>NC_089884.1:15044224-15347500 GCF_040182565.1 Anser cygnoides
ATTTATATACACGGTATTTTTAGCTTTAATTACCAGGCATTTGTGTGACTTGCATGTATTTATAAAATCACTAGTCCTCAATGTGCTGCACTAGTGGGCAGCACAGTGTTCCAGTTGTTTAACGTGGCTGGATTCAACAGCAACATGTATAAGGCAGCCTCAGCAGTCATGGATCAGGAGCAGTTCTTGTCATCTTTGCCCACCCATCTTTTTCTTACTGGCTGGAACAGAAGCCTTCTTTGAAAAGGTTACTGCTGGTTGAGAAGCTGAGGAATTCACTTAAAGTGATAGGCAAAAGCATCCTTGCCAAGGAATTAACATGCATTTCACTTAACTGTACAGCCAGGTTAGGGTATCCCCTGCTTCTCATTCTCTCTTGATGTTCAAATCACACAAAGTCATGTTAGTTACTTCTCAGTAACTGTGGTTGGAGTTGCTCATTTTACATGCCAATGGTGATGCCTTATTTTCTGCCACAAGAGAGGGAGATCTTTCCAGATACCTGCAAGTCTTCTTTGTATCATATTCCTTCTTGCTGAGGCAGGCAGCAGAAGTAACTCTTTGGAAGAGCATCAGTCCTGTCCTACGTTTTTAGCCATAGCATAAGGAAAAGTGCCATCATACTCCAAACTGGAAATACCCACTTGGAATTGCACTGTGTTTAGCAAGGTAAGACATCATAAGGATGATTTCCTGGAAATCCCCCCAGCGCCTCACGATAGAGTGCCCTTCCGACTGTACTAAAAGATGTGCATTGTTCAAGTAAAGTCTTCAAGTAAAAATATAGATTTATTTTAAGCACGTGAAACATCAGGATAGGCACAGTTATAAATACAGAAAAGATTAAACATGGCAATATACTTGGAGCCAGAAAACACAAACAATAATTTAGAGGCAAAGCTTGACATTTCACATATGAAAACCACCTGAAAATAGGTTCTTTTTGGTACTATACATTCTAGACTTTGGTCACCTCAATTTTACTTTGAAAATATCCTGTCATTCCACTCCAAGTTTTTATTTAGAAGCTATTTGCATAAATACCTATATATTTAAAATGCTGTATAAAGTGCATTCAAATGAAGGACAGAAAAAGGAAAAGGCTCAATTTCCAGTGCACTAGACGGGACTGAGGCAAAACATACTCAAATCATTGACCAGAAAGAGCTTGGTTTTGAATCAGACCCTACAACCATAATGAGTAATGGCACAGTAATGCAAATACGGTTTCTAGGAGACTATTTTAGAGTAGGTATAAACTACTGGAACTATGGTTTGACAACATATTTACCTTTCAAGTTTTGCAGAGCAAGGTCACATTCCTCTGTTGATAACTATTAGAATAAAAATATGCTGAGGTTTGAAATGTTCCTCCTAATGTGGTCCTGAACAGTTGTTATTGCAAGCAACATTCTATTTATTTTGAAATAGTCCATTAATTCTTGGGTCTTATTGTCTACATTTTCCTGTGGTCTGTGAACTGCTATCTTGGAATTCTGATTAGTTTTTTTGTTGTATAGAAATGCAGCCACTTCCATCTTTAACTAGCCTTTAAGCCTAAAGCTGTTACTGTTAACATCAGTGAAACAGCATGTCCTGTTCAGAAGCTTAGGCTTTATAGTTCACAAGTAGTTAAGGGAAATCTAAGGACAACTAAAAGAAAACACCAGCTTCAGCTCTCAGCTTCCTGTAACTAATTTCTGTCTCTCTGAAGAAAGGCTAAGGGATATTTGAAAATTAAAACACTCTGGTATAATTATTTTTTCCCTTAAGACGTGTTAAGGATGTAGAAGAATTGAGCAGCACCAAAAATTCTACCTGTTTTTATATATTGGGACTCCTCAGTCTCTATTGTGAGAGGTCATGTCAGCACTGGAGCCGTTTAACCCTCTTAGTACATCTGTTACTTTTGTGGAAGCATGAACTTGGAAGACAGTGAGCAACATTCCTAATGGTGTGATACTGGCATCAAGGACAGAATAATTACAGTGTTTTTTTCCCTTACACTCAAACAGGAATAGCTCTTCCAGATATGAAAGTAAAAAAAACATGAAACTTTTTTTTTTTAATCATAATTTTCATCTCTATTTTCTATCAGTTGTGCTTATGAATAGGTAGGGAAAACATTCCTGTAGAATTCAAGGGATGAATTCTTCAACTGTTTTCAGTCATCCTTTTTGTCTGAGGTACCTGAGTTATCCTCTTCGTTGTCTGCAGGACAGACTTTATTTCTTGCCACTGGTCTTGTTTCTGAGACTGGGACTGCATTTCCAACTGGAGTGTATTTGGCTTCAGGTGGCTGAATGTCATCTTCCTCCAACATACCTAGCTGGTATCTCTGTAGGTCTAAGTATGTAGTAAACAGTTTGGCATATTCTGGATGCTTGAGTGCAAAGTCTTTGAATTCATCTGAAAAATATAAAAACCACAGATACTACAGTGCGGCAACAGAATCAAAGAAAATTTCAGAGCCTGCTCCTTTTAATGAAGGTGATCTCCAGTAAGGTTTTTCTGAAGCATCTCAGACATATTATGCAAAGTATCTAGGACTGTGCTTCAACAGTTTTCCCCAGAAACTATATGAGAACCAGCAGATATTTTTGGGAAAAAGAGGTCTCACTGTTGGTATGACCATCAGACTGCTCTTCATTATAAAAGGATGTAACTTACCATAGGACAGCTTCCCAGTTTCATCTGCATCTATTTCTTTAAAGAGGTTAGAAACATCAAGCTCAGGCACTCCCAGAGCTGACTGAATGATACAAGCAAACTCGTTTTCTGTTATAGTGCCATCTTCATCCACGTCAAAGAGCTGGAAAAGACGTATATGCAGAAATGCTTTAGCATTTGCTTGCCTGTGAAGCTTCTGTGTACAAACCAGCCACCCATATTAGATTTCAAGTATTCAAGAGATGATTTGCGATCAATGCCTGGGATTTGAAAAGTTGACCAGCTAACTGGTTCCACCTCAGCTACCTTCTCTTACAAGAGCTTTTATGCATTTTCTCTGGAATACTACTAAGCAGAAATTTAGCAGAGCAATGTACATGCTGTAGTTGGGATTAGAATATTCTGTACTAGGAAAAGTATGCAGCAAACCTGCGAGAGCAAAGAAACCTCACAGCATTAGTTCCGTAAGAGAACTTATACAACACTTAAAAACAAAGGTTTATGATAATTGTCACTGTGAGCTATACTGAGGGTCTGCTGGATTCAACCACTCCATACTATTATATCTTAGGTTTTAGTCTTCCAATTTAGTCTTCCAGTTATGGCACATCTGGCATCTGATAAACTTGCCATAGTTTATGCTCTGATGTATAACACCTAACTTCTAGTATATCTGACCTGTCACCCACTAAGGAATTATTATAATTAAAAGGAATTTTGGTGACTGGAATGCAGGCAGTACATGTACACTGATCATGCCATCCTTCCCAGCACAGCGACAACATGCATCTGCTATGAATCACCCCCTTGAGAAATACAAGGGATAGATGGCTGTAATTCTTAAGCACTTGCTACAGGCAAAGAGTCCCATTATGAAGGACAGTACATTTAGTGGCAAAGAAAACAAGTAGCAAAAGAAAACCCATAGTGCCATTTCAGGACAAAATGGACTCCTTACCAGCTGAACCAGTCATTTCACACTGAAATTGGGAATTACAGCGAATTACAATTTTTATAATCAATGCAACTGTTACACTACTGAAGAGCGTAGTCTAGAAAACAAAAGAATAAAACACCAAAGGCTTGCTTCTTCTGAGGAATCTATAGTAATAAAACATCCTCCAGAAGCATTAACAACTTTGAATAGCTATGGCACTTATCTGCAAAGCAACTAGTATAATGGATTGCCACAAAAATATGGGCACTTCCTGAATAAGAATCAATATTAAAATGTATACAGTTTAAGATGAATATGATCAATATCTTAATACAATGTTCAATGCTGTTCATAAGAGCAGAGTGGTGGGTAAAATACCTGAATCTGTGTCAAATATCTACTAAAAAAAAAGGCACTTAGGCATTTTTGTGTTCAAGGATTAATAAATGGGCATCTCTGGTTGCATGCTGCATGCTTGTACTTGGGATGTGAAAGGTGCTACCACTCCTCAACTGCCCAAACTATCAGGAAACCATAGGACAAGCAAATAGATGATCTCTGATGCAGCCCAATTTTGGATATGCCAGTCCTGAATAGCCGTCTTGATTCCTCTCGCCCCAACCTCCTAGGCTGTTAACAAGAGGGACTTTACTGAGCACTTGATCCAAGAGGATATTGTTCCAATATTGTTCCAACTATTGTCTACTTGCGACACTGAAGAATCACAGCAGAAAAAAACCTCAGGGGAAAAAACTGCAAGTGCTGCTGAATCATTTTTGGAGTTAGCCTGCCAAGTTACATATTCATTAGTGCCTCCACATGGCTTTTGAAACCCTTTTCTATGAAGTTGATGCCTGCAATTCTCCCCCTCCCCTTCACACTCTAAATGTCAATTGGTTTAAGAGAATTACTCACATTTGCATAACAGATTGAAGCTATAAACTTATGATTTGAAAACTAACAGATTCACAGTCAGTCTTGATTTGTCAGGTTTATAGATTTACACTAAATTGAACTTACCTTAAATGCCATCTGAATAGTCTCTTCTGTGTTGGCTGGGTTACAAAGAATAGACAAACCAATTACATATTCTCTGAAGTCGATGGTGCCGTCTCCATTCTGAAACCAAAATATGTATGGCAGGAGTTATGGTTAATAGTGCAAATCACTTTAAAAGCTGTTGTACTAATCAACTATGCAACATGCACTAAGACAGCTACAACATTAAGGGCGTTTTTTCTTCCTGGATAAAATACTAACAGCTTTCTAGATTTGTGTAATAATAGGGATGAAGTAGCAATGTACATATTTCCAATACACAGAAATTGATCCCCAATTTGGGGCATCAATGGGTATCAATTTCTATCTTATAAACACCCAAATGAAAAGATTTAAAACAACTTAGGACATTTTCTTTTGTGTATGGCCTCCAAGAAGCCTCTAACAAGAACTGGAATACAGGTGCTTAAGGTAAATGAAACCGTTCATGTAGCACTAGCTCAGACTAATGCAACATCCTAGAATAAAAAGGGCAACAGTGAGGCTGTTGCCTTGAGTTAATTCTCGCTAAGAACCTTCAGCAATAAAATATATGCCAGCAAAAGTACAGCCTGACGACGCAGTAAATCAACATGGTCTATCTTAAGCTTTTCTTTGAAGCAAATGCATTGCCCTACATGCTGTTTTGAAGCAAATACATCGTAAGCTAGAAATGCAATGAGTTAATTGTAGCAGCCTGTCTGACAATTGCAGCTTTGACCTGAATGAACATTTCCACACGGTAACTACACAGCTCTTTCAATTGATGCTTTCATTGATGGGATTTGTGATTAATTCCATGTAAGCTGCATCGTATTTCCAGACAGGGAAAACTGCAGACACCCACTGGAATACATGTTTAAGTCAGTAATGTTCCTGTGACCACACTGAAAGTTTTCTTGAGGGTTTTGGGAAACATCCAGCCTAGGGAAGCAGCCATATGTTAGTGTTGGTGATGGGACCCAGAGCAGCTAATGAAAGCATAGCTGTGATGACTCACAGCTCATAGTTTGGAACATTCACAGTTAAGGACATTCGTCAAAAACATTTGAAAAGCAAACAAAAATGTAAAGCAGAGTTCCTTTTGTGGATAATGTGCTGTACATTTCAAGATTTTTATTTTATTTTTTCTAAGTGGACTCCCTAAGTCTGAGAACAAACAGCACAAAACATTTTCAGCCATGTGAAAGAGGGGTGGTCTCCTGGGTAAATCTGTAGCAAACAGCCAGAACTCACTTCTATTCCTGGCTCTCCCACCAGCTTCCAATGCCCACTTTAGCATACCATGCTTAACCTTTCTGTTCCTGGTTTTCTCCTGCTGAATAGTGGAATATGGAGCTCCCCAGTGGAGAAATGCTAAGGCTGCTCTGTAGAGTGCTTTGGAAGTCTTGGGCTCTAGGAAACAGGGATTTCTGTTACTGAGATTAGATCTTAAGATAGTTTTTTAGCAAAAATATGAATAGTTTTAAGTCACTCTGGTGCATGTCAAGGGATACAACTTTTGACAGCTTTTAATCATTGGAAAAGGACAATATTCTCTCATAAATGCCGTTTTAATTTAACAATCAGTTGTGTCATTGTGCAGCAGAGGTTCACTTTAAATATTTTGGCTGTGTCACAGTTCTCCAAACTATAATAGCCCTAGATTTAAAATGTAACATTATAAACCTAAACTCTTAAAACAACTGAAGCAAAAGTGTAGATAATACTTGTCCAAAGGGCTTTGGAATATTATTTTTGGACAGTTTTATAGACTTCATTCTTAGCAAAGGATTGTTTGATGGCATTAGAATATATAAACATACATAAAGTTAAGAATATTTATCACAGAAAAAGAATTGGACAGTAAACTTTAAAATTAATTCAAAAACAACTTCTGAACTCAGTTAACACAGCTTTGGCTGCACGTGGAAAAATGACAAGAGCTAACAAGGCTCACGTTACTTTACTTAAAGCGTTAAAACCCAATAATCAAAACTGAGAGCAATCTGATACAGAGAACGCCAGCAGCTTGAGTATGAAATGAAGTTACTGTACTTGTAAGATCATGTTGTGACTAGGTCTACTAAGCCCTAGGATGCTGGCTAACTTCCATATGCTCTGGCATTTTGGTTAAGGAGAAATGATAGGGTTTGTTGCCTGGGAAGAGAGATGGAAGTAAAACTGAAAACACTGGAAAACATTCCATGTTTCTGTAGCACCAACACAAAAGAGCAACTACAACAGTTGTTGTACACATATCTAGCTGTGTTTGCAGCCTATACACCCAAGCGTAATTTAAGGAAATGTGAGCTAAGCTCCAATTCTCTAAATATCAAAGTAGAACATGTTTATATGTTTTTAATTATGTTATTAAAATAACCAAAAGAGTGTAGCCTCAACAGTCCTTGTTTTCTTAAAGTAAACAAGTTTTCTGCTACTGTTTTTGCTACAGCATGTGGGGTAACTAGGGTTTTGATGTAGTTTTTATATAATATAATGAACCTTACTCTTTAGAGAAGGAAGTTTCCACTGTCATAAACAGTCTCCATTTATGGCTGCACAAGGAGATCAAGCTAGATAACCAGTTAGCTTTATGCAGCTGGCAAAGCTCTCTGCAAGACAGATGCAGTCAGTAAAATTTGAAGTACTACTGCCCCAAAACATGTATTGCACAAAGGCAACAGGAAAAATCAAGTGCACATGTGCACTGGTCATCCCTGTTCTGATTAGCTAAGTAAACCCTGAGTTGGCTACAGGGCTATCAGAGAGAAGCCACAACTGGACCACCTGGAGAGGAACTGCACTTGCATGGCTCGTGTTCACATTCAGGCTCATTATATAAGAGGCTTTTGCTCTCACTCAAAAATTTCAACTGCCTGTTGCTACATGCAAGTTGTAGCTTGTCAGAAAGGGAATTCTGAAGCAAACCTGGTAGGGTGGTGCTCACCTGGAGGCATCACACTTTCTCTCAACGCCTACTTTTCTGTTACTCAGAGAGCCCAAATGCCCCTGTGGATAACTGTGCACTTTTCCATTGAATACCTGGGGTAAGGGTGAATGTCATTTGAAAGGAACCAACTTCTTTCATCACAGTTTGAGCCAACACAAATATTTTTACTCTTTGTGTTACCTGGCTTGGTATTAAACACAGTGCAGGAGGAAAAAAAAAAAGCAAAAGTTGTAAGTTACTTTCTTCCTAAGTTGCAAGTAAAAAGATGTTGTAAGCATATCAGGGAGATTTCATCAGTTTACAAAATACTCTGCTGAGTGTAACTGTAAGATTTAGAAATCAAAGCTATGGAAATGTAGAAACAAAACCAAACCTCAGTACTCCATTAGCATCCAGTTGCCTTGCAGGTATTGTGTGGTATTTCTCAGTCACTGATGGAGACATCGGGAGGAGCAGGGGCATTGGACTCTTACACATGGAGGCTGTGTGCAGCTGCTGCCTGCTCCACTCATGGTGTCACATTCCCATCGGGCAGCACACACCCTAGTCAACTTGCTTTTAAAGCAACCCTGCTGGGAAATCTTCCTTGTTACTTCGCAGAGCAAGAACTGTTTATCGTCAACTACGTAGTCCTTAATTCAGAAAAACGTGCCTTTGACGGTTTGTGTTATTTCTTGTTGTATTACTCAAAAATTGACATCTTGAAACTGTGTTATTAGCTTGAGTGGGATGCTGCACCCCGGTGCAAAGTTATGTCTGATAGCCAGAGGTTGATTTTGGCTGGCTGGCTGCTGTGTGACTGCATTACTACAGCAAACTTCTCTAAATATAAATGTAGTATTTTAAGTTGTTTTCATTATAACTATAATAAGGTTTCAAGGAGAGAGAGAGAGAGAAAAAAGATATGGTAATAGAGTCATAGGAAGGAGAAAAAGGTTGTAAAAGTAGCCTTATATGCCTTCAATTTTGTCCTGGCTACCAGGTAGAACTGACACTTCTACTCAGGTTTTGTTTCAGCAGACAAGCATGAAAAAGCAGAAGTAGGAAGGAAGTAAAATATGACTATGTAAATTCATTGATCATTACAGTCATTGCAAATTTAATGTTTATTCCCTTGTTAGAAATAACTGTACAACTTATGAATCCATTCAATTCCACTGGTGACTGCCTTCAGGCAAGCAGAGCTTTATTTCAGCTTACTGAATGCTGACAAATTGGAACAGTAACATCACAAAACACCACCAAACTTAGAGCTTTTTTAATAATAGTTATATTCCTATACAAGCCTGCTTTATGTGAGGAAATAATTAAGCTTTGATCCTTCAACATATTCCCTCATTTCAGAGTCTAGAGATAGTTTTCTGAGACAGACTTATGCATCTGCGCAACTGATAACTTGCACAAACCCTCCAGAATAGCAGACTAACACATGCACAAGAGGAATCACAGCACTTCAAGCTAAGCTAAGTACCTCTACCAACATCTACCTTAGAATAAGGAAAAGACTACAGCTTGATAATACAGGATTGCAGTCTTCCATGTGTATCTTTCAGATGAAGCTTATTCTTCTCTGCTATGCCTTCAGGAATACATGGTCAGCTGCAGCCAGTCTTCAATGGTTATTTTGATCTGCCCACTTCCATTTTGGTCCAGGGACTTGAAGGTCCGGAACATGCTGTCCAGCCGCACCAAGCAGCTAATGAAGTTGTTAAAATCCATGCTACCGTCCTCGCTGGCATATCTGCGCACGATTACCTGGCAGAGCTCTTTGTTCAGGTGGAACCCTGCAGCCCGCAAGGCCTCCGGCAGCTGAGCTCTCCCAACAGCGCCTGTCTGGTTGGTATCATACTGCTTGTATACGCATTGCCATTTCTTGATGTTGTTCCACAGATATTTGAACTCTTCAAAGCCCAGTTTGCCATTTGTATCGCTGTCCATGACTGCTACCATGCTACGGCATGTGTCTAAGCTGAAGCCATCTGTCTTCAGGTCTTGATGTCTGGAAAGCACTTTGTTCAGGATGTCCCTTAGCTCGGTAGCAGACACTTCCATATCATCTCCAGCCAGCTGGACAAAAAGGCGACGGAACTGTCTAATCTCCTCGCTCTCATGAGCTTCAACGTTCGTAAAATGGTTGTGAGGAGGTGGAGGTGGCTCTGGATTATACTGAGCTGCTGCTTCACTTATGAGATTGACAAGACCTCCAACAAGTCCTCCAAGGTTCCCTCCATGTCCACCTCCTGTGAGGAGACCTCCAAGGCCACGTGCGAGGCTTCCTCCACGGCCACTACCGCTTCCTCCACTCAGCAAAGCTTTAGCCAGGAACATGGTGAAGATTTTCTGAAGGGAGTTACTCAGAGATCCAGTGCTTCTGTAACTCTCCAAAGCCGTATTGTGTCTGAGCTGGGTGTGGGCAGAACACAGCTTATCTTCATGCTTAGACTTTACCGTGTCTGTGCATGCCTCCAGCTGCCTGAGTTATTGCAGATCTCAGCAGTTTCTGCCAGTTGTTGATATTCCTCTGCTTCTTTCTTCTTGTCTGCATATTTAGCTTTATGAGATTTGATAAATCTTTTTAGCAAAAAACCTGACGAGACTGAAAGCCAAAAAGCAGAAGTCTCAAGATACATATGCTCATAACTGAAGCAGTTTGAAAAGAGCCCTGCCACCTTAGTGTGACTGTTTCTCAGTAAAGCTTCTCTCCTATAGATGAATACAGGGAAAGCTTACTAGAGTCTCAGCTGTTCTTGCAGTCTTTTATGCCTTCAACTTTTTAGTGAACTGTGCATTACGTTGTTAATTCCAGTCACTGAAGCAGTTGTGCCAGAAAGGGGAGGTGAAAAGAGTCCTGATTGCCTTTAGTTATTTTGGTTGCCACACTGTATTTCTCTTACATTTGTGCTGTGCTGCAGAACTTAGCTACGTGTTTGTAGGAGCCAACAGTCCAAGGTGAGGAGGCAGGAATGGAAAAAGGATGAGTACCTTATCTGCTAGAGCTTCTGTGCATTCAGCAACTACAGAAATACATTTGACATATCTCTATTTTAAAGTCCGTAAATCCTTTGTATTTGGAAAAATCCTGGAAGTTCAAATCAACACAACAACTTGCCCTCCCAAGGACAGGTGTACTGCTAGAACTAACTTGATTGGGAAGAATGATGCTGCATTAGGAAAGCTCCCAAGATGAGAAACAAACTCTGGTTCATAAGCACTTCCAGTAAAACACACTGCTTCCAGTGTAGCACATATGGGACACATACAGTAGGATGAATTCTACACTGTGCTCTATTTACTTAAGTTTCTGCTGTAGCCAGAGGGGCACATCCATACAGCAATTTTCCCCATCTTCAGGGATGAGTATAAAATGGGAGAGATCACCACTGACTATGGAGGAAAGCCTAGATGATCAGATTAGCACTGGCACATGCCTTCTTTATGGCTGGAGACAGGCAATAGGAGTCTTTACAGTGTCTAATAGCACCTTTCACAAACACAGCAGGAACACACACTCTAGTTAGCTTCAATCTGCTTTAAATTATCTACTTACAACTACAGCACTTAATTAAGCTGTCAGAATGTAAATGAGTGCAAAATCTGGGATAGGCAAAAGCAAATATTCAGCCACTACCAGCATGGAGATTATCATCTGGTGGTGGTGGTGCAGCAACTTGTTCCAAGAGATGGCTGTCATCTCACAACTCCAAACTGACCAACTTCTTTCCATCGAAACAAAAAATGGTAACTGTATGAGTCGCCTGTCTAGCTTGTGGAATTGCTAACCAAGAAGCATTTACTAAGCTGGACGTAATGAATTAAATATCCTTTGTGATGTAGTTCTTAACAAAACATTGCTAAGAAGATCTCCAGCCAGGTAACAGACTACTCACCCTATCGAAGAGTTGAAACAGCTCTTTGAGGACATCTGAAATAGGCAGCTTCAAGTACTCTGCAAACTCCTCAATTCCAATTCTTCCCCCTTTGGAAGCACTTGCAATAGCAGCAAAGGTATCCAACTGCTCTCTGACGTGATTCCATTTTAGGCTATGCAAACATGAGGGAGAGGAGGTTTTTCTATACAGCAGATCTTGAACAGATGGAATTTCAGTAGGAGTTATTATAGTGTTCAAAGACAAAAAATAGCCAAGAGCGTGAGTGTACAGCACTGGAAATGCTGTACTTCCAGGCTGATATTTTGTATGAAATCAGCAATTAAGGACTGCCCCCCCATGGCCATTAGTATTAAAAGCAGCCAGTTCTATCCTTGGGTATTTCAGAATTCCTTAGATTACCTTCCCAAACCTGTTATCAAGGTTATCAAGGCTAGTTCAGTGGAGAGGTTTTGTTTTCATTGCCATAAATTCAGGTATAACATTATTTTGCTACATTAGGTGTTACTGTGAATATTTCTTTAACAGAAGGGTATATATCTCAACACTGTTAGCTAACTCTCTACCCAAACACTAATATTGCTGCAGCCTGGGAAGTATCTGATCTCTCTACAAAATTACAGCTCTGCACTTTGGTAAGAATAATTATGATTGCCATGTAACTACTGAAGATTTTTCCAGACGGAGTTGTATAAATAAGTGTGTGGCACATATGTAACAAGTCTAGATTCACTGTGCACAGACTTTATATTTGACCAGAGCCATGCCAGGTCAGTTGTCAGGTCATTTATCTTTCTGTAGATAACAAATGAACTGCAGTGATTATTACCACCAATAGCTTAAGTTCCCTTACTTGAGTTTCTTGCTAATTTTGGTGAACTCCACCAGCCCTGCTTCCATGGGCAAAGTTAGCTGTCCTGCTGAAATCATCAGTCTGCAATCTTCAAAAGTATGATCAGTGACTGGCACATTCAAAGCACTGAAAAACAAATTAAGAAAATTAAGGAAAAAGAAAATCAACTTCTTACATTAAAATGACTTTGAATTGACTGTTTCTGTTCCCACCACCTCAGCTTGGCTTTAATGCTAATATACAAAACACGTGATAATTCATTCTTGCTTTGCTGAAGGTGGGATAGAGCAATACATTTTGTGAAGCCATACTGTGAAACGTTATGGCAGTGTCACGATGGTTTAAGATTTACAGTCTTGTAAATACAGCCCAGTAACCTTAGAGAACAATTTACATATTCTTGTCAAGCAAGTAAGGCAACATTTTATTTCAGCTTTCCATGTTTTGAACATATTATGTTCCAACATAATCTGCTTTATGCTCTACATAAAAGCAATCCAAGCGTGTTTTGGTATAGGAATTTGACACCTATGTATAGCACATAGGACTTAACTGTGTGACAGTGTACCTGGAGTACGTGGCTAGGATGTGTATGGACATATATAAAAGTATATATAGAGAGATATGAAAGAAAAGTTCTCTAAGATTTTATTTATGACGTTACATACGTTGCCATGGTTTGTCGGACTCTGTTGGCAAAAAGAACGGGATCTTTCTTTTCTTCCTCAGTAGGCACATGAACAGGCAAAAACTGAAAGAAATGAGTTATTGGATCAAGTAATAGTCACCACTTTATTAGCAACATGGACAGTTTCTTATTATTGTCTGGGATAGGGGAAAAACAGGAGAAAAAGTCAGCCACGCAATGAAAGAACTGGACACTAGAGGTCTCAACTGCCTTAGAAACAACTCGGGCTCACAAACGAGATTAGTCCAAACTGCTTCTTAAAGGTTGGTAGAAGCAGCTTTAAAAAAGAAAAATAAAAACTCCAAAGAAGAAAAGTAAATACATACATAATTAGAAAATTAAATGCCGTGTCTGTAAGAATGCACATCTGAAATCCTGTACAGTCCTTTTCAAAGATTCCTTATAAATGATGTTATTAGTGGAAAAGTGTGTGTAAGATTTATAAGTTTTTTTTTCATACATGCCACAGTAGCACCCAGTACCTGTTAATTGTATCTGTCAGGATGTGATCGACAAGTTTCCTGTAAGTTTCTCCTCTGTGGTAAAAATGGAATCTTAGCTCTGAATTACCAACACAGCACTAAATGGATACTGATGCTATAAAATTTTGCAACCCCAAGCAGAGAATAAAAAAGCCCAACAAAACAACCGACTCTTTTCCCAAGCTCAGAAAACATAGCAGATATCTAAGCAGGTATCCATTACAGCAGTTGTGTGTGTGGATGTGTATTCTGTTCTTCCCCCTTCAGTCTACAGAGTGGTCACCTGCAGCTCAGCTTCCCATACCTTTTCTCAGTTATGGTTATCAGTTACCTCACGCTGCCTCTCATCCTGCAGTCCTGCCCTTCAATCCTAGACTACAACAATGCTAAAAGTGTAAGATGTTGCACACTTCATTGGCAGACACACTTGCTAAATATCTGTCAACATGTTTCTTCAGTTTTTTATCTAGTTGTTGGTGATACACTACTGTAGTGGTAACTACATCCAGCTGGTAACTATATATGCAGTCCATCCTGACCAGCCTTTTTGTCTTTGATTTTAAGGAATGCTGCCTCTTCATGACCAAAACCAGTAAGTTTATGGAACAAGTTATCTGTCAAATAGCCATAAAAATTCTCTGTTTATAGCCAGGAGTTTTCTCTCCTGGAAGGACAGCAGGGGCCCAGCAGTTCGCATGAAGTTTTGAGATTTCATTTGTTCTACAAGGAGCTGCCAGCTCTGTTCGAGGCCGACAGATGTCCCTGCTTATTACAACTCCCCTGCAGAAGTCATGTAACTCTTAGGTTGAGGAAGCACAGATACTCTGTACAGACACAGAGTATGGTGTTATCACTGGGTAAGATGAAAACACAAGTCTGAGAAGTTTATCTGTGTAAACATGGTTTATGGTCTTGTAGGTGGTCATTATATCATTTGAGGCTGAGGTCTTGCTCAGACAGCAATTTAGATTTTTGGCAGGTGAAACACCACCTCTTTTTCAAAAAACCTGCCTACCACTAATTATTCATAAAACCAGTTTGCCAGAAACCAGAGCAGGAGGTGAAGGATTTGGTTTCTTGGCCTCCCAAGGAGGCATGCATGATCTCACACACACCCAGCTGCTTATCAGGTGATGACTACTAAGTATACCTTTGCTGTCATATTGCAATCCTGTAAGAAAAATTCTTCACAGCACTTTTGGTATCAAAAATTCTTCTCTGATTTGCTTTTGACCTGGACTATCTTCTTACAGAATTTGCCAAATGCTGCAACTTTTGCAGCCATAAAACTCACTGCCACATTCACTGTTTAATTGTCAATATACACAATTTGGCTAGATACTTCCTTGGACTGCAGTTGTGCATCATGGTTGATGCACTGTAGGTAGAGGCAGAGCAACACGGATGGGAATGGAGAGGCTGCTTGTTCACAGTATGTGACAGTCCACTGCTAAAAGGAGTAGTCTGATTTCCTCCCTCTCCAGGTCAATCTGCCCCTTGTCTTTGGCCTTTTGGTAGGACTTTTGCATTGATGCTAAGCAATTATTTTCACCCTGAGGACACGTGCTGCTGTGAAAGCTGTGTATTTCTTCATGTTTTGGTTTCACCTTTGGGTACAGAACTTATTTTCTAACAGGCAAGTTTGAGTTCCATTCTGAAGTAGGGGGAAATAAACCTTCTACTGGAAGGGCTACATTAATTATTTATTGTTCCCACATACATGAATTACACAGGTATGTCCTTCTGTCCAAAATCGCGAGGAGAATTATACCTTTAGTACACATTCCATAAATAGAACTGTTTACTGCATGTATTATAGTATACAAGATGCTCCCTTAAAATGGATTTAGTTGTTTGACAACAAAGACTGTATTGCTAGTTTTTAGTAGCAGCAACACTGCTTGTGTTCAGAGAGCTCTGCACAACTTTGTGAATTCTGTATTTTTCAAATAAACAGCAAAAGCTGTCTAAATTTCTCCCATCACTCAGGTCCATAAACCAACTTACTCGATACTGACAATCTTTGGGGTCTGTCAAGGAATGTGAAGTACAACCCTCAACCTGATCACAGCTGTTATCTGGCTCCTCACTACTGCGTTCTGAATGTTGAATCTGACAGGAAGCAAGCCGTTAGAGTAAGTGTACTGCTGTTATGAAGTGTATATGTTGTGTCGTTGTGTCAGTTATCATTCATCTGTCTGTGTGCTGCGCTACTGATTTTACTGATCAAGGCTCAGCTTTCTCCACAGTACAAACACTAGAGTCCTTGAGCTCTTAGTTGCAGAAACCTTTCAGAGTTCAGTCTGGGAAGGCGGTGAGGAAGACAGAGAGTCTTTAAAGGGAGCAGGGAAATGAGAAGGTGGGGAAAAAAACACAAGTTACCTTTAACAGAATGTATTATAATTGTTAGTTTATACATTTGTAAAATCCATGCAATGACTTAGCAATGATTTTACAGTGCTTTAAAAATAAAGGCTTTTCTGCCAGCTTTCATTTAGGAACACATCAGGTTAAGTGATACAGCGACGTGGACAACAATCACCGTGTACTGTTCTTGTTGCTGAGACATTTGTTTACTGTTCATTAGCAGTGACTAAGAACGTGAATAATGCATTTATGTTGACGTATGAACTCAGTAGGAGTTACTGAACCTTAGTATAAAATTATTTTTGATTCTTACCTCAACCTCTACTCTTGTGAAGAGCTGACACATCGTCATTACAAATAGCTCTTTTCTGCAGGTGGGGAAGAGAGAGGAAGAAAAAGACATTTTAATTATTTTTAAAAAAGTATTTGAAGATGAAACATTTTGAAGCATTGATGAAAACACAGCCGATACCGGGCAAGGTTTTTAAGTATCTTGTAGTAAAGTTTCCTGAAATGTTGGCTGATGTTTTTCTGTAGGGATTCTGCATACACCAGCTGCTTGCTCACTGGGCAGGCAACCTGTTATCAGTTGTCATACTTACTAACAATACTATACAAATCTTTGGCTAGCAAAATGTATATGTGTTATTTTATCTTTAAAGAGGTGAACACATAATGGATTTTGAAGCTTTAAGAGCTTTGATTCTGAGAAGCAGCTTTACTTCCCTATTTTTTATTCTCTTATCTGCAAAACAGCCAGTAACTTCCTTCTGCAGAACTGAAGCAAGGATCTGTAACTATTTGCTACCCGTTTTGCAAATTATAGTCATGTTTACACAGATATGTTAATTAAGTGTCAGTATGTCCAGGACCTTCAGTGCTTTAAGAAATGGACAAGTTTTAACAGGTAGGGGGAAGAAGAAGCTGGAAAAAAGGATAAGCATAACCACTTCTATTTCTGACTTGTTCACTGAGATTTTTAAGCAGACATGTACATTTGCTCTCTACTTTAAATCATGTAAATTAGAGTAGGAAACTTTAAAGCAATCTTTCTTCTGTTCTTGAATTTGAAAAAATAAAAGGGAGAAAAAATGCAGAACTAAGTGATCCTTTTTACTCTCTGCAGGAATCCACCCTTAATGCTTGATTTCCTAGTATGTAATTTTAGGCATGACACTCAGTAAAACACATAAGTAGAAAAGTAACAAATGAAAGCAGAAACTGGGTCAGGAGGTTTCTGAGAAGGAGACTGGTACTGTCCATTCTGGCTGCAATACCCAAGATGTTTTATGAAGACTGCTAGTTCTGCATTTTCTCTCACAACTAAAGACAATTATTTTCAATCTTTGAGCATAAATACTTTGTCGGGGTAATCTATAGTATGCTACTGAATCTGTACTATATATTACTATCAGCATGCTGATAACTGTGACAGCAATAATACAAAAAATCTTTTGAAACTAAAGAAGATGGGTATTTTCATCTAGGTCAACTTTCAAAATGTCCATTCTATAAGTTTGTGAGTGCCAGGATTAACTAATGATAGCTTAAAAGGCACTTTTAAGTAGAGCACTTAAAATGCTCCACTTTGCTAGTTCAGATAGGTCTCAAATCAGTTGTCTGAAAATTTTAGTCACATAGTAAATCATTAGTGCTGCACTTAGATGTATTACATATGCCACATGAAAGTATAGTCTATGAATTCTGCAAATCCACATAATGTTCTAGTGAGTGTTTATGAGCTGAAAAGTGCTTCCCAGACAGTAGTTTTAGTATTTTCAGTACAGTTTATGGAAGTTTTTTAATAAAATATTTTATCATATAAGAAGACCACCTGTGTTGACAAAAAGAAACAGCAACAAAAAAACAAGACCCATAGCCAAAACGGTCTGTTAAAACTTTTTTCATTGTTTAATTGTCAGAAACTATATATTTAGCCTCGTCACTGGCATCTCAAAAAAGCAATTGCTTTTGTTGAGTCAGGTAAAAGCAAAAAGAATCCTAGATGTCAGAACAGAAAGACAGGGAAACATAATTGTTTTGCCTGTCTTCTTCACCTATTGTCATGTTACTCTTCAAGGAAGGTGGGGAAAAAATAAATGGAGGGGATAAAATAACATTTATTTTCTCTTGTTTGTATACCATGTAGGACACTGTTAATATCAATGGCCTTTGATGGCCACTGATTGTTCCCAAAAGAAAAAGAATTTCCAATTTTCCCTTGGTCTAGTGTAATATGCAAAACATAGGAGAAAATAAAACAAAGCAGTGGCAGAGATGGAAATAATGTTTTCCCATTTGAAAACTCCTCCTCTAGCCATTCAGATATGAAATCTACTGCATGACAGCATTATCTCCAAGAACTTCCCCCTCATAAAAAAAGACATCTAGAAGAACATGAGTCTTAACTTAGCCCAATCTGTCCGGCAGACTGTTTAGCAATGGGGAAAAAAATCTATGTGTAATTTTTAGTAGGATTAAGAAACTTACAATGAATAGCCTTGCCATGTCCAGGTCACAGTATCCTAAGGATAAAAATAAAACACAGAAATGTATGACAAAATGAGATCAAAGTGAGAGAGCAGACAGCTTACAACATAAAACAAGCACAAGTTTAGTAAAAGCAGATGATGGTGTTGTAGTGCTGTAGTGAAAATAAATAAAGATGACAATATGTCTAGGATTTCTTGCCGTAAATAATTGGAAATAAGCATGGCAGACTTGTGTTCTATCAACAATTAGGAATAAAACTTAAGTGGTTATTTAGATGTTTTAAATCATTCATTCTAATCTAAACAACAGAAGTAGAAAAAAAAATCTGGTAAGTCTTCTGAAGTGGACTTCACCAGTCCACTTAGAAAGGCAGCCTCCTAAATACATTGGACATGGACATAATATATATGTTATATTGTCCATAAATATGTTTTCAAGGACATCTCTGCACAGGTAATCTATCATGGTTTTTTTTTTTGTTAGCTTTGCATTTTTTTCTTATTCTATGTGTATTACTTCCTATATATAACTTTTACAATGTGTGCTGCAGATCCTTACATCCTATTAGTGAAATGCAGTTCCAGTCCCTGTTAAGTGGTTCACTGTTTTGAAATTGATCTGCAAAAGGACTTTAGATAGGAATCATTGCAAATAATAAATGAAAAGTTTGGTCCTTTTTGGATTTGTGTAATGAGGAGGGAATAAAAAAACACGTTAACAGTCGCTAGACTCGTGTCCCAGTATTACACCTGTCGGTGAAACAGAGCCATATGGCTCAATCCCTATACTTCACAGGGAGTGTAAACACTTACCCAGCAAAACAAAGGAAAGTTACACAAAAAGAACCATCTGCAAAGCTGCCCTCTTGAACTGCCTGAAAGAAAGGGGTGTTGGAAGTAGTGCATGGTTCAGCTTCGCTTTTGTTCAGAAAGCCTGTCTGCAGTAAGAGGACTTTAAGCTTAACCAAAAAAGGATAACTAGTAGGGAAGTTGTGTGCATTTTAGACTTCAAAGTACAGACTCTGTGGCTTTGCAGGAAGTTTCTAACTTCCGCTGCAGTATTTTCTTACATTCCCTCTTCCTTGAAGTACAGCTAAGATGCCCAGAAGTAAGTTTTTCACAATCAGAATAGCAACTACGTCATGCCGATTCTTGGGAAGCCTGGAATTCTCCAATGATAAGCTCAGGGCAATAGATTCTTCAGTTACAAAGCAAAATATTTAGCCTAGGTACACTTTAAGTCAGTATTTTGACTTCCAGATTACCAGTTAGTGATACAAGAATGTTCTGCTCACCAGCTTGTTGGGGTATCGGAGCAGCACAGGCTGCACAGGAACTCGTGGAATGAATGCACCTGCAACCAAAAAATTTGTATGGGTTGTTAAGACTGAGCTTCATACAGCAGCTGGAAGTTCTAAGAGATTCAGATAAGATACAATATCTGGAAGGAGAATTTTTTTAAAAGGCCAGAGGAATGGAAAGTGTTCTTTTTTTTTTTTTCTTTTTACCTTCTTTCCCATAAAATCATCAGTGCAACTAGCAAGATGTCAGAACAGACAAAAAAAGGGCTGCTCCCTAGTTCAAGGAGAAAGCTGCCTCAGATTCCTGGACTGTTCAAACTGATTTTCTGTGTATTTCCTCCCATTGATTGCCATTTGTTTCAAAGGATTAGATTCTCACAAGGCCATTGAGTGTTTCCTGAACTCTTCTCTGTTTTGATCATCTTGGTGATACAGATCTGAGCATGTAGTACTGGTTTTGTACTTTGCTACCAAAGATACTGTACAACAGTGAGAAAGGAGAGTACTACAGCTTTAATTGAAGTGCAGCACGACAAGCTAATGGTCAGTGATGCTATCAAGCCCCTTTCTGTGTTAAAAATAATCTATTGGCCTATCTTGCTAAACCACACGCAAACAGATCTCATAGTTTAGTTGCTAAGTCTTGCACGGCAAAATTTAGAGGAAACTAAGTTGGCACGACTGTAGGTTGAGTTAAAGGAACATTGTAAGTAGCATGCATTTTGGTAGTTTATGTCATAGTAGTCAGTCATTTTTCTGGGTAACTAAAACAAACAAACAAAAAACTACAAGCAAGTATGCAGCACAGAAATTTTGCAACCTACAAAACACCAAAAATGAGAAAAGTCAAACGATAGTATAAAATAGTGGGTTTAGTGCGACTAACATCAGTGATGTAAGACATTACTACAGTCCTGAAACTTTAACGACAGAAGACATCACCATGATGCTGTTGTGGATATGTACCTGCAGAAAGCCATACTAGAGCTACCAGACTAGTATTTCACACATTGTTTTCCAACAAAGATGTGACAAAATTTCTCACCTTGTTTGAATGTGATCAGACAAGATCGGTTTGTGCAGGTGCCTTCTGGGAAAATCAGTATCTTGGATTTAAAGAGAAAGAAAGCAAATATATATGTGTCACAAAAGGATTATACTTCAGCATCAGTTTATATGAAGGCTGAATTTTTATGCCAGCTCTGTGACATGTTACACTGCATCACAAGAATACCATTACTGTTTCAACAAGAATAGAATGAATTAGTAAAGGATGCCCACAGTAATAACAACATGATTCATCTTGACTTGGAAACAAATGCTTTGTACGAGAGAAATTTTGGGGAAAGGCCTTTATCAGTTCAGAAATACAGTACAAAATGTTTCCAGTGTTTGACTTGAGATGTTTAGTGTTGGTAATGATAGAATTGCTTCTCTTTGTTTCTCTGCCAGCAGTTTCTTACTGAACTGCTGAGTGTATTATCACCAAGAGTCTGGGCTGACATGAAATGCGTGAGGCACTTGAGCATTTACAGGTACAGATGCTATCAACGTGAGTCAAGATGCCAGCTATGATGAGAAGATCACAGCTTAAGGGGTAGCAGCAAAAGGCAGAGAGTAGGTGTATCTCTGATGTAGAGCTCTGATGGCACTACACACCACTACACAGCCTCTGAATGACTCAGACACAGCAAATACCCCGAAGGGCTCTGAATTAGCTTCTGAAAAATACCAGATTAGATGTGTAGTGAGCTTCAATGTGACACAGTGAATTCAGCCCCCTATGGAATACAAAGAAGCTTTGTATTTCTCCTATCACTATAGGATTATAAGCAGCATTCCAAAAAATCTCAGTACAAGAACTGGTCTGGATTGAGAGGGTTCAAGGTGTGCTCCCACTTCAGTCCAAATTAACAGGTCAAGGCTAGATGAAGGAGGGATTGTTGCTCAGGAGACACAGGCCGTTCTAAGATATGATATGCTGGTGCTATGGGCACAAAAATGGGTATGTTTCTGCTCGGCATACATCATAAGCCCCAGAAAACATATTAGAGACTGCCCAAGCAGTAAGTTATCATACTCTCCTTCCACTTTTGTTTTGGTACAGGGTTGGGAGAAGCAATAATCAGGAGCTTATGCTATTAATAAGCGTGAGTGTTGTCCAGCCTGTCGTGTTTCGGTTTGAGGAGGAAAGAATTGGGAATCCAGCTACTCCTCCGTTTGTGTTGTGCTAAAAGAATGCAGCCCAGGCACTCTGCTGAGGTTATCGGAGACATCATCTTGTGGTCAAGGAGGAAGGTGTGGCCGCTGCACAGGACTAGGAATCACCCTCTGATACCCCCAGCTGTAGCTGATTCAGTCTCGGAGATTCCCAGATTACTTGACTCATAGGCTCTTCATGCCATAACATAGTTGCAGAATTGGTGTAAAGCCAATTCCACTTTTTCTCCCCATGCTGTCTTCAGCAGAGGTTAGGTATTTGGACTTTGCTGGGATCACTTTATCCACAACAGTTTAACAAGTCATAAACATCAATGCAGATTCTAAGCATAGTATTAAAAAAAAAAAAAAGCCTTGCTAACTTTCACGAGTGCATATTTAAAATCCTCCATACAGTTGATAAATGGAAAAAAATAGAGGTGACAGGAAACCACAATCAATACATCAGAAGAGAGTGGAGAGGCAATGCCAACTAAGATGCCAGTAGATGCAGATTTCTATCCCAGCCTTCTGCCTGTCCAAAAGCAGCAGAGTTGCTGCCTCAACTGTTTTGTCCTTCAGAGCAGCCCCTGCCCCATTAGGTCTTCAGGATGGAAAGCCACCCAAGGCCTAGAAGCACAACAGCAGCTTGCTGCTGAGGAATGACCATGGGAAGCAATGTGCAGAATCACTAACTATTGTGTCCATGTTAAAATTGTTCCACAATTCAGACCAATCTAAAAGCCTTGTTCTTATTGGACTGTTACCCTGACGAGTGAACTGACCTTCAGATCAGCTGTTTTCCACCTGTGAAATGAATGTTTTAAGCTTAAGTACTGTTTATGATGGAGCTTACACAGCTTGGGTTACTCATCAACTGCTGTGAGCGCAGCTCTGCACCACAGCTTCTCACACATGAGCTTGCCTGAGAATAGTGATTCACATATACTAATACAAGTCAACTGCTACACTGAGGACAGCAAGTTAAGAATTAAAATAGGGAATGAAATCCAAGAGCATCTGCATTTTAGAACAGCAATGGGTATTGTCTGGATTTAACTGATTCGTTTGTCGTGACAAAACTCTTTCTGGGCACCAGCCTCTCTTCTTCCTTTCCCAAACCTGTCACAGACCTGAGAGCTGACTTCGTATGTCAACAGAATCCTATTCATCTGGGCACTGCCTGATATTATGATGCACAGTGTATCTGGGATATATTACAGAAGAGTAGTGATATCTTTATTACCTGTGGCCACTGGCCTCCTGATAATGCCCGATTTGTTATCTCAGCGACTGTATTCTTTCGTGAATCAGGGTCTTGACGAGAAACTGCTACAGGCTGAAGGGAACTTAAAATTGCTGTGAAAGAGATCCAAATGTTCATTTGTTTTACACTAGTGCCTAGAAAACACGTGTTCAAGGCTCCCCTGTAACAAAAACTTGTTATGCTCATACTAGGAAACAGACTACACAAACAGCTTTCAGACTAAATAGATAAGAGTATCATTATTGTCCTCAAGCTGAGGAGCTTGACAGTAGGTATGAACTTATCAAATTCTCGTGCACACATTCTACTAATATTACTGTTATCCTTCACTGAGCGTTTCCACACAGTTGTAAGAAAGAGACCTGCTTACAGGCCACACTGGGGCCCAACGCATCCAGACTGCAACGAAGAAGTACCTTGAGCCCAAGCTGAAGAAGCAAGTGCTTTTTAGTTACGAAGCAGACATGGCTTGTGAGTAATTAAAAAAAAAAAAAAAGAAAAAGAAAAAACAAAACTGATTTTATCAGAACTCTACATCAGAATGTGTGGACATGCTGAAATGTGATGAGAAACTGAGGAAATAATTATCTTTGACATCCCACTCCTGTGTTTTTAAGATAAGATCACTATATCAACAGTTAGTTTATTTCCTACCAAGCCACTTGTCTGTGTTGCCTACTGAGTTCTGTCTTGGGCTACTGTTGGCTTGTTCTTTTAAGAATCCTACGGAGAGAAGAGACAGATACAGCCAGCAGAAAGGCTGCTGCTGATTCCAGGAATAATGCAAACTGGGATTCTTTCTGTGCCAAACGGAAGAGAAAATAATAGAAGCATGACTCATCTGATCTTTCCCATTCTCTGCATTTCCTTTTTGAGTAACTTCTCTTTTATTCCTTCCTGGTTTGACTCCCATTAAAAAATATCCATAACAGTGCCTGCAAGTTACGAATATGGTATTTTCCAGACTGCTGTAGTTCAGGTCTGTTTTGAAACAACCTTTACCAAAACATGTCCTGTGTTTGTGGGCCACACTGTTAAAAGACAGCAGTTGAACAGATTGTTTAAGCTACCTACTGAGAGAATTTTCAGAGAAATTTTCTACTCAGCAGCTAGGAAACATGCGTTCGATGTAAAGCACATTTAAAGTGGTATTATATTCCATGCCTGAAAGGAAACAGTATATGCTCAAATGTTTTGACCAATTCTGAAAGATAAGCTGCCCCAAGTGATTTTACTGAAAATCTGACAGTATCTTTGGAACTCAAGGATTTAAAAGTCTTTCCCTTAATCAGTTTCACAGATAAGACTTTTAACATTTTATTTTTTCATGAATACTTACTGCCAAATACTGGAGTTGAAAGGTTCTCTGCTCTAGATACTATCGATGGCATTCCAGTTAAGGCAGAAACAATGGCATCAAAAAAGCTTGAATGAGGAGCTGCAACGAAGATGGGGGCTTCCAGCAGACTTGCCACTTTCCCTTTTACTTTCACTTGGAAACCCATTACGAAGAACAAGGTACGAGTTAGGCATGAAAGGCTTGTCTGGATCATCCTCCTTGTAAACAGAAACACAAAAATATCATCCAAATTACAGCTACTTTTCTAAACAAATGCATAGATCTCACCAGCATTGTGGCCAGGCACAGGGTAGGAACACTACTCACAAGGAGAGCATGGGGTAAAGGGGAGGAAGCAGAGGGAGGGAAGGACCATCATCTTCTGTGTTAGAGCTTACAATTTCACAGCTACAATTTTAGAGATAAGGCAATGTACAGCACCTCCTAACAATGTGCCCCCCAACAAGTTCTGTTATTTCTCTGGTCAAATTTCATAGCATTTTAGCATGATGCTACTGGGAGAGCAGGGAGAGTACTTGGCAGTTTCAGTGTCTTTTTTGTATGAACTCATATCACTCTTGATACTGTTTTTTTTTTTTTTTTTTTTTAATCAGTTTTAAACAATTAAGTGACAATCTTCCCATACCTCGGACATGTTCCCTCAGCGGGACTCTCCATAATCTCTTGGTCTTGTGTTATTTAAAAAAAGAAAAAAAAAAAAAAAAGCAGACTTTTTATAAATCTTGGCCACACTTTACCTTCTCCATCCTTTTAATGGCACAGATCCTCCTCCATGGTGACGGTAAGTTGCAATTGATGCAACCAGCCATGACAGCAGTAAAATGAATGTAATAAATATGACACGGAGAGGTAGCAAAATAATCCCCAGAAGAACGGTCTGAAAAAAGAGGGGAAAATC
Organism: Anser cygnoides; assembly: GCF_040182565.1. Classification (NCBI taxonomy): domain Eukaryota; kingdom Metazoa; phylum Chordata; class Aves; order Anseriformes; family Anatidae; genus Anser; species Anser cygnoides. The sequence continues at coordinate 15,069,596 of NC_089884.1, forward strand.
TCAAGAAATAGCATCAACAGGAATTACTCATATCTATGCAGTTACATTTTATGGACTGTGAAATATTTACATTACTGCCATATGATTTAATGTATGAAAGCACTAATGATTCCTGTTTTCATATGGGGAAGTCAGTCATTTGTAGTGTTTCAGAAAATATTTTTGCATTCCCATTTCAGTTAGAATTAGAACATCTGACTGTTTGGGTTTTTGGCTCGGATGCTGTTAGACAGAGAGGGTAAACAGTTTGCCTGCCTTAGTTTATACTTCGGCTTGTTCTGCAGCATACAAGGTCAGAGGAGTCTGACCAGCTGAAGTGCATCTCCACTCTGGAGCCTTCTGTCACCAGCTGCCATCTGTATACAAGCCAAGCGGGATTGCTAAGATGATCACAATGTACTTTTGCTCCTTTTAAAATGACAGATCTTGTGCTGAGTCACACTACTGCTGCAAGTGATCCTCAGTACGACTGTCTGTAGTAGTGCAGAGGCCACATAACTTCATCGCCCCTAGTTAGGACTTCGGCATTTTTTTTTTTTTGGTAAAATTATACTTGTGGTTTAAGGCATGGGTTTGGACTTTACAGTGCTGTTGTAGCAGCTCAAGGCTGATGGCCTTTGGAAGTCATCTGCTCACTGCTTGCAGTACACATACAGCAGGGCCCTTCAGATTATGGGGACTAATTTCTTGCCTCCTGTCTGTGTGAAGCATCCTGGCTATTAACTCTGTGCTGGGATCTCCTTGCATACTTCAGAATGAATTGAAAAATCTTAGTTCCCTTTTCTCCCCACAGTCAGGAAGCTGTTATTAGCTTGCTTTAACTCGAAGCAAAGAAACTCTTGAGAGAGTTCTGCTACAGTCAGACAACCACACTGGGTAGCAAAGCTGGTCTGAAACAGCCCCAAGCTGACATTGCTCCTCACCGCTTCCTCAGTTCTTCATACACACTTGTAAGGGGAGTGGGGGGGAAGTAGAAACCTGACATAACACTGCTTGCAAATAATACTCAATTATTACCCTCAACCCCTACTAATGAATATTCAGCTTGCATTTTTCCGTGCACAGCTCTGGGAAGGAGGTGCATTGGCACAAGGTTGTTAGCAGCCTGTGGTGCAGGGCAGGAAGAAATTCTCGGCTGTCTTACCTCAGCACATTAATTTAGAAACTATATCCTGAAGGTTGGCCTTTGTGGCGCAACAACAGCCCTACGTGGATTGAGCAAGCCCAGGCTGGGAGGCAGATGAGCTGCGATACCTTACGGAAGTCACAGCACAGCATTCCCGGCAGGCTGCAAGCAGCTCGACGCCTTCTGGCACCTGGCCAGCTCGGGGCATGCTGAGCATCAGTTCTGTGTGTGTACACACACAGCAGTGCACGCCCAAGCAGAGTTATTATAGTGAATAATTGTTTTTATTTGAGCTGTGTTTGTAAAAGTCCCTCAGAACTTAGAACATGGCTGCATCGGTAGTCACAGACTGACAACTCTCCCAGTTCAGAAGCATGGCAGAAGTTAGTCAAGGAGAAGCGTGGTAGTTTTAGCTTACACATTTTGATAAGCATTTAGCTTGTAATTATGTAATAACATCTGTTGTTCTGCAGAGTTTCTAATAACGTATAACATACCTTTGAATTTAGGTAAAAAGCCTGCATGATATTCATCTTGTCTTTTGGGGAGGTATCAGCCTATATAAATCTACAAAAAGAATTTGATTCATTAAGTTTTATACCAGTTCTAATCAAATAAATAGTTGTAAGAGGAGAGAGCCACTAAGTTCCCATTTTGGAATTTAAATCTGAATGGTCTGTAGTCACAAACTGCCAGCAAGTCAAGTGGATTTTGATGTGAAGGCACACACGTTTCTCTATGTCATGCCAGTTCAGATAATGAGTTTGGACTAGCCAAGTTGTGAGCTTTATTATTTTAAAAGGAAGCCTACAACTGCACAACAGCACTCCTCTCACAAACTCAGCCTTTCTAGACATCTTTTCAGCAATGACTACTTACAGTACATGAATCACAAGGCTTTGAATAATAAATAAGTTTTCCAAATTTGTTTGTACTTAAATACTTGAACGATGTTTATTAAGCAATACAGAGGATTTTAAATTACCTCTCTCCTTTCCAAAGGAACTAATGATTATAGGACATTTGGAATATAAGCATCTTTATATTAATCCAATTAATCAAAGTATTCTTAATCCAATTCCTAGATACAGTAGCTTGGTTCTAATTTTCCTTTCATTGACACAGTCCTCCCACGGGCTGCCCAACTCCTTCATTCTTCCTTTGTAATATTCTCCTACTGCCCTCTGGCCAATATTCAGGAGAGGCTCTGGCTTTAGTCTCTAAACCTGTGATAGTGACAGGGATTAACAGGAATTTTGGGCCTTCGGGACTCTCTTCTGTGTTACAAAAGGTACAGTAATAACATACCAAACTTGACAGTGGATATGCAGTGTAAATTAGGATAAGTAGAGGCAGCAGGTGTTGCAGCTTATGTTCTCTAAGCACTGCCACATAACATGTTTCCAGGGTAGATAGACGTTCAGGTATCATTTGATCCTTCTTGAAGTATACAATGTTTTTTACATAGAAGTTGTATCTAAGTAGTTACGGAAATTTAATAGTAACTTCAGGGTTAGTAAGAAAACGACTACTATGGATACACAGAAATGGATTCGGTAGCTGGGTGTAAGAGATTTGGCCCTGGGGATTTATTGCTCTTTTGGTACAGGTCACAGAGAATCTGAAAAATTCAGGTAGCAAGTTAAACCAACCAAGACTCCCTGCTTGCCTCCCAAAATCAGATCCCTATTTTTTCCACCATGTGTGTCCTCTTGTAACGTGATCTTGAGTCCTGGTTCAACATTTCAGCTGCATTCAATAATGTGCAAGGGGCAGCGTAAGCATAAATCAGCATGTTTTCACTTAAAATACCTTTTTACTTTATTAAAAAAAAAAAGAAGTAAATGTATGCACTGACCTACAATGAAAAAATAAAGGATGCAGTAGCAAAAGCAAAACAATTCCTCCCTCAAAACTAATAAATTCATTAATCTATTTTAGGCAGATGCACAGGTGGTACTGATGTGCTGATGCAAGCTATTGGCTTTCTAGGTCACTGTGTAAGGAGGCAGAGTTGATTCCTGCTCCATCAGCTGCAGAGTAGGGTAAGAAAAGAGAAAGGTCAAGGTAGGTTAGAAAAGAAAAAGTTCCGGAGAAAAACGTACAGAAGAAAGACAGGTTTAAAGTTCAGTAACTCTTAAGTAGGATCAGATCTGCTCATTTCAATATGCAGTAATTACAAAGATAAAACTATCCTGAGTCATCCAAAGAACTTTTCCCCAAATTAGGAATCACCTGGGTACTTTCTGTTTAAGTTGTGTACAACAACTGTGTAACCTTTCACTACTGCAGTCAGTAGTGATTACTGCAATTTTGCTTCAAAGCTCACTAGTGCTGGGTCCTGTCCCAGCTGGGTTGCTTCTCCTACCAGGTACACTGTGGAGTTATGTATAGAGGGTATCTTGCTTTAAAACATACCATGTTTTTCATCCCTTCCTCCTGAAGGAAAAGGGTATATTTATTACAGATAAAATGGTAATTGAAGCTTAAAATTGCAAGCTTTTAAAAGTAGTTTGTGCATCCTCTACAAAGAGCAGCCAGCAGAGAGAACTGTCCATTTCTGGAACCTCATTAAGAAACTGCTACCTGTACCTCGGGGTTCATGCCTACAGCTTCTCATTCAGGTGCACTTGAGCTGTGCTGGTAAAACACAGGGGTTAAGAAGATTTGAAACTGTTTTCCACATTTCTCAAATTTCCTCTAACTAGCTACCTTCAGGGTAAACACCATTTATAACTTGAGGGAGAGCTATACGGAACACAAAATATTTAGTTGCATGTCAGCCTTAGGTATGTGTAACAATCAGCAGAAAATGCTGAAAGTTTGCCTACATGCTGCTATGCTCCTTGTCTTCACCGAGATGCCAGTTCACAGCTGGTTCATCTCCTCAGTTTTTAAAGTGAAGATATTTGGAAATCAACACCCAGAAATGCTGTTTGCTTTCTGAGTTGTGCAAGTACCGTCAGCATGGTCCAGCACTGTAGTGGGACTGCAGGAGCCCGGTTCAATTCACCCAGCGACAGCAGCACTAAGGCAGGGGAGGTGGGCATACCCATTTTTTTTGGGATACGGAACTCAGAAGGGGGGACTCCTTCCTCCCCCAAAGCAGGCTTAAAATCAGCTTACAGCGAGTTATGTGTCTGAAATGGGATTATTGTAAAAAGAGAATGTTATTTTCTATTTTAGCACATCATTTCAGAGAGGAGCTGTCAGCATCTTCCCACTAGCGCCAGAGGCATCTGGCACCACGGACAGCATCTCACTTTTGCGAGTGGGGACGTGGGAATTCTGTTTCAGAAGCGACGTGTTATTTGTAGGGACAGCACAATCCTTGCCACAAGCTCGCTGCACACCTCGCATCAGGAGTTCAAACCCGGCGTCGGCGGGCCGGTGCGCTGAGCCCACAGCCCCAGGCCCTGCTAACCTGGAGGCTTTCCCCCCTTCCAGGGGACAACGGCGGCTGCCCTACAGCCCCGGGGGGGGGGGGAGCCTCGGCTGTCCGGGAGCCCTTCCCTCCTTCCCTCCCCTCTCTCCTTCCCTCAGGCGGCCGCTGGCTTTCTCCCGCCCGGCTCCGGGAGCCGCCGCAGGGCCGCGCAGCCCCGTCGCGAAATGGCGGCCCGCGGGGCGCAGCCTGGGGCAGGGGCAGCCGCCCCCCGCCGGGAAGCCCTTCCCCGGCCCGGCAGGGCACGGCAGGGCACGGCAGGGCAGGGCAGCTCTCCCGGCACGCCGCACCGCCAGCCTTACCCGCAGCTTGTCCCCGGCGCTCAGGCGGCCCGGGTGGACGAAGGGGTTGGGGACGACGGGCGAGCAGAAGGAGTGCTGCCTGGGCAGCGGCAGCACCCGCGGCGCCATGCTCCGGCCGCCACCGCCGGGCGGCTGATTGCGCATGAGCTGCCGGCGGGGGGGCCGCGATGTCCCCGTCCCTGTCCCCGTGCCAGCCCCTGCCCCTGTCCCAGCCCTTGTCCCGGCCCCGCCCGGCCCCGTCCCGCCGCGGGGAAGGAGCCCTCAGGGGCCGCAAGATGGAGCCGCCGGACCCGCCCCTGCCGCCCGTCTCCTGAGGTGGCAGCAAGAAGGCGCGGGGCTCCCCCCTGTCGCCGCCACAGCCGCCCCCAGCCCGCTGTCCTACTTCCCCTGCCCAGCCCCGGGTGCTGAGGGGTGGGTGGTGTGCCTCGTTGGCAAGCACCACGTCTGTTATCTGAGAGATAAGGGAGGCAAATGCGCTCAGGGTGTACAACAGGAGGCTTTTTTGCCCTTTTTTTTTTTTTTTTTTTTTGCTTGGAGGGTGCGTTTCTGTGCTGTGGAAAGCTTCCAGGAGCTGAAGTCAGGAGGAGGTGAGGTGTGGAGGCCCACCGAGGCCTTTCTGTTAGGCAGGGCCTCCGCTGGCACGGCCACCTTGCAGAGACACACCATGAGCAGCATCCATGGGCATGGCCATGGGTGGGAGGCCGTGGTCAGGCCGTGCTCCTGAGGCAGGGGTGGCTGAGGCGGAGGTGCTACCCGTCGCTCACGTTACTTCACGTTCATGTGGCTGCTTCTTTTTTCAGCACCGAAGGAAGCTTTGGCCTGATGGTGTTGAGGAGGCGAGCCTGTGGGTTCTCGCGCTGGATCTGCTGTGACTGTGAGGGTGAGCCCCTAGAGCGCTGCGCTCAGGGACTGGTGGCTCCTGGCCTCCAGGCCGTGGCCTTGGTTCAAACACTTCACTGTGGCTCTCCCTTCTGTCTCACATCTGTTCTTCACACAAAAACATGGATACTTCCTCACACAATGTTAGTCTGTCACTGGACTGTTTATATTTCCTTTAAAAAATTGTTATAGAAACCTCACAGTTCAGTTCCCAGTTTGGCACGTCTACTTCCACAAAGATAGTAATTATTAATTATTATAAAATTATTTTTCAGTTGTGGCTTGATGTGCAGGTGCTTAAGGAATAATCAAAATAATATATTTGGGTTAACTGAAGCCTGCGAATAGTGGAAGCTTGACAGATGTGGGATTTCCCTCGGCGGGCTTCCAGGGTCACCCTGTGACTGCCCGTCCTTGGAATCAGCACCGGCCTCTGAAAAACCAGAGCGTGAACCAGTGCAGCACAATCATCATGGGAAGTAAGACTAGAGGGAAACCCCAGAGCAGAAAGATCAGTTCTGCCTCCGTCATTCTTGACAGATGATTCGCTTATTTGTTCCAGCACTTCTCTGGTTACATTATGAAACATTTTTTCTATATCTGAGCAGAGTCTCTTTGCAATTTATATTCACTTGGTGGCTATGAAAACTGTTTTCTTTCCTCTTTGCAGCTACTTTTTGCACTCTTTCATAGTGCTTTTGTGATTTACTCAAGCCTTCACTAGACTCAACAATTCAGTGCTTTCAGGTTTTCTCTCCCAGGTCGTGGTTTCTAGATATCTGATTATACTTAATGCCTTTCTCTGGCTTTTCTCCAATAGGTCCACACCTGTCTCGAAGTACCCAAACTGGAAATGCTACTCACTAGGAGGACTGACCAGTGCTACTGATTGGGCAGGAAGGGTTGATTTCTGTCTAACACGTTTATATATCCTTGCTTTTATCTCAGTAGCCTGGCCTTGTGACACACACTGCAAGTCATAACTCTTGGATCCATTTTTGAATAATTACTTGTCATTTACAACACAAAGTTCTAAGAATAAAACACAGCATTTGTCCTTATTAAATGGTTGTAATGATCTTATCTCTAGAACCAGGAAATAATAATGCATCTAATTTTGCAGACATGATGCTTTTATTATGTAAAATAATCTGTTTCTGGTAACTTGTACATTTGTTAAAAAACAGTGATACTGATTGTAAATATTTACTCATCTAAGGCTGGTTAGCCGTAACATCATGAAAAAGGCTTAAGCAAGCACCAAGATACAAACAGTGCAAGAAAAATGTGTGAATGTTCAGAATGTGAGAAGGTGTGATCCTTTGCCTAAACTGACATCAGTCTCTCTTTTGAATAATAAATCCATTTTGGTCTGTGAGACTGTGGTGGAATGAACTTTGATCCTTGTTCCACTAACACAAAATACCACCAAGCTATTATGATACTGATGTCTGGAATCGTTTCAATATCTTTATTTTACCAGAATGTGTATCTGGCAATGTGGGAGCAATAACATTAGCTTGTTACTAATTATTTTTGTAGGTTGAAAACACACCTTCAGTTTTGCAGGTCAGTAGGAAGGCATATGATTTCCCTAAAGAGCTTTACCCGATACTGTCTTGATTCTACCCAGAAACTGTAAAAATAGTGGCTCCAGAACAGGTGTAGCTTCTGTATGCAATCCAGGTGAATCATATCAGTGACAGAGGACAACCCAGTAAACACTTCCACAGCGTAAACAGGGATTCTTCTTTCATATAAACTGTCACAGTTTTAAAAAAGTTTATGGAACTTATACTTTTTTTAGTATAAATTATATATACAGCTTAAATTGGATTGTGATCTTTCTCTCATCAGAACTGCCTTTGGAACAGCTTATTTTCCCTGGCATTTGTAAAAATATACTCCAATATATCTTCTTACCATAATAATTTTAATAAAACTACAGTAATTTATAAGTGTTTTCAGTATTTATCAGTTCTGTAAAGTGTGGGGTAGACTAAATCATCCATTGCAGAATAAGGAATTCTTGTGAACTAAATCTTCCACTAGCAATTCCAAATCTGAACCAGAAGCTAAATGAAGTTGCCCTTTTTAGCATTTTCATCTTTAATTCTTCAATTAGGCCTGTTGTCTTAACTTTATAAAACACACTCACAAAGGCATTCTTTGATACAGAAACTGAAAACCTCCTTCGTGTTTGAAGTGCTGCGTTTGCTTTTGACCAAAATGCCCCCTCTTGTGGCCACGGTCATGTAATATTTCTGCACAGAAAATTTAGCCCAATATCTGTAAACTGCTCGTGAGGAAAAAAACATGACCCTTCCTCAAGAACAACTGACAACATTTCCTCATGCAAAGTAGCATCCTGATTATTGGCTTACTTTCTGTGATATAAAATGTGAACTTCTTGTGCAAAATGGGCATGAGAACAGAAATAGATTCCTAGTATGTTTTCATTGTCAACTTAAGTTCTCCTTCCTTTCTTTCCAGGCCGTGGTCCCCTAACGCAAGTTCAGTCTCTGCTTCCCTCCTGGAGGAATGCCGACTAATTCCTTCCAAGAGAAAATCTGGGTGCAGCTGACGGGATGTTTTCTTCAGGGAACAGTGAAGCCAAATAGAGTAATGTAAGTCACATCAGCTTTGTTTTTCTCCACCTGGCACAGTCTTCCAGTGTTATCCTGGTAAGCCATATACCCTTAAAGGTCTTCATGCCTTAGTCATGCAACACACAACCTCAGTAACACGCTATGCTAATAGTACTGCGGCAGGCTGCCACAAAAAACACAAACATTTCTGATAATTGTATCTCAGAATCAGAAGGGCATTGCATGAGGCTCCAAGCAGACTCAGGCTTACTGTTAAGCACTGTGCACATACTTGTCTCCCTGATGATGTCCACAGGGGTAAACATGGCCTGTTGTGCAGTCCGTATCTGCTGCAATAGTAGACAGCATACTTACTGTGGGAGAGGAATCAGAAACACCCTCTACTGTTTCAAGTTCCATACTGATAAAGGACAAATTAAGTGGCAGACTTTGGGGAAAAAATACATATCTGATTATATAAGGTAAGTGAAACAAGCATTACTGAACAGTCGCTATTACTAATATCTACTTAACACTCAATAAAAAATGCCATCCGTGGGAACATTCAATGAGCTGGATAATGTACGGTGTTATTTGTTAGGGCTCCATCAATCAGTTTCAATCTGCTGAGGATCTAGATCTGCACGTCCCTCAGTAGAATTTGTTGTTTCATTCCTACTTCAAACAACGGAAGCAGTTTTGGCCTGTTCCTTTCATGGTGCTCAGGTAGTTGTGGACCAGAGGATGTGCTGACAGGCATACATAGTCCATCCAAGCAGACACACACGTGTGCGTTCAAATGCATGCATGTATACACAACCCCTCCCAGCCCCCACTTTGTTTTTCTCTTTTCAAGTCGGTTGCAGAGATGCACATATCTTGGAGTTTTCATTTAATGTTAAATAAAACTGAACCGCCTCTAAAGCTAAGGGTTCTCCTGGGTACTACTAGATGTTTCTTTTAACAAGAATTCCTTTCTCTGCCGCTTTCCCTTGTTCAGTAAACATTGGACTTTCTGTTCTAGTATTATCTCTCTTATATTGGTGTACATAGAGTTCACACAATGTTTGCCTGGTAAGTTTGTAAATGAGTCATTACATTTGAGTTATTTCTAGATGTTTTGTTAGAGAGGAGTTGCCATCCCCAGTCTGTTAAGTATGGGAGTCCAGCCCATTCTCTGGTATAGGTAAAATAGTCAAGAACGTGTCCTGGCATGCTACACTAGAGAGAGAAACCTCTAAGAGTGCCCTGAATGTGCTTCTACTGAATTCCTTTCTCTTTGCATTGCTAACTGACAGAAGGCAGGTAAAAGCAGAGGCAAGAACCTAGCCACTTCAGTTTGCAAGTCATACCTGATAATGACCTCCGCAAAGGCAGACGCTTGAGTAAATGCTTAACTTGCATGTTGTTGGTTCCGGTGGAGTAAGTAGGACTTGTGTTAGATTTTAGGTCCTAGACAGGCAGATAGATTGCTGAGCTAGCTCAGTTAACAAGTTAGGAAAACATACATTAGCATTGGGCCTTGCTGATGCTGGCTGAAAATAAAGGTAGTATTTATCTCAGGGAATCTACTGGGGCTGTCCCCTTGGAGAATCCTCCTGTAAATATTCCTCACCTGTGGTGGCTGCAAAACTGGACAACTTGACAAGAATTTCTCTTCTGTTTCTCTGGGTAGGGAAAACTCTAGACTGATGAAGGGGGATCTCCAACTCCCAGTGCTCTCAAGCTGGCACCTTCCCTGATTATTAAATTCACTTGAAAACAAAAGAAAAAAGTAGATTTACAAGAAAAAGAGAGACTCCAGTGAATTGCGTGAGAATGAGATATAAAATTAACGTTTTTTTTTTCCCTTTGAACTGAACCCAGGAGCCTCAGTAAAGTTTACCCTATTTAAAGCATTAATTAGGGAGCTGACTGTACATAAAGATAAAACAACTCTTAAAGAAGTCTCGAGGGACTCAAAAAAAACTAGTTTTGTCTACATGAAGCAAAAGAATTTTAATTAGAAGCAACTGAATTGAAGTGAACTGATATGAGCAACAAAAAGAGAATTTATCCCACAATGTATTCAGGGAACGTAATTGAATGTTCATTAGCTAAGAGTTATATACTGACTGTTAATGAGCAGAAATGAATATGTATTATTTCTTATTAAGCTGGAAATATATAGAACTAATTGCATTTAAATATAGTAGCTATAAAGCTGTGTTTATTAAGTGTCACAACTAAGAACAGGAAAGACATAGGTGAATTTGTATTCCTTACTGCAGTATCACTTCAAATATTTATTATGCTAAGTGGTATTAATACATAGCTTTTTGTGGAAATGGTTATTATGTTGTGCTAGTAGGACTTGTGGATGCCTTCATTTGGGTAGGATTTATGCTTTGTTTATTATAAATTAGGGAAGGCAGTAGAACCAAGACACATGCTCTTGGATTACTGTAAGACAGTGTTATTTTTGCTTCTCATAATGAGAGTCCTCTGTTATTCATGATCAAATGGCACTTGGCTTATTGGTATTACAGCTTGCTAATAATCTCAGGAGAGAGTTTTGGTAAGATTTCTTTGTTGAAGAACTACAGGAGAAAGCTATCTGGCTAGTTGGTGTGGTGATAGAAAAGTAGAATTAATTTGTATTAATACAGTCGATGTGTTGTGTGTGCACCCAGGAAGGGCCTATGCCTGCCAAGACGTACCTACACCTCTCTCTGGGGACTTCAGTAGGGACTGCAACAAAGGCGGACTCAGACCCATGATCATTTATTGCCACTGAAAGGCCGCCTCTTCTCTGGCATGGCTAAATAGATTTTTTTTTCATCATCCTGTTTGCTTTGACATTGAAAGATATTTTGCGGCTGTAGTCAGGAAAGGTTAACTCACCTTTGAGCAAGCCATGCCTTTTGAGATCAGTGCTGTAGGCAGTGATTTTGGGGAATTTAGATTGCTATCTCCTACTTTAATTGAAAAAATACCTGGTTTGGTCTGATTTCAGTTTGTTTTTTAATTTTGTAATCTATCCTTTTCTGATAAAATTCTTTTGGTTCCTAAAGGTCGACCTCCTGGTTTACCATTATATCTGTAGAGCTAATAAACATAAATTTGCACTGCTAAAGGTAGCAGACCAGTGAGTCTACCTTTAGCAATCCAAATTTATGTTTATTACTTATACAGATATATTTTTACCACAGGATTCATTAGTAGTAACAACTGCACGAACGTTTGCACGTTCATTTTTCTGAGAGATTGCAACCTTTTTCCTATTCACAAGAGGGCGATAAATCCCTAGTCATCTTTATTCAGCCTCTATAAAGTGATCAAGTGAGCAGTAGGCTACTGCAAAATGTCACAAAAAGCAGCATGGTGTTAGATAACTGATACATAGAGAGACTTGTATAAAATATTGTGATTCCTTTTCTTTTGTTTTATGGGATGTTTAGGCTAGGCTCTGTTCATTTCATGCCACCGTGGATCCTATTGTTAGTAGAAACTGGATGTGGAAAGGTTATTGAGAGGATTCCCCTACTGCAAATGTTTTCTTCGTGGTATACTTACAAGTATTACATTCAGATTAATGTCAAGTGCCTCAAATAATGTGATTTTCAGCATATTCTTCAGGAGAGTTTTCTATAGCCTAAATGTTGTTGCGTATGCTTATTTCTTCCTCACAGTGAAACTGTGTCTTTGGTAATCAGAATTTTCTATTTCTTAACTTTAATCCTTTGCCTCAATCAAAGCATCTCTTCTGTTAAAACTCCCCACCAAATGCAATGTTATTTCATCTAAATGCAAAGACCACAACTTGAAGTCTGTATGTGTTGATAATATCGGTATGGGGAGCTGCCATTAGCACTGTGATTTCTCTATTTGTGCAAACAATTTTATGAGCACTTTATTATCCTTTTAAATATGTATATTTATTCACTTTCACATCCATTGCCTCTCTGCAGTAATTTCTGTTTTATGTTGTATGGTAGAATAGTTTCAGGAGTTTTATGTAGAATAGGGAAAAAAGGAAAGGAAAGGAAAGAAAAAAAGAACTGGTTTAGTATAGTAAATTACTGTATGTCTCTGTTGATGTTACCTGAGTTCCTTCCAGCTCCTTTATTTGGAGGGGCTGGATTCCTTCCAGCTCTCAAGTTCCAATGACCCAGCCCTTGCAATTTTTAAGCTGTCAGTATTAGAACAAATTCTTAATTATTTATGATATAGTATGGCCTCTGAAGAATATTCTCAGTCTGTGTCTTAATATGAAAAATAAATAAATGTCCAAAGTCTCTAGCAACACACTGAGGCGCTTGCTTGAGGTGTTAGTACAATGCCCAGCTGAGTTTCAGTGTCTCAAATGATGTGACTTCCAATATATCCTTTAAATAAGGAGACAAATCCAAGACTCTTGAGGCTCTTTCTACAATCCAGATGGAGTTCTGGGGCTGTCTCAAGTGGCTGAAACAAAACCACCTTTATATTGTCTTTCAACAACTATAAGCAGCCTTTGGTTGCAGGAATCCAGAGGCTTGTCTGGCCCCTTGCCCAGCGTCTCATTACCTCAGGCCCATGGTAGGAAGGAGCTGTTAGCAAGCAGCGCTATCCTCAGCTCATTTCTTTTGTATTGTCCTGCCCAGAGCAACTTTCCCAGCTGACCGTCACCTGTCCTCACCTCTGGTTTCTGCAGGGTAAGGGCAGAGCCGTCCTCGAGCATAGCACCAAGTCTGTGCTGCTGGCTACTGAAATGCAAGCACCAATGTGACTGAGCAGCGAGCAGAGCTTGGAAGAGAAGCAGAGAGGAATTTTAGGGTGGAAACCCCAATCTCACCCGCTCTGGTTAAATTAAATTAGTCTCCTCCATTCCTTTCTTAATCACCAGACAAGGTCTATGACCTCTTCACTCACTGTGTTTTCTCAGCTCCAAAGCCAAAGGGGTTTTGAAGGCTGTCTGGTCACAGTCAGGAGTTCCTGGGTTTGGAACTCTAAACACAAGCTCCTTCACGGAGGTTCTCTCAGTACAGTCGGGTATTTTGGCTGTTTCAGTTAAGACCAAAATTAGATACCAAAACCACGTGATTGTGTTTTTTACTGTAATTCTTACCATGACTGTGTGCCCTCCAGAACTTCATCCGTATGTCAGAAAGATACCCAAGTCCTATTTGTATCATATTTAAAGTTCTAAGTGCACCACAATAGTAGGAGATCAAGTATGCAGGCGGGTCAGCTCTTTTTATATATCAAGAGCAGCTGAGAGGGAAAAAAATCAAGAAGAAGCATTTCCAACCAACTCACTATCTGCAACTCAGCTTGAGGCATCTAGGAAAGTAAGATATTAAAACTATGATTAAGGGGGAAAGGAAGACATGCAATATTATTTTTTTTTTCTAGCAACTCTGGGAAGATGTCCTCCGGCTTTAGGCAATTTGGTTAAAGTCTGGGGGCTTCTTACAACGGGCCAGAAAAAAAAAATTGAGAACTTTTGCTGGATACCTTTTAAAGTGCTAACACTGAGGTTACCACAATGCCATCAGTAAGACAGGTGTGGCTGCAAGATTACAAGAGCAGCAGTAAGATTCAGGTGGGTGAGCTCAAATAACAGTAATGTAATCTGTCCTGAAGCACACCCTGACTTCTCAAGTGCTGCCAATGTGGTGCTGATGGTCATAAAGCTGGGTGCTGGCGCTGTTTGCCAGTTGGGATCCCAGGAGCTCTGAGGACTAGAGCAGTGTCTTTTCTATCTTTTTTACACAGGTACTCATAGATTAGGCTGATACGACACAGGGATCAGGATAGAATTTTGCTATGAGGTGCATAACAGAGAGGTACTGTTAACATTGGGGTACAGGTTAAAAATTTTTGGATTTAATTGTTATTTTTATATTTTTATTTTTTTTTCTGAGGGAAACAGCATGAAGGTTGGAAATAATGATAGTCTTACAAGAAAGTAGGAGCGAAGAGTAAGGAAAAGGCTTGGTAGAAAACTTGGTGTTTTGCCGGGACCTGTTGCTAGTCAGGCATTAAGAATAAATCTCGGGCTTTTTTCGTTGTTATTGCCTGTAGCCAAAGTTGGTGGTCTGCTAAAAGGCAGAGGAAGCTATGGGGAAGAGCATGCATGTGACAGGTAAATTTCTGCAACTGGCTGCAGGTGCTTTGTATTGGAGCTTCTCATCTCAGAGATTTCAGCCTGAAAATGTGCTTTAGGACTAGAAATACTGCCTAAACTCTCTCCAGATGGCTTGGAAGAACTTTGGGGCACTGAGGCAGGTTCAACAGACTGGGATTGTGTCTTGAACAGTTTAACAACCTCTTTTTCTCCAGTAGAATCAGATCACAAACGTGGATGTTAACAAAGGATTATGGAGCTGTAGCTCAGTTGTCAGAAAGAGAAACGGTGATTAGTTATGGAGACCTGTGCGCTTCTTCCCAGCAGTGGAGGAGCATGGAGCCACAGGGGCTGGGTGCTGGCATTTCACCAGTGTTTCCCTGGGTAAATGACAGCACCTCTGGGCTGGTTTTCCAGTGTGTAGTATGGTGTGGCTGTCTTGCAGAAGGGATTGAAAGGCATAATCAATTGTAAAATGCATGCAATAAAAAGTGCTATCTCAGTGCCAAGTGGTTTTATCTACTGCTGCACACCCAAAGGCTGACAGTACCGAAAGGGGAAGCTGGGGAGGGGCTCTTTGACTGGGGGTGCAGTGACAGGACAAGGGGTGATTTTAAACTCAAATAGGGTAGATTTAGATCGGATATTGGGAAGAAATTGCTTACTCTGAGGGTGGTGAGGCATTGGCACAGGCTGCTCAGAGAAGCTGTGGATGCCCCATCCCTGGCAGTGCTCAGGGCCAGGCTGGTTGGGGTTTGGGCAACCTGGTGTAGTGGGAGGTGTCCCTGCCCATGGCAGGGGGCTGGAAGAGGGTGATCTTTAATGTCCCTTCCAACCCAAACCATTCTGTGATTCCGTAATTTAGTTCTGAGGTGGAGACACATTTCTTAATGCCTGTGACTTGTACAGAAACAATCTGAAATCATGAAGCCTTGGGTTGGTGGTGGAACCTTGTCCTCAGTGAGGTCAGTGGCAATTCTGTCACTGCTTTCAGTTTGAAGAGGATCATGCTATTTTGTCAGGAAGCTTTAGGGAAATAAAAGAGTTTCCAAAACTAGGGATCTGGGACTTCTGAGAGGCTAAATTATGCAGTGCCAGTCCTCACCCCAGTAGTCCAATGGTGTAGTACAGCTTGATATGTCAGTTAATTACTTAGGGATTTATTAACTCAAAATTTTAAAGAAACTGCTAACTTAGTGCTATGTACAGGAGAAAAAAAAAGTGAATGCTTCAACAGCATAGGGATTTTGGCAGTAAGTGAACATAAAATAAAGTAAGTTAATGGAACAAAGGATGTGCCATTAAAATGTATCTCATGATCCATGAAAGAAGTTACAAATATTGTGCACCACTGATTGAAAAATGATGGTAGATGGGGAGAAACCCAACAGAAAGAAAGGGGGAGCGTGGGGGGGAAAAAACTTGTGGAGATTTATCCCAACATAAGTGTAGTTTAATATGTATTGATATTTGGGAGATGTTTCTGACAGTTATTAAGTCAAACAAGAAGCATGGCTTTTGCTCTGAAGAATTTCAGAGTATGTAGATCTGCTAACAATTTATATATCAAAGCAGTCACCAAATGGGCTGGAGAGGCAGAGCAACAAATCACTTCCAGAAGCTGCCATTATCATGATTTAAAAGTAATGTTAATCTCAGTGTTGCTACAAAAGTGAATATTAATGTATATTTTTAAAATAAAATCTGATTTTAATTTCAGTGTGGGGCTGAACTCCTTGGAATTGGTCTTGCAAAGCTGTGCTCTAACCGTGTCATCTGGATTCTTTTGACAGAAATCTAGAAGATTTTTCTAAACTCTGTGTACTTCCTCCTTAAATCAGGGTGCAGTGCTCATCTGACCACTGAAGACCTGTATAATAAGTAGAACTCGGACAGGTGTGCAGGTGACTTTCTTAATAAAAATGAGAGTATCCCTCATTTCTGATGCTTTTAAAAGGATTTGTGCTTCCAGACAGCTTTATGCCTTTGCATTCATTTCTGATTTTGGAAAAGGAAGATCTTTTAATAATGTTTAGCATGGACCTCCCCCACCCCTGCAATTTGTGCTGCTCTGGTAGAAGTGGTGTTCCTCTGCAAAAGCTCATAACGTGCTATATGAAATGTCAAGAATGATAAAGCAAAACAAAGAACCTCTCAAGGAAAATGTGCTGCAATGAATATCTGAAATCTACTGAACCGCTGCCTTATTATATTGAAATTTCAGTAAACACTTTTCTTAAGAGCTTATGTTTCAGTAGGCAGGGAAATGTGTTTTCTATGTAAATAGCAGTGTTTGCCTTTTCTTTAAAAAATGTATTCTCACCACAGTGGTAAATCCTACAAGCAGACTAAAACACAGTTGAGGCCATGAGGTATGGAATAAAATCTCCAAAACCTCTCTGTGCTTGTAGGATTGTCATTCATGGCCGTAGAGCAAAAATGCCATAGAGAATTGATCTTCGCGATGTTTTTACGTACCTTCAAGCTTTGAAAATGAGAGAAGGGAGGAAGCCAAAACCTTCAAAAGGGCAGTAATAAGCTCATTTTGCCTCCTTCTTGTTTTATGTCTTACTCCAGATTTTATTACTTCTCTTAGCAGATCTTGTACGGCACAAGATTTATTTCTGAGTGCTTATCACGCCTTAGTAGGAGGCATTTAAGTTTTTCCATCAGAATGCTTTCTATTCACCTTCTCCTTGATAGCATTTTTATCCACTTACTGTATGCGAAGTATCACTTAGAACGCTGCTCAGAGGTTGGCGAGGGTAAGTGTAACCATTAGTGCATTTGAGTTGGATGCCGGAGGTGTTACTGCTTTGCTGCCAGCTGTGTTTCAGTGCTAGCTATCTCTGGTGTCAAAGGACTTCCTTTCTTAAATGCAAGGCCAGCATTGTCCTTGTCTGAAATCTCCCTTGGTAACTACTGAACTTTTGCAGTCACTGCTTTTAGTTTCCCCAGATATCGGGCTTACAGCCTTGGAACCTTGTCAAACAGTTGCAGATATATTTTCAAATGTTTGCAAATATGCCTGGTTTTCCTTAGTAGCCATTTCAACATGCTTCACTTAGATCTCTTGAGGGTCAGTTTAGGAACCAAGTCAAGTAAAAAGAACAGTATAACAAAGCCAATTTGTGACTCCATCCTTTGCAGAAATATCACTCAAATAATATTTTCAGAATGAAGGGCATAGCCTCCACTTCAGTTTTATATTCTCTTCATGCTTTTGTACTGCTCTCCTCTGCATAGTTTCTGAGAGGTTTGATGGAGTTTTTCAGGTAAGACAACTGTTACCTGTCATGCAGAGCGCTCTTTTTCCCTCCATATTCTTCCCAGAGAGAACACTGTAAGGGAGTAGGATGATAATAATAATAGTATTACTACCTGTATTATATTCAGTGCTGTGTGGATTGTTTAGTTATGCAGAGACTAAAAAAAAAAGAAAAAAAGCCTGGAGAGTTGTCATGTTTTTAAATCTGCTGGTGTTTTTTTTCTGTGAGGTTGGATTCGTTCCCAAGCTGGTTTAGGAAATCTGTTTCACTGGGGCTAAAACCGGCAGTGGCACTGCTTTTCAATGAAAGCAAAGTCACTTGTTTTACACAGACCTAAGTTTTACAAATGCACTTTAAATAAAATTTTACACTGTTTTACACAGACCTAAGGCATCTCCCTTGGAGATGATCACAGAAGAAAGTAGCTCAATGAAGGAGGTCAGGAAGCATTGGAGAAATCTTAGATTATTCTTGAGATTTTGGCTTTCTGTTCTCTATCTCAAACTAAACATTCTTTGTGTATATACGTTGAATTGTATGTCAAAACCTCTAAAAATGCTTGCATAGCCTGGAATGAATAGGTTCTCCTGAGCATAAGGAGGTTCCTTTGCCATAGCTTGGCTGAGCACAGAGCTTCTGGCCAAGTTTGGCTTCCGTGCCGCAGTGGGAAGAATAATCATGTTTAAGGAACTTTCAGATGAAGAATCAGGGATTTTAGCATGCAGTCATACAACAGCATTCTAGCTTGTTGTGCTTCATTTTTTTCTTATTTTTTAAAAAAAGCAATGTGAAGAATTGCTGATGTCACACAGTGGTCTTATTGAATGCCACTGAGCTTATCCATGGTGCAGCATGGGTGGAACTCTTACTGACATAACGAAGAAGGTAACTGCTATTCTGGGCTGTGCTGTTGCATGCTGGATTGATTGTCATCCATGTGGGAGTGTGTTGTTTAATAAATTAGAACGTGCTGCCACAGGTGCAGAAGTTCCTATCATGTTTTCTGGAGAGAAGTCCAATAAAAAATTGTACAATTTCTGTCAATAACTCTCAGTGCCGGATACCCTGACTGTGCCTTTCTGAAAAGGAGACTGTTTTCTTTGTCCTACGTGTTCTCCAAAGGCAGAGTCATGACACCAGCTAGTTTGTTGTTGCTGCTGGATCAGAAAGCTGCTGTTTTCTGGGCTAGCACTAGTAGTCTACCACCAGCCACCCCTAATAGCACCAAAATTAAGAAGCTCCGTGTTTATGAGGGTTGTGGCCCCTTCCACCATGGCCTGCCCATGGCTTGCCATGCAAGGGGGGGATTAGCAGATGCTTCACACTCATCTCCCCAGCAAACCCCCAGACATGCCTTGTGGATTAATTAGTTCGTGTTTATAATGTTCCTTGAAGTAGGATGTGTTATTACCCAAAGCTCTTGAACCACTCCTTGGTATAGAGATGCAACACAAACAGGTTTTAGTTAGGAAAAATCTTATGCTGAGAAATGTATGAGTGTTACTGAATTACCTGAATTCCTGTGAGCTTTTCTTCACAGTTTCCTGTTGCCATCCAGTTGACTCTCACGTACATGTGCTCTTTTTTCTCTTTTTTCTCTTTTTTTTTTTTTTTTTTAGAATGGGCATTACTTGATGTTAAAATGCTGGGATTTATTCTGATTTTATTTTTAATTGCATACAGAGCTGCTTTGACTGAAAATATTTAGACTGATGAAACCCATGTCTGTGGACTGTATTCGTATTTGTGCTCAGCTCTTCAGGAAATTATTTGTCCCTGTTGCTTAAACATAATGCATTTAATGAAAACAGCCTTTATTCATTTATTTGAGTAAATCTGGTGTTGATACTCTGGAAAGAAAATGCTACTGACTCCCCAAGTAATAAGAAAAAAGTGAAAATGAATTTGTATGTAATCTGTGTTGTTTCTGATTCATTGTGTTGCTTTGAAGCAGGAGCCTTGGAGAGGTGAGAAGTAGGCTTTGCTGTAGACACTGATGGAAATGATAAAAGGAACAGGGATTAACATGGAGCATTTGACAGTCCATCTGGCTTGAAATTATTTACTTTATCTGTTGGTCACATGCAACGCTGACTGTTGCTGAAAGTGGAGCTGCTTTTTATTTCTTCCTCTAATGAGGACTCATTTTCCTGAGTCTGAGTCTCTGAAGGCTGGTCCAGGCCTTATACATGTCTTTGCCTGAAAAGGTGAACGCAGTAGCGTTGTGGAAGCACATTTTTTCTTCCTTTTTAAATAGAAATAGTTGTATTATTTAATTTATTCTCACCGAACTTGAATAACAGGTGACGTGATGTCCTAAAGCATAACAGTATGTCATAGTCTAACACACAAAGGTAGAGGGATAGTGTGCCAAAATGCAACTACCTCTGTGGTTTGAGAGCACAGATCGGCTGCCATAAGTCAAAATGCAAAGGGGATGAAGAAATGATGTAGTTTGGGAAGTGCTGGGGAAATACTTCCTCTTGCAAGGGAGGGGATCTTTGTGTGCAAGCTTGCAGGATCTGAGTTTAAATGGTAGCACAGGAATTTCTGTCAGGTGGTAATTTGTAGGAATAGAGTTCAGTTTTCTCCTGCCCAGCTGACGATGTGAAGTTAATGCTGTTGAATCTCCTGGTTCTAGGAAGATCAAGTAGTTCTGGTTTCTGCTTAAGGCACTGGTGGAAGCCTGAGTTAGTCAATATTATAAAATGAAGTTGCCATCAACCAACTAATGTGAAGCATGTTTTGAGGCACATCTGCAGTCAATTATGTCAATCTTGAAGGGTAAAGAGTGTTATAGAGAAATGCATTGAAAGTCTATACTGGGGATGAAATTCTGTATAAACAGCATAACTCTTGAGGTCTGATACAGGACTTTGGATAGACACTCAGCTACCAGGGTTTGTATGTTTGCACGTAGCTCGTAAACAGCACGATTTGGAACCCAGTCATGTCTTGTGGTTTCCTCATATCCTTTATGTTGGATAAAAAAATAAGCTGTCATTCATGGCATTGTGGAAACAGAGCTACTTAAAAAGACAGTCATGGGATGTGGTAAATTCTCCATATTTTGTAGCCTTTTAAATCAAGAGTTGTTGCATATCTAAAAGTGACAGCACTGTAGTAATCAGTGGCTGAAATTTGAGGGGAGACTGAAGGAGTTCAGGCTAAATTATCACAACATTCCTTCAGGAATAAAAGCTACAAAACCAATACTGAGCATAAGCACAGTCAGGATTTTATGGAGCACACTTATGTTGAAAAGGGTATGTACTGTTTGAAAGCACTTGGGGTGCAGAGGGGGGCTTCGCTTTAACCCTCCCTTCCCCAAAGTCTGCATGAAGACGGAGAGGTTTTAAAGTGCCGTGCAAGTGGAAAGGAAGAAAAGAACATCCCATCTTTATCTGTAATGTAAGGCTGTTGTGTTTAATTCTAGATCAGTGGTTTTTCCCCTAATAAATAAGACTCTTGCATTTTGGTAAACTGAAAGTCTGTTTGCAAATAGCCACCAGGACTGCGATATACATAAAACTTGTTCATGTTAATAGAATGCACCTATCCCATCAGGGAAATGGAGCGGTCTTGCTGATATAGATTAGATCATGATGGATATTAGAAACTAAGGCAGAATAGATGAATCTATATAGAAGTGAAATATGTAGTGGTATTCTTCAGCTCTAGATAACAAAATGCCATGGAGGTACAGTTAAATTTCTGTTTATTGACAAACATCTGCTTCAGTAAAGAGCCTGCCAGGAGCATGGTCTATGTTTTGAATGGATTTTTGTATCCTGATAACTTTCCACAGCATTGTGAGACATGCCCGAGTGTTGGAATGGAATTCAGTAGTTCTGCTGTAGTAATAATTTATCTCTTACCTGGCCTATGATGATTCCTTTTCTGGTCATTTGGTTTTTTTTGTTCTTGCAAATAATAGAAAAATTACCTTTGTTATGCCTCTCTAATGATGATAATGTTTGGTTTCAGAGGAAGAATTTTTGGGCTCCAAGTGTAACTCTATGCTGGTGCCCCACAGGACCCAACAGTGAGCGCTGGGCAATGCATAGGATGGGATGACTGGGGACACAAGACCAGTGCTGGCTTCCTAAAGATGCAACAGAGCTGTAATCTCTAAGGAGATACAGGAGCTTCTCTTGGACACCCATTTGCTTGTCATCCTCACTGAAGGCCTCGATACCTATCAGTCACTCCTGAGAAGTGGTTGGCCTGTAGCACTGTGGTTTCGTTGTTAACCTGAGATGGGTTGGTACTGCCTTTCCTCCAGTGTCATTCCCCAAGATACGTGTAAGGCTGTGAGTGTGCAGCAATCATCACACTGCTGTACCGGCTCCATTCCCAAGGACACAAAAGTATTTCAGGCTACATTTTCACCATGGTGTCATAGTTGTGCCATGGTTTTTATTTGTAGAGGCATGGCCTGCTTAATTCCCTGTTCTCCTGGCTGAGAATTTGTCATGCTAGTCACATGCCAAAATCTACTTTAAAAAAAATAAAATCAAAACACACACCCCCTGGAAATACAAAATCAAACCCTAACAACTTTGGAAACAGAATTATGGAGTTAAATAAACAGTTTAATATGTTGAATTATCATAGAGAATCACAGTAAGATGACCACTTAAACTTGCATTCAGGTGGTGCCCATTCAAAAAAATAAAGTCTAACAATGTGCGTGGCTGGAAGAACAAATATTCCAACCCATTATCTGTATAAATAGTGCATGGCTGAGACACTGCTGAGATGTGGGCCAGAGCAGCGGTTTACTGGCAGCACACTGTGCTGCTATAAAGACGATCTTTGCTCTTCAGACTGGCAGGAATTACTGTGGGGGACTCACCTCCTGCAACGAGGAAATGCCTTGAACCAGCCTCAGTCGCTCTCCCCCCTCTCCTGGCTGAGGGCTGTGCGGCTTTGGATGACATTCCTGCTTTGCTGGAAGGGCTGGTCGCTAAAATGCAGAGCCTGAGGGAAACCGGGAGGAGAGAGGGACAAGCTCAGGGAAGCAGCTTCCCCTGCGTAGGTATGGAGTATAAATGTATAAATGGTGGGTATATGACAGAGTCATGGAAGATAGTGTGACTTCCTCTCTTTAAAGAGATGCGTTTGTAAATGCATTTTCACACTTACTCCCCCCCCCCCCCCCCCAAATATGTTTTCTGTTTGTTTTAAATACCTGTTATTTTTCTGAATAGCTTGTATTACCCCAAAGTAAGTGACATAAAGAGAACAAAGTCCTGTAAGCCTCCTGCTTGGCAGTCTCTCTTTCTGCATGAGGGCTTGGAGGGATGTAGCTACTTTCTGGGCTGCCTTTGGTCACCAGGCTTGTTCTGGGGCCATGGGTTGCTGTGGGGGAGTGTGGCTTTGGCCTTGAAGAAGGTGCTTTTCCTTACTGCTCTCTGAGCTCTCTGTAGGGTGCAGTGATTCATTTTAGCCTGCAAGTGGCATTGTTTGTCTGGTTACTGGACTCGGCAGCCTGGTTTATCTGAAAACCTTACATAAACTGAAATGCTTCAGCATTGTTCTCTCTTTCCAAATGTTTGTATATGACAGCCTATTTGATGACTCTGGAAATAAAACCAAGCTAGAAGCGATGCTGTGTCAACTGCAATAACTCTCCCTCGGCTTGCTCTAAAACCTGTCAATTATTGTAAAGTCGCTTCTCTGCACTGCAAAAGCTTTTCTCGCCTTGAACTTCAGGAACACTTCTAGTTTACTTCCACATTTCATAAATACCATTCTGAATGAGCTGGATATCTTGGGATTGTATGTAAGGGTTCATGAGGATGCTGCCTGTTACCAAACTTGGGAGAAAGCAGGGCTGTGTAAGTTGCATGAACTTCAGTTATAGTGGTTCCACTGTAATTTCTGCAGAAGTTCCTGTGGCATTTTCACAGTGGGCCATGTGGTGGCTATAGTAGCTCAGCTCATGCCACAGTTACTCAGGTCATACTCTGTTAATTAAATAGGATTCATAACAATTTTAGTATTGGTGAGCAAGGGAGCTACATTTTCTCTAAAGATACAGGTATTAGAACAGTGGTTGTTTCTGGGAACTACTTCTTTGCCTGCTGCAGTTAGTTTTACTGGTGTATTTTCTCAAAAAGAAAATTAAGCAGAAATTCTGAGGAGTTTGCTAATTACAGATACCGCATGTCGCGTTCCAGATGTACCTGAAAACAAGTGTATTTCTTGTTGGTCTGTTTGGGGTGCTTTTTCCCTTTTGTAATACTGCAGTGTATTCCCACAAAGAGTGTGAAACTCAGGAGGGCCTCTTTTCTCATAAAACTTTGATTAGGAAACATGGGAAGGTGCTTCTCCTATGGGGTTGTGTTGTGCTGAGGAAGGGATGTGGAGCTGGGAGTCTGGGTTCTTTTACTGCTTTGAGAGATCTCTGCATATAGGTAGCAAAGAGTTTAGGTAGGATTCATGATGAACTTATAAGGTATTAATCGTGATCTTAAATTTTTGAAGTAGAGAAACTAGGGCCAGTTCAACGCCTGAAAAAAAGCTGAAATTAATTTCAAAACTGAGCACCTAAAAGGATGTTGTAACGTGTCTGTTCTTAAGCCTTTCAGGTTCCACAGAGCATTGCCTTTGCCAGCAGTGATTAAAATACTAATGAGGAGGAATGAAATATTCCAAAGAGAGGTGAGGAAGGTGAATTAGTCTTAGTGTTTACTTGTAAGGTTTAAAAAGGTGAGAAAGAATGTGTTTCCTTGACTCTCGACCACTTCAACTTCATAAAAGAAAAATTCCCCATGAATTCAGGACTTCGCTGCCTGTGTGCAGCAACCCTTGAACAGAGACACAGTTTTTTCTGAAACACTAAAAGCTGCCAGTGTGCCCCAGAAAAATAATATATTTTAGCAGTATTTATTATAATGATAGTTCTAATTTCCAGAGACCACATCCAGTTTTGCATGGCTAGAATTTATGGAGAAGAACTTTTCAAGCACTAGAATTATTTAAAAAGAAATATTTTCATTTTTCACACACAGAGGCCCTGTGAGGTTGCAAAATCCACAAAACTTTCAATTTTAGGAATATTCTTTCCTGTGTTTGCAGGAACTTTTCACATTCCTGAATTGAGTTATGGGATTTTCCCCCTAATTGAAACCAGGTTTAAACACTGGAGTCATGTATTCTGTCAATTAGTGCAAGTAAGTTCTCTGAAGTCATTTGGTGAGTGCAAATAGTTTTATTTAGCACTGGCAGTACTGCCAGGTGAGATTCCCACTTTGGACAAGAGTTTGCCTGCAGAGTTTTACCCTGCCTGTCTAGCTGCTTCCCATTTTATTCTCATGTGAAAACAGATTGAGTGCTTTTGCAGGGTTTGGTTATTAGCCCTGAAAGCCTTCAACAGGTTAAAATCCACTGCAGTGTTCATTTTGTGGGTGAATAAAGATCTGATAGTATTATAACCAATCCATGTTTAATACCTTTCTGGATGTATTGGTGAGTGTGGCTTTCAATAATGTAAAGTGAGGAACTGCTAACACAGTGGAAAAATCAATTGTATTTATTGTACTGAAGGTAACCTGATAAGAATGCCATCTGCAAGTGTCTTTCAGATGGAGCTGGTACACGAGCGCATGGTTATATCTACAGGTGCAGAGGTACAGAATAAAAGATTTATACTGAAATGTTCACAGTGCTCTAACTTTGAGCTAATTTATGAGCAAAGAGATTTTACTCTTTACTTCCCTGCTAAAATCTGCTTGTATCTAATGTTGTCATCTTCATTTGGAAGTGTCCACACCTCTTCAGGTGCAAACCCCTGGGAATGGTCAATCTGGCTCCTTACTACGTTCTCACCCCTGAAAGTCACTGGGGGTTGTAAAGTGAAGAAGTACAGATTCAGACCCTGAATAGGATATCTGAAGCTCTGGAGTTGTCATTTCTGTGGTGACTTAATTTGTGATTTTCATGTGACAATTTCATAGATTTCAGGCTTTAAATTTGTTTGAATTTTTTAATTAAATGCCTGGTTGTCTTTCAGAAAAGCATGCTTGCCACCAAATTGTTTGTAAGATGCGCTGTGTTTAAAGTAGATAAAGTGCAGAGTACCTGCTCAGGGCATGACCTTGTTGCAAAAAGCATCAGTTTGTGTTGAAGAGTAAATAGTTTTCAAAAGTATGTAAAAGAACACTATTTTGAAGTCTTCAGTTTAATGCAACTACACCAGTGTGTGTGATTTTGTATAAAACCCCAAAATACCATGGCAAAACGATGTGGGTAGACCTGCCAGGCCTTTAAAAAATGTTTTAGGGGGTTAAGCAGGAGGTGATTGTCTGGTCTTGCTTAGGCTAATCTGCAGGTTTTTTGGCTCCTAAATATTTCAGAATATGTGATCTAAACCATGATGTGCTATTGATTTCCAATGCCTGTAGCAGATTTTCTGTGAGATCTAGATAGAATAAACATCTAAGGCCTACACTACCTAATTTCTCCTGTTCCTGCAATGCTACTTCTCTTGATTATTTTAGGCGTCAGGATTTCTGGCATATAGACACTTGTTCTGTCTGTTTACCATGCATTGCATAACAAGTGTCCACTTACAACTGTGAATTTCTGTTTCATGCTGTTATATAATGTTTTATGGAAATAGAAATATACATAAATACCATCACATATTCATTAATATATATATATAATAAAAAGTTGTAATTAAAACTATTACATGGCCTTTCAGGCTTTAATACATATTGGTAAAACTCCCTTATTCTGAGCTCTCACTGAAAAGTAGAAGAGTATGTTGTAGACTTATCGACAGCTGAGGGAATACTGAGATTTAAATGAAAAAAGCTCTATTTGATGACGTCATGAGTTCACTAAAAATAAAAATACAGCACATCTCGCACAGAATCTACCTTTCTTGCAATTTCTGCCCCTAATTTCTCAGTTATTCTGTCTGCAATGCAGAATTTACATGCAAAAATAGTGTCTGCAGACAAAAATATTTGAAGGTGACTTGTCTCATCTCCAAGAGTGACATGCCTTGTTTCCTAGAGTGGGTCTGAACTCAGAATTTACAGGTAATGGCTAATTCCTGCCTGCCAGCTTCTGGTTTTGTTCCCAGTGTCCAGTTCTTTACATTAGAAAGAAAGGTAAAAGAACAAAAGAGTAAAGAGGAGATGAAAGTGCAGTGAAACCAAAACAAAATCTGTAAAGGCCGCAAGTGCTTTGATATATTATGCATTTTCTCAAAGGACTTGCTTGAAGCAAGAGCCAAAGCAAAACCTGGAAGCTGAAGATCTGTTGTGTTAGTGTCCTACCTTTGGGTTGGAAACTTTCGTTAGCTTCAGGATGTTCCTAGATTCAAAATGCTGTGTGAAAGTGAGAGGAACTGGAATTTACTTATTTGAGCATAGAATCAAGCCATAATTAGACAACTGTAATCAGTGATAGAGGAGACAAAGGACTGAGAATGCCACACAGTGCTCCCTAGAAGGGTGTCTAAATGTAAGAATGGATGAAAGGCATTAGTCAGGAAGAACAGAGTGCTACAAAGTGATGGTGAGGATTTTTAAAAGGACATGAATACAAACTTCTTTGACTGCATGGGAAACAACGGAAAAAAGATTTTGGGGGGAAGTCATCCTACTTCATACTTCTGAGCTGTTGAAGAGAACTGCCAGTGGCCTTGAAAAGGCACAGTTTCTTAATGGAAAAGAAAACCATGGAAATGCAAGATAGGAGAATGTAATGAGAGTTGCCTAGTCCTCAAACAGTGAGAAATCACTCCCTTTCTTTAGAAGACTTGGCTCAACACTTAAAGCATTGACCCCAGGCAGAAAGCAGACTGACTTGCCTCCCTTTGCAGGCCAGCCTTGCCTCTTGGTGAATTGCTTCAGGTCAGCTTGCCCAATACTATGGTCAGCTGCTGCCTGGGGTAGTGAACTCTGCTGCAGCGTAGGTTGGATTAAGGGACTTGAAAAAGGGAGCAATGGAGAGAGGCAGTGGCCAGAATCATCTATTATAAATGCAAGAGGAGAAATCATGGCTTTGTGGCTGAACTGAGTGTGTGATGTGACGCTGGATGGGAGACCTGCGGTTGAATTTCCTAATTCCTTGGCTCGTGGTGATTAGCAGCTTGCTGCTGCGGGGGTGCCGGGTCTTCATTGTTGACTGGCCTCCAACTACAAAGTGCAAAGCTGCTTTCCAGCTTCAGCCCTTCTGGCAGCAGCATTATGGTTGTTGTAAGGGGCATAGGGAAGGCAGAATAAAGCTGTGAAGCGGTCTAAGGTTGAAGCAGTGGTTACAAACCCCCAAAACAAGCCCACTTGGATAGGTTAATATTGTGAATTCCTGTCTTTTAGAAGGGGAGACCACCTCCAAATGACTCCAGGGACAGGCTGCCAAGCTCCAGCCTAATACAAATTAAAACAATTATCCTCTTAAAACTTTACGTTTATTTTGGCAATGGTAGGAAATTCTTAACTGCAAAGTGGGTTAGTCACTCAGGAGCAGTTCTGAGGAGTCCCAGAGGAAAGTGCTGGGCAATAACAGAAAGCTGAAAGCTCAACAGGTTTCTCTTTTGTCGCCCTCCAGTTCATTGTGCAGGCAGAGTCTGCAGCAGAACTTGCAAGGGACATGCAGAACTGGAGTGACGTGCTGCCTTTTATTCCTCCCTATCTTTTCAGAGTGGCTTGTTGGTTGCCTCCTAGAGTCTGAGTGTGGGAGTGATGAGGTTGGCTAAAGCACGGCTTTAGAAGTGTAACAGGAATTTGGGGACTTGGAAAAAGGTGAAAGGATGGTCCTGAGGTTATATCAGCTGGTAATGTGGGTAAAGCCTTCCCAGGGCTTGTTAGGCTGCCACAGAAATTGCTGTTACACATTGAGCTAGTGTAACTATGGGCAAATTAACTACTGAGTCTTGAAGCCTGAAGCTGTCAACTGTTACCTGTACCAGTGCCACCAAGAAGGAACACCTTCAGTGCAGAGCCAGTATTTGTGGCCGTATCAATGTGTTTGTTGGCCTTCACACAGCATGTGGTGTGTTCTGTGGAGAACAACCAGTGCTATGTGCTGAGCAGGTCATTAAGGTTGATTAGCCTGAAGTTAATCAAAGTATTCATGCTATCCTATTAATATAAAATAAAACATTGTAGTATAGCAAAAAATTATTTCTGTGCATGTATATGCATGTATACATGCAGGCATATATTTAATACATAATTTTGAAAATGTATTAAATAACTTAAAGATGTATATATAAATTAGTTTTATATCCGAAGACAGTCCAAAGTTAGGAGACCATTGGTTCACTAAATTCAGTCTCCAAACTGCTGAGGCCAGGTGTTTTTTCCAAGTTATGCTGGATTAATGCTATAGAAATACTATGTTTAAATGAAAGATTCTCTCCAAAAAGTAATGTCTTGATTTAAAGACATTAAAAAAAAATTGACTTCTCTTGGTAGCCTGGTACCCAGGTTTGTCATTCTTCTTTGTTATTCTGAGCTCTAATGTGCTTTGTTGTTGTTTGTTCAGATTCTGGTCATATCTTTCTCCATTACATTAAGAAGTTCTGAGACAATGAGTTTCTGGATATTTGTTTCCATTAAGAAAAGGCTAATGAAAGATGTTACTAAAAACCCCAAACATTTTTCATGTAATGATGAGAATGAAGGAATGCTGTTGAATTGTCTGGTTTATACTGAATGTCATACAGCTGGGAAAGTCGAGCCTATGTCTTTGCAAGTAGGGGCTTGCTGTTAAACTGGGAGGGGGCTGGCAGCTAGCTTCCCTGCCAGCTGTGCCTGAAATCCTAGCCATCATGTGCAAATGTACATCTCATAATTTACCTGAAGATGCCATTTTTGCTCTCAGTTCTATTTTAAAAGGCAGTGCCAGAGGGAGATGGGTTACAAGTAATGGCACATGGCTCTGACAGGCCTGATGTGCAGAAACCCTGCTGGCAGCTTTGAGACGCCTCCAGGTCTGCCTGCCCCTGCTTTATTTTTCTGTCAGTCTCTGAGTTGTTGGGTTTTGTTATTTTGGGGAGTATGTTCCCATTCTGTGTTTTTTGCCCTTACTACAATTCACTACCTTGAAATACCTTAGCACTGAGGAGTTTCCACATAACCAGTATGGAGCAGACAGCTTCCCCTGCAGGCATAAATCTCTGCACTTGCAGAGATCCCCCAGAGCCCGGTGCCTGGTCATGTGTTGGCTTAGTCACTTCCAAAAGCAGCTGAATGTTCATTCACCCCGTCCTTGCTGCTAAAAGCATGCACATCTGTGTTTGTCAGTAGAAATACTTTGTCTAAAACAGGCCCGAAGGATGTACTTCCTCCTGATTCAAAGAACAGCACAGTGCTGTCAATTGCTTAAATTTATGGGTAACTACTGCTTTGTAAAGTCGTGGTAAAATAGCAGGAAGAAAATGCATTTTTAACAAAAGCAGAGGGTTAGTGAGGTATAAGCTGTTGAGCATGACTCACGGCTCTGGCTGGGGTTTCTATTTAGTGTTCAGACTGTGGTGTTTCGCTAGAGCCTTGGCTGCCTTGTATGTATTGTGACAGAGCAGTCACCAAACCACTGCCCTTTACTCCACTGGACTGGAATTGCCCTGCTGAGGGCATGGAGCCTGCCCTGTGAACAGCTGGTAGAAAACGTCCTTCAGCTGAAGGAGCAGGAGTGCCTCAGCTCTGTCCATGCTGCAGCGAGCCCCTGTGCAGCACATGTGTAGCCTGCCCTGACACCAGGAGTCTGAAGTGAGCCTGACTTCCATTTAATAGGAATGTGGAAGCAGAGCAAGTTAGGTAAGGGGCTCGTAGAGTTTTGTGCCGGGGGTTTACAGGACTTTGATTTAAAAAAAAATAATATCTTTAGCTTCTTCCTCTGTTGGGGAAAAAAAAAAAGGGGGGGTGAGAATGCTGATTCAGTTCTGACAGAGTCTTAGGAGAAGTGTAGAGGGCAGGAAGAATAGGCTGCTCCCTAAGGGGTGATGTGGCAGCAGGGCAGGCAGGGGCAGTGGTCTTGCTGCCAAGGGCGCAGTCCTGCAGTGCCCCAGCAAGGCGAAGAGAGCAGGTGAGGGTAATAAGCTTCATCCAGGAGCTCAGGGACCTCCAGAAAAGCCTACAGGGATGGGGCAGCTCCAAGGCTCACCAGGGAAGTGAGCTGGATGGGTTGGTGTGGGACACGGGCAGAGCTGCTTGGGAAAGGACTTTCTATCTCATGGCTTACTCACTACAAAGAGCTACAAAATCAGGGAGGAAATGTATGATTTCTTGAGTTTTTGCTGTAGGAAAAAAAAAAAATAGCATCCCTAACTGGAAAATGCTTTGAAGTAATTTTAGAGCTGCTTCTCCATGATTATGACTAGGTGAGATCTGTGAGGCAGAGCAGGTTGTATCTGGGTTCCAACTGAATTTTAAAAGTGGCTGTCCACAAGTGAAATGAATCCCAGGGGCTTTTTCAGGATGTTTTGTGACTTTTGGCATTTCAGTGATATCAATTATGAAATGTTAATGGGAAGGGTCAGTATATTCTTCCAGCTTGTGTGATACTTGCCAGGTTGTCACCTACGTATGTAACGGTTCATGAACAGAAATAGATGTGTTTACAAATGACCTATGATAAGTTTAAGGTTGCCAGTCTGAAACTGAATTGAAAGAAGAGTAAGTAGGTTTAAGGATAAAAAAAATGTTTCTGTTTTTCTGACAGTGATGTAGTCATTGGGGAATGGATTTACACGGGCAAGAACAAAACAAGAAGTTGTGCAGAACTCTTTAAAACCCACCAGATGTGCAGGGTTTTGTAGGTTTACGGTCTTACTGTTACAGAAGGTATGCTGGTGGATTGGCCAGTGTTGCACAACATACACGTAAGTTGGAGACGAACAGGAAACTCTTGCAGTCATCAGTAGAAATGTGATTTAGCAAGCTCAGAGCTGGAAAGACCCATTGCAAGTGTTCTTCTGGTGTATAAATGTTTGGAAACCTTTGTATTAAATACAGATGTTAGAGCATGCAGTTTGGGTCAGTCTTGACACAGAATCCAGAAGTCTTGAAGGAGTGGTTATTTGAGGATGCTTAAAGCAGTAAGTGCTTAAATTCCCTGGGTTGAAGTTACTGCAACACTCAGGAGGAATTCCTGGCAGTCCCGAAAACAACAGAGTATTTGCACCACTAGTGTAAGATGTCTGTGGCAGACCATACATCCCTGCAATGTGTCGTCAGATCCTGTGGTCCTGAGAAGGTTGCCAGGTGTCTGCAAAACTGAAATTCTAGCATTTTTCAGTTACAATTACTCTGATTTATGCCTTAACATGTTAACTGTGGTGCAGAACTAGTTAGGAAGGCAGTTAATGGTGGCTGAAGGGAACAAGGATGCTCAGAAGGGAGATATCAATCTTTTCTTTTGGCAGTAGTAGTGATTTATCCAGGTGACAATTCTCTAGTGGGTGATATTGGTGGTAGGGGGATGGTTGGACCAGATGATCTTGGAGGTCTTTTCCAACCTTCTGATATGTGGGGCCATATCATCTCTGTAATGCAAGCTGCTGCCGTTTCATCTTAGAACAAACAGAAAAATTAACCCAGGTTTCTAAATAAGTCCAGTATACAGTTATATACTGGGGTAATATTGCCCTTCCTTTGAGGTATCCACTGTAACATGCTACTGAATTTCTTATTCCAAATGATACGAGAAAGCATGGCCATGAGAAATGTTGACAGTGTAATTTGATTTTATTTGTATCATTGGCACTTCATGTGTGGGACACTTTTTTGTTTTTAAATGAGAAACATTCCATCAAATGGGAAAAGAACACTTTCTGTTGCCCAATGCATAAGCAGAAAACCTAACCAAACAAAAACCCAATATTAGAAAGAACGGAAAAATAAAACAAGTTAAACAATAATACTTGGCTTTTATGTATAACGCATTGACTTCAAAAATCTGAGTCTTCTGTCCATATAAACAAGTTACAGAGTAGTAACAAAGTGCATGAAGCAAATTGCTAAACTTAACTACGGTATTAAAATAAAAAGTACTTTAAAACAATACTTTAATACAGTTTCTTGCCATGATTCCATCATGCATCAACACAAATCAAATCCCGAGGCAACCTGTGCCTTTGACAGTCTTTCTGTATTATGTAAATAAATGGAAGTAATGATCAAACTCTCAAGAGGGTGAAAAACATCAGGACAAACCAACTATTTATAAAAGAGTTGTATTAAAAAAAATATATATCAAAGTGCACTGCTGGTACATCTCGCATCTCATTTGAGGCTATTTGGGATGTATGTAAGATAACACAGGCCTGATCCAGTCTCCAATGGTTTCAATGCTTTCTTTAAGCACCAGGGGAATAAAGAACGAGGGGTGTTCTGTTACTAGCATTACTATTACTAGCATGAAAAACTGAAAACTTGTACCAGAATATATACGTAAACATCTCTTGTATACTGAGGAGGCAACCACTTTTAAATTATCTGATGTGTACAGTACTGGTACTTAATGTTTTGGTGCCAGTACCAGACTGGTCCAGTAATTAGCATTCAGATCTATTTCTAATTACAGATAAGGCATATAACAAAAAAGTAAATATTTGGTTATTAATATTTCATACAGTTCAGCAACCCAACCAGTCAGAATTTATCTTGCCAATTTTAACAATCTTCAAACTCTTGTCTTCCATTTGTAGATAATACTGGTCTTTGAAAAAGTAGGTGTACCCTGTGAAGGTAAATAAAACAGTATGCTTAGATTACGGAGTGCGGAACTCTTGATCAAAGCTTCTTTGTTTGATTTCACAGAGCTTAATGAACTGTAAGAGCTTATTCGTGAAGCATTTGCACAGATTAAAAAAGTTTTATTTAAAAAAATAAATAGAAATTCCCATTCTGGAGAACAAAGGTCTTGTCCTAAATAGAACCTGAAGTTGCTTTACCATTTTGTGAGCCAGAATTTTCTGGGTAGAAATATTTGCTGGCAAAATTGCTGTTGAAACTGTAATCAAGTTGGGACTCGTGATATTAGCGATGTTTCCAAACTTCTACACATATCTGTGCAAAATATGAGGCCATGCCGTGGGCCAGGCCCTCAGCTGAAGTTGCTAGGAGTGCTTTTTTTTTTTTTAATTATTATTATTAAAAAAGAAGAGCAAAACACCACCCGTTTGTGATCAAGGTGAACATCGTACTCTAGTTCCTGCTATGCTAGAGCAGGAGGATGCTGAAAGAGTGCTGTGGCTGCGTGCTAATCCTGAACAGCCTACAGAACAGTCAAGAGGCTGGGAAATTTTCAAGCACCAGGGACAGGCCTGGTCATAGCCTTTGGTGCTGGACATCTTGTGCCTCAGGCGTGGGGTGGCTGGAGATGCTTTAGTCACTGTCTTAAACTATGCTAAATAAAAAATTTGCCAGGAGGCTGATTATTTTTATTTTTTTTTTCCCCATGCCCATATCAGAAAACTAAAGTAAACCCGGATCTGAGGCTGTGACGTGTGGAGATCAAAGTGACTGCGTCATTGGTAGCTCTTCTCCATTTATATAACAGCCTGACGGTTGTGTAGTGGGCTTCCAGGGCAGTACAACAAAGCAATGGAAAGCACTCAGATGCTTCAAGACACTTTGACAAGACATGCATAGCCTTATTATTGCTTTTACTATTTTTAAGAAAATAGCAAGGAAGAAAAGAGGAAAAATCCAACTGAACACTGATTTTTGCCTTGTTTAGTTTTTGCAAAGTGTTCAGCATCAAGGAAGTAAACGGTAAAGAAGAGTAGTAGGTTGAAATTCAATGAGCTTTGTGAAAAGGAAATGTTAGCAAAACTATTATTATTTATTTGTATAAAAGTATTCCAGGAGAGATTATTTTCTGTAAAAGTTTAATCTAAAATAGTTTGAGCTGTGATTAATAGGGTATTTGTCAACTGATGTTCAATGGAAAAAGAGAGTCCAGAAAGTTAGTTTGATCTAGTAGTTTGCAGATCTGAGCAGCAGCGGCTCTTACTTCAATTCCTTGTGGTCCGTAAGTATCCAATAAGCGTCACAGGAGACAAATAAGAGACCTTGTTAGAGACTTAAATCAGATTATAGCTTACCACTGTCACCGAGACCCAGGACAGCATCTAGGTTATCTGGAACTCCATTCCAGGAATCCGCAATGAATTTAGGGGATGCAAGCTCCATTTTTTTCTTTTCTTCATTGTACCTGAAGCAAATTATATCTCTGCGTTACATATCTGTATTTAATGTAGACATTTAGCATAATTTTTCAGGGAGTCCTCATGTGACCGTATAAAACAATCAAACAGAAAAGATAACCAAGACGGTAACATTGTTTACATTTAATTATTATTATTCCTAATTCCTTTAAAACCCTGTGAAATCCTTTCTTCTGGAACTGTGATTTGTGCTACATTGAAATTTTGCTAAGCAAAACATTTTCCAGAAATAGAGCTTTAAAATTCCAAACATAATTCTAGGAAAGGTGACTGTTTTCAGGCAGCAACCGACATATGGAGATATCAGATTTTAATGAGAAATTAATATATTAAAAAAAAAAATCTTATTTAAC
The DNA here is from genome assembly GCF_040182565.1 of Anser cygnoides. Classification (NCBI taxonomy): domain Eukaryota; kingdom Metazoa; phylum Chordata; class Aves; order Anseriformes; family Anatidae; genus Anser; species Anser cygnoides. The sequence goes on from NC_089884.1 coordinate 15,104,846, forward strand.
AAGTTAAGCTTGTAGTCCATGTAATTGATGGATGGCTATTAAATTACAAATTCCACCCTAATTCTTCCCTTAATTTTTTGTTAAAAAACCCTATTGTTTTCTCACAGTCCTTTTTCTCTTTGTGATGTTCAAGAGGTAAATGCCATGTTAAAATGCATGCATTTATTTGAAAAACACAAAGGCTTTGGTGCACTGCTTTGAAGAGAAAGCCTCATCTGATGCTAATCCACACAACTCCGAGGAATTAAGGTTTAGTTTTCAGTGTCCTTCAAAAGTGAGTGGGCCTGTGTGCATCCACGTTGATAGATGATCAGTTGTTTCATTGACTCTGTTTCCCACTGTAAAAGGTGAAGGTAGATCGGTGTGGAGTCATTTCTGCACACCCCCAAGTAATCCAGAATCTCCGTCTCCATACACAGGGAATAAATGTCCCAGAGATGCAAGGTCCTTAACTGTTCAGAGGAAAGTAGCAAGACAGCAGCCTGGTTTCCCCTTTTTCCTGACGTATAGATTGCAGTCATTGCTGGGCTGGAGCAGGGGAGATGTCCCGAGGAGCAGTAACACAGGACATGCCTTGAAGCAGGCTTCCAATGCGTGAGACATCAGTCCCTCCACCACCACCTCTTCAAAAAGGGCAGGCTTCAGACAGCTCTTCTGGGACCGGCGCTGGCAGGAGGGAAGTGTTATTGTCGTGTGTTCTGCTTCTCCGCATCTGTAGGTACCTTGGGTCACTTTTTCCTTACTGCACTATGAAACTACTTGGATTTTATCCAAAGGTACACTGGTACAACTGAGCAGTAGGTTGGTTAAAATCAATTTATATAATGAATTTAAATTACTTCCTGTATTTTCTTTGGATATTTAAAGAAAATCTTAGTGTCTTCTTGCGCAGATTTAAAATTTGAGCTGTGGAATCTGAGCCAGCTCCGTTTCTTCTCCCTCACATAACTTCACTTTGTTCAAAAATCTCGTTATAATAACGCTAAAATAGCTCGGGGCTGGATGAAGGGAGAGGAGGAGGCTTCCAAAAATCCATTAAAAGCAAGTGTGATAATAGCAAAAAAAAAAAAAAAAAAAAAAAAAAAAAAGGATTATGGTATGAAACTGTTTTGATTCTATGTAGCAAAGTCCTTTAATAAAATGAAACAAGCACATTCTTAAATGTTACTGCATCTGTTGGGGATGCATTTTTTTTCTCAAATATTTGTCAACAGTTTGCTTTCATCTTTAAACGTATAGAAATTCCTTAAGCTTATTTTGATTTCTTAACAATAAATTATGCATTCTGGAATGCATAGGAGTACGGTCTGAGATTAGTGATGAATTACGTGGAGGCCCTGGAGTGCAGTTAATCACAACAGTGGTTGGTACAGAGGAGCCCAGCAGTTTTGCTACCTCATAGTCTGTAGGCTCTGATAGGAATCAGAAGTATTGCAAATGGCAGTATTAAAACTACTTGAAATAATTTAACAAAATGGTCTGTGTGACATTAAAAGATGAATAATGTTCTTTAGCTTTTAAGTTCTTTTTTTCCTTTAAATTATAGAGGAGAGTAGAGTCTTCAAAGTAATTGAAAGAAAGTTATGATTAAGTGGCACTTGTAAAAGGGTATTTTATTTACTTACAGGACTCCACAGCCATTAGGATATAAAAAAGACACTCATCCAATTTGATAATAACATGAAATTAATGTACATATAAAATGGACTCAATTTCACTGATACTTCCTTTGATATTTTATATAGATCATCTCTCAGAAGGGACCCTTATAGCTTGGAGAATCTTTTAGATTTCTCTTGCTGTTTCTACTTTTTAGCTTTCCTCTAAATTGTCAGTTAATGAGTGATTCAGTTTTCAGCCTGTTGCTTAATGGTGGCATTCCTGGAGTACAGTCCTGTTCCTGGAAGAGACCTCGGATGGTGAAAGCAGAAGTTAGTGTCTCTGTTCTGGTCTCACACTGTTCTGATAGGCAGCACAGAGGTAATTCACCCAGTTCATCAAAGCACCAAGGCACGTCTGCTTTGTAAGATCATCTTTTGTGCCAAGTCTTCCTGCCAGCTAAGACGGTAAAATTCCATTAAATAAGCTTAGTACACTCTTCATCAGGTGCAACGCAGGATATTTATTTCTAACACTGCAGTAGTCTTGGGGCATTTTCAAGACATTCCTTCTTCATCTCTGAGTCTGATACCTTTCCTGGACAGAGCGTGTTTTTGTAGCAGGTCACCTGCACCTTGATTGCAGTTTAGATACCTTGAAATTTACTTAGAAATATAGCTCAGTGCCCAGCTCTGTCACAGATTGCTGTATAACCTTAGTCAAGCCCATGTGTCTTCCTTTTTTATGCTTTGTCTATCTAAAACATAAAGCCTTGGGTGGAATTATTGGGTGCTGATTATACTAACACAGATCCCATGCTGGTTAGGGTGTCTCGGCCACATCACAATATGATAATTGTTTTAATGAAAAGGTGCGAGTTTACTTGCTTATGTTGCATCATATTTTGCTTCTCAAACAGTCTTTTGAACAGGAACCCTAGTGCAAGTACACATTTACAGGCATTTGTGGGTATTTGTGGACTTCTTTGCAACAAAACTTCCCTGATCGCGCACTGGAAACATGAAAAGGATTGCAGAGACTGTCAAAACGCATTGAAGCTGCGATTTTTTTTCCCGAAGTACTAACAGACTTCTTGCAGTTTGTTCAGATCTCCTCAGTGCCAACTCTGAGTAAAGCAAACGTGTGAGTGACTGGTACATCAGCTGCCAAGAGGATTACAGTCATTCCCACATCCCCAGTGAGCTTTGCTAGCTGCAGGTTGGTGTTTCTTTTGCATACAGCACCTTCAGACCTGATGGCTTAGTGAAAGAATTTCAAAGGCAATCTCGCTTCAAGTGTCTGATGATCAGCATTTTTTTTTTGGAAGTCCTTTCAGAGCTTTCTCCTAGTTGTGAGCTGGTGACAGGAACAACTTGCCCCTTGTAAGAGCCTGGGACTGATGTGGGACAGTTGCTGGGACGCAGGGCTGGAGGGATAGGTTGTTGGTGGTGAGCAGCCTGGCAGAGACACCAGATCTCCACTTCCCTAGCAAGCTGTTATCTCAAATACATGCTAGATTCCCACTACTGTATTGGAGTGCTCTCCAGCCATACCCCTGCCTCAGCATCCTCACTCACTACCGCTGTCAATGCTGTCCCAGCAGCCCTCTTTTTTTTTTTCCAGAGGATAAAACCTGTGAGTCTGACTCCTTCCTCCTGCACGTGAGTGTGCATTCAGCCCTAGAGATACAAGCTAACAACGTCCCACCACCACCACTTCTATGCCTCTTACTTCCAGTATCTGTCTCCAGCAAAAATATACGTCTTCTTGTTTCTGCCCCAGTTAAAAGCTGCATCGACGTGTTGCACGTCAGGCGGTAGTCCCAGGCTGGTGAGTTTCTTTGGATAGCCCCTATCCAAGTTGCTGGCTGTATAAACCCAGTACTCATTTCCTAAGAAAGGGAAGAAACAAACTCTGATTATTGATCAAATACAGAGGAATATTTCTTCTTTTGTACTGTGATATGGGAATTTTTGTTGTACTAATTGTAATACTAGACTCTCTAATATTTTTCCATCTATGAAACACTAGAGTGCAGTTGTACTGTGATCACAGTTTCTGCTTTTGCCTTAAATTGTAGCTTGATCTTAGTAAAATATCACCTCAGATACCCTTTTTCTTCCTCTTTCTTCTTGTCTGTCTCATTTTTCTGAACTCTTAGGGAAAGACTTCCTAATGTGCAGCTCTTTACCTTTTATTTTTTATTTTTTAAAAAACACAAACAAACAACAGTTGGCATATTGTAAAAATAAATTGTTAATATTGGTAACTTTTTGTATGGTGAAGATGGGCTGAAACTAGACATGGGCACCTGAAGGTTAAATGCAGAAATTCACTATTCATTTGTTTTATTCTGCCATTTGTCTCCTTGGCTTGTTTTATTCAGTGATTTTATTGAGCAATTACCAGGAAGCTTTTGCCCAGAGTTCCTATTTCTGTTGTCTTTTGTCATATGACATTTTCTAATGTCTTTCCAAATATGGGCTGATGGAAGATGGTCTGATTTTGCATTCTTTATGTGGAATTGTAATTTACTTAGTAAACACCCCAACTGGATTCACTTAACACCATGGAAAGTTTTGTTCATGAAGGGATGTCTCTTGGATCCTGTGATATAGTTAGTGGGAAGGAAAGTCAAATATTTAATGAGATAGGTGTAAAGGGCAGTATTTGAGAAATACTTAAAAAAAAAAAAAAAAAAAAAGTGAAATTGCCATTTCACCATTCAGGAGCAAAGGGTGGCTCTCGCCAGCAAGTATTTTCAGACAGCTGAGTTTCAGGTGACTTTCAAACCAATCTTTGATGGCTTGATAGTTCTTATTTACTTAAAGCAGGTTAGTTACATTTTTCTGGAAAACATAACAAGGGGACTGACATAGGTGAGAGAGAGGGAGAGAGATGCAGATGTAATAGGATTAAGTGTAGTATATGCAATATTGAAAGTGTTTTGACTTGGCTGAAATAAAACATTTTAAAGTGTTTCTTTCCCCCATGTAAACTAAAGCAAACAGCCTTTGAGACATGTGGAATAGATTATCATTACTCTTTTCCATCCTGTACAGAAAACGTACAGCAGCATCGGCCATATGGTTTTTACATGATTGGAGATGTTTAGTCATGTTTTTAGGAGATACTGCAGCCCAGTTTTTGCTGGCTCAGTCTGTCATGTTGAAAGCAGCCTCCCAGCTCTGCTAACTCGGCCAGCACAGCTGAACCATGTGTGTGCTTTAGGGTGGCCAGGGCAGCCCTTCCCCTGCTCTTCCCGTCCCGTGGAGGCGACAAGCATGACTGCCTCTGTCCTTGCTGGTGAGCCACCAAGGCAGGTCCTGGGGAGCCAGAGCAGAAGTCAGCCTCTGGCAAAGGAGGAGAAGGCTGGGGAAGGCATGGGAAAAAAGGATGCAGTCTTCTCAAGCAACCCGGACAGACAATAGCTTAAAATGAGAGGAAAAGGAAGAAACACAGGGTGAAAGAGAGCTCCCACTGTTGCTGTTGCGTTGCTTTGTGTTTGAAGTACTAATCCCTGTTTAGTTCTGCTTGTTGGTGAATGTATCCTTCGAGGGGCCTGTGGCTCCCCTGTGCTGTAGTTGTAATGGGGCTGAATGCTGGTCAGAGCCTTTAGACCCAGCCTTTGCTGGCACGGGGCGTTTGAGATCTGCCACCCCTACCAGCGGCTGTACTGGCTCCCAGGCAGGCCGTGCCCTGGCCCAGTTACAAGTCAGAGGAAACCAAGCCGAACACAACACTTATGCAAATGACTACTTACATTTTAAAGCTAAAAAACAGTACCTGAAAAAAATACAGCCTTCTCGTCCTGAGGGGCCTCGTAGACAGCATCAATTTTCTCTGGTAGATCAGGCCAGAATGTAGCAACAAGAAGAGGACCCGTGGGTTTTCCTCGAGGGTTTACAGTCCTCCACATGAATCTGAGCAGAACACAAAATTGTATGAGATTTACAATGAACTAATTCACCAGCACATCTGTTTCTCATCATTCCTGGCAAAGGCCACGTGCGCGTGCATGCATGTGTGCGCGCCCACATCAGCAGCAACACACACTTATAACTGTTTTCCTACAGCAACTGGAAAGCCAAACTGTTCACTTAGAAGTGTGTTGCTGAAACAGTTGCACGATGAGCTGCATGCTGGACTGCAGATGAAATAGCTTACACTGATTGCTTTGGAGTTCACGTTGCTTTTTCCATCAGAGCAAAATGCAGTCTGTGCTTTGATTATACAAATAAACTCATTTACAGGGCATTTAAACTATTAAAGCTCTCCTGTTGTTGTGTATGGAACAGATGGATGAGTGTTTGACAAAAGCAGAGATCTGTATTCCATGGATTGCTCTTGCAATTACTGTTGTAGTGACTAAAAGTTCAGATTTAATAACAGTATATCAAACTGCTTGGAAGTGAGCTGGGCTGTAAAAGGAACTGCCAGCTCTAAAAATGTTCATTAGAGAAATGCAAAGGGTGATTTATTGGCTACTTTATGGATAAGTAGGATCATCATTTGATTTAAGCTTTAAAAAGCTGTAATTATCTTTAAGTGGCAGAGCTTTGTACTGAGGGCTTTTGGTATTAAAAATAGCTCTGCAGTTTCTTCCTCCATAGAACAAACAACTTTTTTCCCTCAGAAGAACAAAAGTTGTGCTGTTGTCATAAACGAAACTCAGCAGGCTAGTGATACCACTAAGTATAGTGATACCACCAAGCTGTAGCTATTAAATTATAAGGTCAAACAGCTTTCACCATTATTATGTTGCTGAAGATCGAGATGCTACTGGCACCTTAGTTTTTGGAGACTGCAAATTGTCATTACTCGTTCCTACCCAGAATAAGCAAAAGCTTGAGAAACTCAGGAGCTGAAATTGAATTTTGCTTTTGCCTAAAACTTGGAGCATCAGTCCTAAATTTATACAATAAATTGCTGTGTTTTTATCAACAGAAATTTGACTTGAAACAAACAACATTAGCTAGGACAAATAAAACATTTTGAAATGCATTTGCAAGTGTAATTAGCTGCCGCATACTGAATTATGATCATCTGTAGTGTTTGATATGAAGAAGAGTGCAACTGGCAAAGTGCGTCTTTTTTTCTCTTAATTAAAAATACATATTAATTTAACCTGACATATGGTACTAATAATTAAGATAGTAGATAAACTTACTCTCATTTTTAAATCTATTTTTAACATGTAAAAAAAATTTCTGAGTATATCCCATCATTTTCATTTAAAAAAGAGGCAAAGAATAGGGCGGTTAGCTAATTACTCTTATTTGTGATAGTTTTTCGGCATACATGAAACACTGTAAAAGGTAATGATAAAATATATTTTGTGCATCTCATCTTAGACAGAAAAGCATATCCAATATGATATGAAATAGAAATCCGTGTAACAAATTTTCCCAACACTTCATTCGTAACAGTATCTCCTTAAAGGAAGAAGGAAAAAAAAAAGCTCCTTTGAAAAGCCAGGTTACAGGATTCTCAGTCAAGTTTGGACCTGATTCATGGCTGAGTCAGCACTAATAATTGCTATCTGCATGAATTCAAAACTTCCTGGAGTCGATGGAGACTTGAACACTGGGTTTTTTTGTTTTTTTTTAATTAAAGACCACATTTCAAGGGACTTGTTAAAATGGTGAGGTTTTCTGTGGGAAGGGAAGCTTTGTCAAAGTTGAATTTTCTTTTGTTTCTGAATTGGGTAAGAGGTATTTTTATTTCTACTCTTGTCATTGAGGAAATGGTGAAATTAATTTCGCTTTCTCATTTCACTTGAAAATGTTAAAACGTTTTAAGTCATTCAGGTTATATTTTAATATTAGGTTTGTAGACAGAATTCATGCTTTTTATATATTACATATTTATGCTTTTTATATTATATTTTAACGTAATCAATGTCATTATTATTATTTATTATGATTATGTGCAGCTATGTAAAGGGACCAAATCAGTGGGTCGTATTTAGACACTGGTTGCTTGGAAAATTCTGTGCCCAGTGGAAAGGCTCAACTGTTGGGTGTATATTCCCTTTGATTTCTTTGGTTTGAGATGTGATTTGTGGGGAAGAGAAAAACAATTTTTTAAAAAGAATTCATCTGATCTGACCTCCTTTTTGCTACTTGCTCCTTATGGCTGTGTAATGTGACAGTTGGATGCTAGGGTCATTTCAGTGAATCATAGAAGTCACACGACATGATAGACATTTTTCTTTTTGGATTCCAAAAGTGAGTCATAATGTTGCTTGCCTGGTATTTTGAATGCTGCAAGACTGACAGGCAAATCTGTTCTAGAGGAAAACAAACAATTGTCTGCTTTTGCTGAACGTTGGGTAGAGAATGAGCCAGTTTGAACAGATTGGTTTAGTATTTGTGTAGTGAGCAAAAAGGACATCAGGATGCTGTGAACACTGTGGAACTTGCAAGGTTTTTTCATCACTATAAGAATGTGTTTTTCCTTTTGAAAGCACTGAGATGAGGTAAATAATTTAGCTCTCTGACTATGCTAGCAGAAGTTTTTGCACTGTTTTTGGCAAACTTGTTAAGCCAGGGTGGTGGGGCCAGCTCTGCACTGCTTACTGGAGGGGCCCAGCACTGGCTTCCTGCGAGGCTGATCTGCTGGTACAGTGGGGCCCTTTCTGGGCCAAGAGAGGGCTATTGCTAGCCATTACTAGGGATCCAGGATCACTGGGTTGTATGGAATCTGGGCCTGCTGCTGATAGGGCCCAGAGGAATAGTACAGAAGGTATCCTAGGTGTCCCCATGGACGTGTTGAATGAATCCTTTTTGCGCATAGCGGTCGTAATAGAAATGGGTAATGTTAAAAATTCCCAGTTAGAAGAATATAATCCCAGTTTCTGCATTGCTGAAACACAAAGAATGCAATAGAGATTGTAAACCCTCAAATCCAAAACAACCTGTCTAGGAGCAATGAAAAGGTGAATTTTAATACGTCCATCAGCTTCAGATGCTTGCCTATGCTTGTATATGCTAGGAGATGTTTGATTCGGGCATATGCGTTGAATATACACGGGCCCAGATCTTCAGTTGCTTTGGGAGAATGTTCAGAGCAACTGAGGGTAAATGATTTAAAGTTGGACATTGATTTATGGCAGGGAAGAAAGAGCTTTTGTGTCTCTCAGGCATGGTGCTGCCAAGTCTCATAGTCTTTAGGAGAAGCTGTTCAGTGCTGAGCAGCTGGGCAATAACAGGGCCCTGGCAAAGGAGCTGAAGTTGTGCAGCCACCTTGTCCTATCAGGAACACCTCTGCTCTTGCACAAGAAAAGCCTCTTGTGTCTTCTGCTTTGGGGCCTTTGCCCTCCTGCTGCTTATCCTGATCATCAACATCTCTGATGTGTCGTTACCGCAGCCCTGAGTTACATAATGCTGTTATTAATGAGTTTTGGACTCGTCCTGTATTAAACCATTCAAAGACAAGATTTGCTGACAGATTTCCATAATTGCGTCTTTAGGAACACAGGAAAAGGACAGGCCCCCTTCAGGCCAGGCCATCGTAATGATTACACCGAAGTTTTCCTAAAACAGTCTCTGGTGGGGGAGGCATTAGAGGTTATTGCCACTAGCTCTGGGTGGTGTGCTTCTTTTGGGGTGTGTTTTTAGAAGTTCGGATTAGAAGTTTTCCTGCAGTCAGATTTGAAACTTTCCTCCGGATTGCAGAGTATGTGGAATGAAATCAGGAAGGATAGCGCCTCCAGAGCTCTACTTCACCAAAAGTAATGGGGTTTCCAGTGCCGAGTTACAATCCTTGTAGTTCTTGCTACAGTCAGCATCCGGAAATATTTTATAGGGAGTGAATCCTTGTTTGGCAGGCAATAGACTGACTAATGCATCTCTTCCATTGCTAATTTTGTGATTAATATTACAGATGTGTAAATCTCTAAGGATTTGGGGGGAGGGAGGGGCCAGATGTGGTTTGCATAAGTGTTTAGAAGTTTGGATGCTTTTCCCAGCTACTTGACCCTTTTGAGCTGGTTGCAACCCTTATGTGATTCCACAGAAGCCAGCAGATTGTGACACCAAGGTTAATTTTGGCTCTCTAATCTGTAAAACTGGGCTGAAGATACCATGAGAACAGGCTTTTTTGTGAGGCTACTGGCATTTTGTTCTGATCTTGGCTATAACTACTACCAGCCCAGTTGCTGTCATAGCATCTTGGCATGAGCAATCCCAGGGTAGGCAGAAGCCAGAAATCAAAAACCATCACAATTTGCCATTTCTTTCCCCTAGGAGCTGATTAGGACACGTTGTTATCCCTGAGCATACAGAAGAAAAGCCAGAGGTTGTGCCCAATGATAACTTTCTGGATTTTGCCAAATAGGTTTGACAGATTCCTCCACTCGAGGCGCATCAGTAAACAATGTATCTCACTTACCTGTCTTTGAAGAAAAATGTTTCTCCTCTAATTTGTGCGACTCCATCAAACACAATGTCATGTTTGCACAGCTCTGGAGTGACAGGTCCAAGGGTAGGACGTGGGCCTGGTCCTGGCCCTGGCCCTGGTCCGGGTTCGACATCAGTGGATACTTCTGTAATGGTGAACAGAGATAGCCCGTTACACTGAAAGGCAGTGCTGGGTGGGTAGCACATGAAGTCACATAATTTATAGAAGGGGAATGATTTTGAGGTGGTGCTCAAAGGGGGAAAAAACTTCTAATATTAAAAGTCTAATAAAGAATGGTGGTTGCAAGTTATGAAGATGAATGTAGAGCAATTTGTACGTGGCCTCTGTGTCTTTATCGCTAATCAAAATGTGTTCTTTAGAACATGCTCTTTGCCATCAGGTTTATTTTATTTTGTTCTATTTTTTTGGCTGTTAAGAGGCATTTGACTTTTTCTTAGACATCAGGCTGGTTTACTTCACTAAACACAATGTGCATATAGTGGGTTTGAGGTGATAGAAATGGAAGAAATTTTTTTTTTTTTCCAAACAATTGTATTATATAGAAAGCCATTTGTGTAAGGGTTATTTCAGTTACAAAGAAGCATGAAAGATAGTTTTGTCTCGGTTTTTGAGGTGTGACTTGAGAAAATTGGGTTAAATTCTGAACTCTCTCAGTGATATGGTGTGCAAGCTTAGGAAATTCACTTAACCCTGCCCATGTCTCAATTCCCAGTCTTAATTAAAGCACCTAAGAACAAGAGGGGAAAAAAAAAAAAAGAAAAGATTTATATCAGATTTTTGATAAAAAGGTCTCTTGTGGTAATCATTTTGGTGTATTCTTATCATTTCTAAAGTCTTAAATACTGTAGGATGTAGTCACAATTAGGAAGATATCTCAGTAGAAAAGGGTGAAGTACAGAAAGAGAAACGGTATGGATTTTCCTAGGCTGCTTAATTGACTAGTGTATTTTTGCCTTCAGAAGGTGGAAAATATATAAATGGAAGGAACTTTAATCATAATTATTCCTTTGCATTTTACTAAGTGTGTCTGTGGAGAAAGTAATGAATTTTAAAGATGTACCAGCATAAAAACACTTTCTTCTCCAGGAGCTTGCCAAATACGTTTATATACAGCTATCATCTTCCACACATTATCTGCAAATGTTATCGTGCCTGTACAACCTGAATAGTGGGAAGTCAATGGGAACTCTTTTCCAGCTGGGATGGGAAGCAAACCCCTTCCCCTCCTACAGACAGTTGCAATCTGGGAAGCTCAGGGTGATGTAGACAAAACCACCCTCATCGGATATTTCAGGCTAGAGAAAAGCACAATGTTTCATTGTCCTAGTAGAGGCAAGAGGAACTGGAATCTACAAGTTGGGTGTATTTATCAGGGGAGCTTTGAGAGTAGTTCAGTAAATTTGGTGACTCGTTATCCTTAAACTGTGATACTTGCTTGGAGTAGGAGCCCTGGTAATAACGTGAAACAACAGGATGTCCATGGCATTTGTGATACTGGGCAGTATGAAATCCCCTGCAAGTTCTGAGTCCCCAAACTCAACCTGCGCTGCATGCTCTTCTGCTGAATTCTGCTGATGAGGAAGGCCTTACCGTATAGCTCCTGGATCCCCTTAATGTCGTCCTGAGAAAGTCGGAAGTTCTTGGTGTAGGTGTAGATGGGGGCCATGAGAGCTCCTGGGTCCTCGGAGTGCTCCAGTCCCATAGCATGGCCAAATTCATGTGCAGCGACCAAGAAGAGGCTGTATCCTGAGTAACAGCGAGTTAGTATCAGCTGCTTTGTGTCAAAAATGTACCGCACAGGTTAGTCATGGCCTTATTTTCCTTGCTATCCAGGAAAATCTCCTAATCATAAACACAGTAATTAGTAATTACAGCCTCTAATTATGTATGTCATAGATACGTTGAGAAATATTCCAGTGGAGAGTCTAAAACCTCTGCTGTAGCTGATGTTTGCTACAGCCTCACTTGTGACTTTGTCTTAGTACCGTGAAAAAAGGAAGTGTATCAAATCATAGATTTTTCTTTAAGCACAGAAGAATTAAACTTGCAATCTAGATCTCAAATCTTTTTCTATCCTGAAATGGTACTGAAATGTTTAACAGGTCTGTATGCCTCTGTCTCTGAACAAAGCCTGAATCAGCACTGTTGTACCAAATGCTAAGTTAAATATCTTTTATCATAGGATTGCTTTTAATCAATTATGTCCAAACAGTCTCTGAAATATGGCATTTATTTTCCTCCTAAAGGAGAAAGGGAAAATATTCAGAAGCCTGAACCTAGCACTTGTCTGTAGATGAGTAAAATGCCTTTTGCTTTATTTGATTTTATCCATGTTACAAATAAAGGCAAATATTAATGAAAATAACTTTAAATACTGGTATTCACCATACAGACATAACATAAAGTTCCCTCCTTTTTTCTCTTTTTTAAACATTTTTCTTCATCTCTAGCAATATCTGTCACAAGTGTGTTCATTTTTTACATTTAGCTTTTGTTTGTAGTTTGTCCAATGTCATTCTCGTTCTTGCGTAACTAGAGAAGTACTATAGTCCTTGTGGAGTTTGGATTTGGAGGGAAAAATTGGTCATGAAAGAAACACTTTTACAATTATTTAAAAAAAAATGGGTTTGGTTATATTTTGGAAATATACTTCCACTGCAGTTTTAGGGAAACTTAATGTTTCAGGCAGATGAGCCCTGGGATGACTTGTAAAGGTTTTTCTCCCATTTGAATGTAGGAGTTTCGCTCAGATACTGGGTGGGGGAGAAGTATCATAGAAAGGAGTGATAGGTATGAGAATGAAATTGTCAGGAGTGTGGTGCCATCAGCGTGCTGTTTCCATTGCATGGCTCTGACAAGCGGAGTTACCTTGATCCGGACAGAAGCCCCACTTGCGGTCGTCGTCGTAGCTGCTGGTGGAAGCGCACCACAGCTTGCCGTCGTTGCGACCTGCGCTGGTACAGGAGTCGTACTTGTTCCCAAGGAAGATGAAGGGGAATACACAAGGGGCTCCCTCTGAGTTTCCACCAACTGTTGACATAGCTGTGGAAAATGGTAGTAAAACACATTGAGAAGGGAATCCCTTTTGTAGGATTAAGCTGATGCATCTTCTCCTAAGCTACATGTGAAAAAGAGAAAGAAAATTTGCAATCCTCTTAACTAACGAGTATGATCAAAACTAATATTGAAGAACAAAATCCTTTGACACAGAAAAGAGGGCTAGCAATGTCTATTGCAATGAACTTGCCTTTAGTTTTGGTGGCAAAGAGAACAAGCCCTGGACCCAGGTGCACAGCTTAGAGAAAGAAGCAGTTAGTGGTGTTTTGTGGAAGAGAACTGCACAGCGAGTACTTCTGTGGGGTCACTTTGATAATGCCTTTTCTCATGATGCTTTAAAGTGTCTCAGGAAGGTTAGTGGTAGGTTTAGTGTCAGGAAGGTTAAAGGGCTACTGAGTATCAACTGGTTGGTAGTTGTCAAAGGACCTGGGAGTATTGGTTGGTAGTCAGCTGAATATGAGCCAGCAGTGTGCTCAGGTGGCCAAGAAGGCCAACAGCATCCTGGCTTGTATAAGAAATAGTGTGGCCAGCACGGCTAGGGAAGTGATTGTCCCCCTGTACTCGGCTCTGGTGAGGCCGCACCTCGAGTACTGTGTTCAGTTTTGGCCCCTCGCTACAAGAAGGACATGGAGGTGCTCGAGCGAGTCCAGAGAAGGGCAACGAAGCTGGTGAGGGGTCTGGAGAACAAGTCTTAGGAGGAGCGGCTGAGGGAGCTGGGGTTGTTTAGCCTGGAGAAGAGGAGGCTCAGGGGCGACCTTATCGCTCTCTACAGGTACCTTAAAGGAGGCTGTAGAGAGGTGGGGGTTGGTCTATTCTCCCACGTGCCTGGTGACAGGATGAGGGGGAATGAGCTAAAGTTGTGCCAGGGGAGGTTTAGGTTGGATATTAGGAAGAACTTCTTTACCGAAAGGGTTGTTAGGCACTGGAATGGGCTGCCCAGGGAAGTGGTTGAGTCACCGTCCCTGGAGGTCTTTAAAAGACGTTTAGATGTAGAGCTTAGTGATATGGTTTAGTGTAGGACTTGTTAGTGTTAGGTCAGAGGTTGGACTAGATGATCTTGGAGGTCTCTTCCAACCTAGATGATTCTGTGATTCTGTCCCACTTGAAGTACAAGCTTTCAAGGAAAAAAGTGTCCTGAAGAGTAGTCAAAATGTCATAAATTCCTAATAAACTGAGGAAATGCTGTATGTTGACAGCAGGGTACAGTTTGAAAGCATATGATTTCAAACATTCTCTCATGGAATAGTTATAAAATGGGGGTGGCTGTTTTTCTTTTCTTTTGACAATACTAATGCAAAAAGTTGCAAGACTTTCTGCAACTGCTTTCTCAGCTGTATAGTATATGGCAGTAATATATAGGAAATATACTTGTGTATGTGCACATACAAATATTTTCTAGAGGGAGGAGCTTAAAACTAAACCAAAAATTACATGTTCAAGTAGGTATCACAAAAAATATGAAAAGAATATCAAATTCATTTAATTAATTAAATAGGAAAACTACCTAGAAATTACAATTACATAGGAATTACTTAGGAATTATAATTCCTTTCAAATTATGGTCTGTCTTCTTAGAAGGTACAGAAGAGCAGCACAAAGATAAAGCTGGTTGTCTCCCTGATTATTTATTATTACTTAGTGATAATTATTAATTAATAAATCAGAAAATAATGAGCACAGCTGCCTTAAGCAATAACCTTTTATACTAGGGGAAAAAAAACTTAAACCATTTTATTGTTCCAGTAATAGAGACTCTATTATCTAGGAGTTCTGCTGTATTGATTCCAGATATATTGGTTCTTCTGCTTGTTGGACCATTCTTTAGATTTCTACCTTCCTAACTATGTAGCAAGTTATATTGAATTTGATCCTTTATATTTCTATTTTTTAAATCATCTGTAAGGTAAAATTAAAGGGTTAAACCTGGATGTCAGAACTAGCAGGAAACCAAACACTGATACAAATCCACATTTGAAATGGCTAGGCTATTTTCAGAAGACTTGAAATACAGGGTGCATCTGTGTGCTCTCAGCTGGCCTTTGTGCCAGCGGTGGGCTGAAGTTTATGGTCTGTCATGCATGAACCGTAGCTGTGCCTTGCCTCTGGTAAAAGGCTGAGATTTTAGAACTGCAGCAGCTAAATAGCTATGACTATAGCCTATATCCTAAATTGAACACCTGCCAAGCTATAAATTATTTTTGTTCTTCTATGTAATAAAATTCACGTTTCAAAATATCAAAAATTGTGAAGAAAGCAGATATTTATTTTCCTGGGTAAACCATTTCCCTTAGTTTTCCTGAGCTGCTAAGAAGATCTGTCAGCTGGAGCTTACCGTACTAAACAGGATTACCTTTTTTTCCAATGTAAATGTGAAGTGTTAGTTATTGACAGGTATAAGCTAAAATATCAGTCATGCTTTCTTCTGTCACGTGAGACTTCTCTTCCAGGGCCATTAACAAATTGTAGTCTACTCAATTAACATTTATCCCTATGGTTCAAGGACTTCCGTGTATCCCTTGTAAGTCTGGTGTAGTACTGTATGCTACGTGCAGTATCCTTTAAATAGATTGCTTGTCTTAGTTACTTCCTTGGCCACCAATGGGGAAACTGTGCTTTACTCATTGACCTTTACATGCTCTGGTGTATGTGTTTAAAAAAAAAAAAAAAGGGCAAAACAAAAAAACCCTTCAATTTTCATTACTTAAACCAATGACAAATGAGACTGTTACACAAACGACGTTTCCCTTACCAGTCTCTGGACAGAATCCATATTTCTTATCTCTATCATAGTCTTCAGTGGTTCCACACCATCGGTATCCATCTGTCCTGCCTTCTGTTGTACACTGGTCATAGGACTGGCCTTGAAATTTAAAGGGAAATTTGCACGGTTGTCCATCGCCGTTGCCACCCATCGTAAAAAGTGCTGTTGGGAAACCAAAAGGGGAAAATGTCAATGCCCAATGCTTGATATCCACAGGGAATCACAATGCGCCAGTGGTGACGTGTGAAGGTCTTGACGGTGATTAGTTATGCGTTGTGTGCAGTGCTTTTCACTTAAAACCTCTATTTTACACCAAAAAGGAAATGCTTTGACAAGAAGACAAGGGCTGTGCAGTCTCTCAAGTAGGGGAATGAAGAGCACAAAGGAACGCCTCGCTATAACTGAACTGGGAATGAAGAAAATCTAAGCTGCTGGAATGTTAGCTAGGATAGTAAACATCGTACAGAACCATGGACAGGCTAGACTGGTTTTCCTAACTGTCATGTGCTTAAGTTTTCTGCTTCTTTAAGATGCTGGCTTATGGCAGAGTTAGCTAGATGATATATCCTGGAGGCATTTCCCGTAGGCTTTGCTTCTCACTTCCAGAGTCTGTGCAGCTGGGCTCAGGCACTCCCTAGATAAGCAAGACAGGAAGAACAGGAGTCCTGTGACCAAGCTGAACGCTGGGGGCTCCTCCTGCCTTTTGCTTTGTCAGGGGTCCCCAGTGTAGCTGAAGCAGCCATAGGTCTTCTAGGGGCTGTTTATTGTTTGTGCACATACACAGACAGGTCCCGAGGGCTCACCCTTGAGAATCACAATTCTCTCATGTGGGTGAAGAAGGATAGGTTAGACTGAGCCAAGAGTTCTGGGACCTGTTTTGGAATTTTAGTAAATTCTCTGGAATATCCAGTGGAAGACAGATATAATCTTGTATTTTTTTTTTTTTTTAAAAAAAAAGGAAGTCCAAATGGAATTATGCGAAAATGCAGATGTCTCAGAGCATCTGACGTCTTTTGAATCTGCCCGTTTCTTCTCCTGGCCACTTCTCCAAGAATCCTCAGTGTCTGTGAGTGCCGCATGCTGGTAGGAGGAAGCCCTCAGGGCAACAAAATGGGTCAGGCCCTGCACTGAACTGAAACCAAAAAAAATCCTCCATACAGCCATATGCTAATTCTCCTTGAGATTTAAGAACAGCACCCTGAAAAGAAACAACTCTGTGTGAATTCCCAGTATAAAGAACACAAAACGTGGCCTTTTTAAGATGCCCAGGGGGTCACCTCTCTCTCATTCCCCCAGTTTAAATCCAAAGCTAAAACCCAAACACATATGCAGGAAGGCTTGCTAATTTGTTTATAACTTTGCTGTTATCGTTTCTGATGACCAAAAAGCTCTTGTAGCCCCAGTGCCTTTGTGTAGGTTTTGAGCGTTTTTGTCTTTGCTTAGTCTGATGCACTGCTGGGAAGAGACATTGTTTATGAACATGCTTCACTTTTTAGAGTAGGGATAAATAAAAAGTCAAGACCTTTCCTGGCTGAAGGGCAACTGAGAATCGTTCTGATGATGGGATATTGTGACATGAGTGATTGATTCATTTTGCCTTTTCCACTTAAATCAGTAATTGGCCACTGCATCAGGGGCATGAACCAGTAGGTTACTGAAATAAGTTCCAGTCCCAGTACGGAGAGGACTTGGACCCTGCAGGCCTGGCTCACACGGGTGAGTTTGCAATTCTGGTCCTGCCAAGCTCTGTATCCTGCATCCTTCACGTGGAAGCAGCCACAGAGGTCCGGTCTCTAGGCAAAAGGTGCTATCAATGTAACTGCAACACACACTGTGTCTTCCCCAAAGAACAAGCTGCAAATGTTTGTATTTTTCTTGTATTCTGTTACAAGCTAGGGAACATACTAACTAGGATTGTGTTTATACTGATTGGAAAAATGCATTTTTTTTTAAATGATAGATTTGGAAAGCAAAATTAAGCTGAGTTGTTTAGATGACTCATTTACCACATGAGCTGCTTCCAGCTCGAGACCTGGCATGCTCTGTATTTTAATGGCTTATTTTTTTTAGAACTGGTTTAAACATGGCTCAGTTGCAGAGACCATATAGAAAGTCAGTCTCGTACTGCTTTGCAAGGAGTCCTTCTGAGTCACAGTCAGAAGACAACTTTTAATTATGCTTGAGGTAACGTCATGTGATGGTAACCTCAGTGGTTTAAGATTGCAAAGACACCCCCCTGCTCCCCGATTAACTGGAAGAGGCTTTGCTTTAATGTAAACGAAAATTAAGGAGATGAGATCAGTTTCCCCCAAAACATTACAAAAGGTTTAGTGACGTGTAAGATCTTAAAAGGGCCTGACTCTTGTTCTGCATCATGCCAAGTTCAACTATTTAAGAATTAGTAAAGTTCTACAGCCGTGACAGCAGATTCAGACTGGACACTGCTAATCCATGAGCTGCACTGGTGGTTCTTCCCAGTAAAATCAGCCTCCTGTGATGCAAGGAAACCTCAGGCTGGAAGGCTGCTCAAAATCCACTGGCACAGACCCAAGGTGGAGGTAGCTGCAGCTCTGTGAGGTGAGGGCTCTGCCTGGGAGAGCAGGCAAGCAGCAGTGCCAGCCTGCGAGATCGGTGTCCAGTGCAAGGGAGGTATTTGGGCTGCAGGGCTTGCAGAGGAAACATCTTTTTCTGTTCCTCCTATTCAGGACACTGCCTGGGTTTCTGAGTTGGTCTGACACAGCCTACTGCCTTGAATCAAGATCTTGGTGTGAAAAATAGCAGAACAGGGAAAACCAAGCTGGGTTAAACCCCAGCCACCTCTCTGTGATGTGTGACCAGCTGGTTAGGGTGGGTGTCTTTCCTTGATGGTGGAGGTCGTGGAGTTAGGCAGTTAGCAGCGATGGTAGGTGTCGGAGGACTGCCTGGTGCAGTACCACAGCCCTAAGGAAAATGTTTCCAAATGTGCAGTGTGGCATATTGGGAAGAACTGAAACTAACTTTGGTGAATTAACAGGCGGAGGAACAAACACTGACAACTAGGAATGTTGCCCCCAACGCAGGCTATATGATGTAAATCCTTCCCTATCTGAATTTATTAGCAGGGGTTAGCAAATGGAGTCTTGGAATAATGAGTGAACAATGCTGCTCTGAATTTAATAAGAAACATCTGTGGATAACTGCTCAAGGATCTTGCAAAACAATTACATCAGAAACAAAAGGCTGAAACCCTTCTGTTCCGTTTCAGAAACCTTGACACAAGCATTTCCAGGAACACCAATTTCTTGAACCAACTCTTACTGAGAGTGCTTCACTGCTCACATTTTCTGTCTCATACGGTTCTAGGATTTTACAAAGGTATCAGTCATGGCATGTGAATGTCTGTTTGTCCAGCTACCTATAATCTGGGCTTCATTCCTACAATATCTGAGGAATGAAGATACAATTTCATGCGTTTTAAAAGAATAAACCCACTTTTGCGCTTTTCCAGCTGGAAGGATTAACTATGAGAGGGAAGAGTTGAGGAAATGTGGGGAACAAAGGAGATGACAAAGTTTGAGGAAAGAATGATTCTGTGGTTGTGTGCGTGCATGCAGTTTACTCAAGTAAATGTTAGGCTAAGGAGGCTAGTTCTGAAAGGGGTGTAGCTAATTATATATATATATTTTGATTAACTGAAATCTGTTAAAAGTTCATACCCCTGCTTGTTTACCTGCTATAGTCATAAATAGTTGTTATCTAGAGCTGGGATCTACCATGGTGTGACACATAATGAGCAATTAGGTTTTTGGAAATTAAAAAAAATACTTTTTTTTTTTTTTAAAATCATAGTAGGGCTAGAAGACTGATTATATTCCACAACAGATTTTCTTTGCAAACTGCTGCCATGCTAATACAGAAAAACTTACATTGGAAAGCGTACAATCCTGAAACCGAACTTGAGAAATTCCCCATCTGTTTAGTGTTTGGCTACAACACTAAACCAGAGATAGCAAAGAACTTCTGAAGACAGGGTATGCGAACTTTTTCTACACGTGCATATTTGTGATCTGTAAAAAAATGTGTACTTAACTGACACATGCATATTAACACACATGTTTCTACAGTATTTGCTGAGGCTTCCTGGGATGTGTCAGGCTGTGCTTGTGCATTCTTGCCCTGGCAAAACCCTGACCATGTCTCGTTTTGATATCTTTGCATTTTAAGCATCACTAACTTTCTTTAAGCAATCTGCATTCTCTTTCCTCCTACTTCATGTAACCGTAATATTATAAATAAGTTTAGCGCTGTTATTCCAACCAGGATTATCACGAGTCTAACAGAAGTTCCACTGTTCTCTGTTTTGATGTCTTTCATAGCTCTGCTATTACTTGCTATGCCCTAGCAGTAGCAGGCAGGAGTTCGAGTGATGCTGTGGGACCATTGCTAAGGACGTCAGGTAACAGGAGTGATGAAACACTGTCTGCTGCAAAAAGCTGGTAGCAACTGGTTGTGTACAAAGGGCAAAAATGGATGTGGGAAACTGCAGTATGGGGAGTGTACAGGAATGCGGGTGCCAGCACTTGAGCCGGCAATCAGGAGATGGCACAAATGGTTAAAAGCCCCTTCACTTCTCTGCTCTTCTCTCTTCTGATAAGTCAGCACTGCAGCTACAGCCAGTTATACTTCATTGCTTCTGTAAAGTTTCCTTGCTGTGTGCTATACAGAAGATCAAATTAATGCTTGCACAGTAATGAATTAGCAGAAATCTTATATCCAGTAGGTTCATCAAGAGTTTCAAGTGTATGAATACACTCCTAATGCTTAGCAGGAAACACGTTATCATATAATTTCATTTTAAAGATAATGATATTATGTGTATTTTATATAAAGTTATGTCTGCGTGACAGCACTATACAAATTGTCTAATCTGCAAATGAGTGTTTCCTAAAAGTCCAATTACAAAATAAATTGCTTGTAAAGCCAAGGATTCTGTTCAGATTTCAAAAAGCTAGAAATTCAGTATGATTTTAGCAGTCTTAGACCCACTTTTGTACAGATGCTGATACAGAGGTAGGATTTCTGAAATACAGTGTTCCTGTACCTAAAGTGAGCGACTGGAGCTGCTTCATGGGTAAGAGTCCTAAGGCAGGTGTTGAAACAAAACCCTAAACTCAAAACCTGAGTGCTCTTCTAGCTAGCAATTTGCAGTGCGCCAATTTATTAATGACTTCTTACCAGCATTGACATCCACTTGCAATTCAATCATTTTCATTTTGAAAAGCAGTAAAAGGACATTTAAAGGGTTGTTGTGACACTAACAGTGTCATGTTGCACAAAGAGGGCTCCCAGACTCAGGTGGCAGGGGCTAGCAGTTGCTAAAACTGGTCACTTGGTACATGAGGTTACAGAGACTTGGCTTAATGGGGTTCCTCCTGAACTGTCAGGCTTTTTCAGTTGCTGCTCTTGAAGGAGATGCCATTACAATTGTTAGTGGAATGGCTTGTGATCTGGGGAGAGATTTCAGTCCTTTAGTGTGCTTTATGTCTGGATTTGGCCCTATCCTTATTCTAAAATGTGGTTGGTTGTTCCCAGGTTGTGAAACTGAACCTTTGTACCCCTGATGTATAAGGGGGGCCTGTGTGCTTCAGGCATGTCTTCAGTGTGTCCTTGTTTTGAAGGAGACGAGTGGGCCTTGGGTCACTGTCAGTTACAAATTCTTCTACGCTGAGGAATTCTTTAGGGAGTGTTAAAGTGGAGATATTAAAGACCAATAAATCTAAATCTACCAGAAAGGAACTGGAAAAAGTACAGAGAGAAGGGATAGACAAAACAAGGACCAACCTATCAGGGAGCAAAACATTTGAAGACAAACTTCTACTTACACTCATGGGGACAAAAGCCATATTTGCCATCTGCATCAAAGTCTTTTGTTGTGGAACACCAGAGGAACCCATCGCTACGTCCTGCGTCTGTGCAGCTGTTGTATTCCTTACCATTGAACCAGAAGGGAAATTTGCAGTATTCACCATCTGCGTTTCCGTACTTCACTCTAACCACTGCAAAGAGAACAGATGCAATGGGGAAATTAGTCACCAACCAATATCAAAATTAGTCTCTGGACCCGTTTTTCTTTCCCTCATTATTTTTTTTTTCTGGAGAATACTGATACAGAAGTGTAGTATGGATTTCCGCTTTGAAATTCTGTATGCTGTTAGTCTCTCTATTGGCAAGATGATCATAGCTGAAATAATAACCAGTAATTTTGAGAGAATTACATAGATATTACTCATGGTGAAGTGTTAGAATGAACAGGCCTTAAAATCAGCCCAGAAAAATATATATGTTGTTACTATGGCAATGCGAACTTATAAACATGCTGTTAATACATTTAGTAATTTAGTCTCTTTGGTAATGTGGTCTAAAGTGTTCAGTATAGTTTGAAAGGTTCCAGTTGAGCATGAGCTTGACTATGCCTTGTGCCTCATAAACCACTTTGGTATTTGCAATTTGACTTGAACGAGATCTGCTGCGCTGGGGGATATGGTGGTAATGCAGGCACACCCAGGTCCCGGGTTTTATTTCCATTTGTCACACGTAAACACTTTTCTTAAGACTGCAGTACTGGTGCTCTAGCATACGTTACTGTACAAATAACTTGCTTATCTGTTGCACTTCTAGGAGCAGTAACTACTTAAGCAGTATATCCACTGATACAGAAAACAGTTTCCTCCTGTTCGTTGTTGTTCTGAGGCAGGAATCCAGTCCAGTTACTATAGACACCAGTTGAGGTTCTGCTAAAGTTAAAAGAAAGCCAAACAGAAGGAATTTGACTATTTTGGTATTAAAGTTCAATTATTTTTTTCGGTGGGAGGACAGCTGAGAAAACTAGATTTTGAAATGAAAGGTAAACATGAATTTTCATTCTTATTCTAAGATTTCCGATTTATTTTACACTAAGAGAATTATAATTAGTAATATATGATTGTGGTGAAGTTTAGGCAGAATAAAACAGGTTCCAAACTACTAATGCTTGGTCTTGTTTGTCTAGGTCAGGTGATGGTCTCTGGACTTCAGTTGCTTCATTGTAAAAGGCTATAGGCAACTGCCTGCTAAGGACTCTAGGAGTTGTTCTTAATCCACTCTGCATGAGGGATTTATATTTCATTTGTTTATGACAAATACCATGAGTATATACATTCTTATTCAGGTAGATGGTTCCATTTTTAAAGAATGGAGCCACAGTTTAAGTCATCATAAAGGGGAGGTCAGCAGAAAAGCACTGGATAGTCTGCCTCTTACAAGTGAACAAGGTATTGCCACCTGTGCACTGAAGCACTCAAAATCACAGTCCTGGCTTTGTAATTTTCCCACCCTTCGTTACGGTTAGGCAGCATCAGGCCTGTTATTAATTCAGTTTTTTCAAGGGGTAATGGTAGAGGAACAGAAAGGAACAGAAAGGGAAATCCTACAAAACAGTCAGGAATTACATAAGCATTTTGTAGAGAACAATTTAAATTGCATGAATTAATTTTCATTTGTAGGAATACTTTCCCCTAACATTTATTGACACGTCAGTGAAAACATTTTAGTGCAGTGCCTGAAGCAGCGCTAAAGCAGAGCAGTCAGCAGACCATACATTCTGAAGCATTTAAGTTTGGTACCTTGCCCCTCTCCAAGCGTCCACAGTTCATCATCATCAAAATGGGAGTCTCCTCCAATTCCTGGCCCCGGTGCGAAGGCATGAGCCAGGAGACCGTCTTTGCCATCAAACGGATAGCCATCGCCATGTTCTGCAGGAGAAAGCAGACAAAAAAAGCAATTTCTGATGACCTCAACTCTGTCAGAGTGTATACACAAACGATGATTATAATATGAACTTTCCCATCCAAGATAGCAGCAGAATATTCTAGTGAGTGGTATGGGCTGGGCTGGCAAGACTGAACCGGAAGAGTGGAAGCCAGTTCTTACGGAGAACATTAAGTGACACTCCTGCGGTTGTCAGAGCTGTTGTTTTATATATCACAAGTATTGTGGAAGGGACTCAAAGACCGAGAAGAGCAGTGAAATGTAGTACATTGAATGTACGACTGCATGCACACTGTTATTTCTCAATGGAGACTAGTAGGAGCTGTAAAATAAACATTGTGAACGAGAGAGATTTTTCGGAGGATTTGTTTTGGTCCCCAGCACAGACTTAAAAGTAAAGGCAGACCTCTTATTGCAGGTTGCTTTTGTCTCCTACGCCTCAGACTGCTGTGCTTTTTTCTTTGCACAAGATACTGACTATTTAAGCAGGAAAGCAAATCATCTGCATGTTTCTCAGCAGTGAGCGTCTGGAAAGCTAGCTCCTATTCAGCGCCCTGCTTCCTCTGAATGAGCCTATCCCTCTTCCACATCAACCACTCCGAGACTCGGGCTGCTCACAGGGCAACAACGTTTTAAGTAGCTCTCCTGTAATTGCACTGTAGGCTTTTCTTGGAAGTACACCGCATGTGGGCAAGGCAGGCTGGCAAGGGCATAACCCTGGTATTCATAGCTTTCCCACCGCAGTGACCTGTGCTTCAAAGCTGGCTGCCAGCATCTCCAGTTGCATCATTTCAGGCCTTTTGGTCTGATGGCTTGCCATTTAGCAGAATCCCTCAATACACAGGCCTGATTCTCTGCTCTGTTACACTGATTTCATGCTGCTGTCAGCCTCTTAATACTAGTTCAGTTCATTCATTTCAGTAGGCTAGTGTGTCAGTTGTCCAGGGAGTGAGATTTTGACATGAATTTAGATACTTCACTCCCATGCTTTGCTTGAAAATGAACAACGTTGGGGATGTCCCAACTCCTGTGAATCTGTAGGCAGTAAGGTGATAAGAATGAATGAATGTGGGAGAAATTCTCCCACTATTTCTGAGCTGAGTATAATCAGCAAGTACTGAAATCAGCAGGAACACTTCTGCTTTTGTAAGACTTCTTTCTTGTGAACCAAGCCAGCCTGGATGAGGATCTGAAGTTTTGGGTTCTGTACAGAATCTCTGAAGCTTTTGAGGTCAACTCATCAGTAGCTAAAGTAAAGAAAACCAACTTGAAATGGAGGCTTTTACAAAGAGCTCACTTATTCTTTGAACTGTTCACTTCACTTCCCAGGTCTACCTCCCAAGTGACTGGCTGTACAAGTATCTTCATTAGTATTAAAAATTCTATGACTGTCTGTAAGAAGCTAAAATGCCTCAGGTATGCACTGAACAGTTATGTATGCTCTTTCAGAAGAAACCAAAAATAATTGAGAAGGCATGTACAACTAAAATGAATCAAGTTGCTCATCAGCTGAGCAAAAACAAGAATTTAGCTTAAGATCCATGTTTTGAAATTTTTCAAGACCAAAGAATTTGTTGAAAGTCTTCAGTTTGCTATGCTAAAGAACAAAGACCAGCTATGGAGTTAAAATTGAAAGGCTCAAATCCATTTTTAAGGTCCCATACGTTAGGACCTCTGCCACTACTACTGGAAAACTGAGCATGGAGCTACAAATGAAGGCTATGATGGCATTTCATTCTCTTCTGTGGCGGGATGCCAGCTCACACCATCTGAAGATCTGTACCAATATTTCCCGTTTCTATTTCTGATTTGTAAATTTAAAAATAAAATGTTGCCCCTAGCAATTCTCTTTTGGAAAGATAAATATAGAATAAGGATATTGTATAAATATTTTTCTCTGACTCTCATATATAAAAGAAAAAAAGTGAAATTAGATCCTAGCCTGTGTAAGCCAAGTGCAAACTAGGACAAGGTTTGCCAGAAAGGCTCATGGGTACTACTTATTGAGGGTAAGTCATTCCAATACTAAGGATTAATGAAAGGAACAAAACCAAAAACATATGGAAAAACAGAAAAATATACCCCATCGGCCAAAATTAATCATAATGTCTGCTTCTCCATCGTGTATTCGGTTAAATCTCAGCGGTGTGACATCACTCCAGACTTGAAAGGCTCGGGCGAAGGCATCATCTACTGTCTCAGGATCCAAA
Source organism: Anser cygnoides (assembly GCF_040182565.1). NCBI lineage: Eukaryota > Metazoa > Chordata > Aves > Anseriformes > Anatidae > Anser > Anser cygnoides. The sequence goes on from NC_089884.1 coordinate 15,130,682, forward strand.
TCCGGGGTATAGCCTATAATCCTTCGAGGTAAAAGGAAGAGTTAAGAAACACACAAGCCTCCTCCCAGTATTTGTTGCTTACTGATCTTAATGCTGAACAGACTTAGAAACGGGTTAAGAGGTAACACTGCTCCATGTGAGGTCCGGACTTCATGCTGCTTCAGAGGCGTGTTTAGATGTGGCACTTACTATTTATTTTCCTTTGGAATCGACACAGCACCATGAATTATTTAGCCAGAGGCTGTGAAAGTTGCGTGGCATTGGCCATGCACAAAATATTCAGGGTTTTGCATCAGTGCTGGGGTGCTGGCAAGACAACACCTCGTGTTCTTTCATTTGGTTAGATGTGAGACTTACATTTTTGTGACCTACTTAATGAGCTCGCGGGTCATGCTCTCACTTTAGACATGAACATACCAGCGCATCCCTGATTCATAAGATTTAGCTGCCAGAAAAAAAGCTCAATATAATTCTGAAAGTCTCAAGACTGGATTGTTTTTTCTCTAGTAACAAGAAAAAAGCAGCCCTTCTCCCTCACCTTTGTAGCTAGCTATGTATTGTTTTATGCCAAGTGAATATTAAGTCTCCACCAGTACATTGGTTACACTGGTGGTAGGATATATGGGGAAGCACGAGGTTAAAGCATGTGGGATAAAGCCCTACACCTGACTTAAAAAAAGGGAAAACTCATAAATATGTTTTTTTTTTTTTTTAATATATATGTGCTGATTGGACTTATTAGTGCCTTGTATTACAGCCAGCTAACATCTGTGTAAAGAAAAGTTTCTAACCCTTTGCTGCTGTTGTGTGTAAGGGATGAAACTACTTTATGCGTAGGGATAACATTATCAGAAGAAGCATAGCAGCCATACGGAGCTGTGAGAGCTGCCACAGGTTTTTTTAAGCATTCATTAGGTGGTCACAGAATGCAGGATATGTTGAATCGTGACTCGTGAGGCAGCAGCACGCCAGGTCACGCACCTAAGACAAATTTGCTGTTCGTTCTCTCCTGCCAAAGGTTCTGTCCTGGACCACTTGAGCCAATGGGATGTTTTTATTATGGACTTCAGTAAGAGCTATATTGGTCCATAACCCTCTAGGGCAAGAGTTAGAAATGAAAATATGCCGAACCTATTGCAATAGGTTTGCTTTAAATCATTTCACCTGACCTCTAACTGCTGCTCACATCTATGTGCTTGGTCTGTGAGGCAATTTTGAGGCTGCTTAGATCCCCAAACAACTGTGTGATGGCACAGCCTTCTTTCATTGGGGCTGAAATCCCTTGCATTTGCCATAGTACAAGGTATGGAAACAGCGGATTAATTAAGCGTGGTGCTTTGCCAGGCTGTGGCAGTTGCCTGCATCTTAGCAATTAGAAATTTCTGTGTTCATAAACGGGCATTTTTAAACTCTTAGAAATAATGCACATAGTGGACACACTATTTTAATACTATATTGCCTAAGTTTTAATGCTATATTGCCTAGGTTTTCCTGTTCCTCGTGTTGTTAGATCATCTGTTTAATAACAAAAGATCTTAATTTTAAATTTAGGTAGCAGCGTTTGCTCCCTTTGTCGTCTCCTACTTTTTTCTCATTGGTTGGCTACTGAAGGTGAATTTCACTTCATTGGGTTCGTGATTGTTTACTACTGTAAGCTGATAAACAAACAATGCTTATTTTATTTTAAAGTTTATTTGAAGATCTCAATTTTTATGGCTGCTGAATGCGGAGGACTTTGTCCTCCTCCATGTCCTCTGCAGTCTGTAAGTCCTGCGGTCCCACCGAGCAGATGGGCAGGTAAGGTACTGCTGCTCTAGATCCCGTAGGATGCTTGCAGCAGAGCAGAGAAAACCAAAATCTCTTTAGTCCCAACCAGAACCGTAAAACTGAACTTTAGATGATTATTCCTTAACCTTTACAATTAGAAATTTCAATGTTTGCTCAAGCATCTAGGAGTTATCCAAACACAAGGAGATCATAATTCAAGGAATCCTCTGTAGGCTGCTAAACAACTCCCCCGCTTTGAAGTGCCTTGTTTGATCGCGTCTTAAAAGTGCTCTGGTTACGTATGAGCAACACCCCGCATCATCAGGCAGTACCTGTATGTTATGTGGTTCTTTTCCCATTTTGGCTTTCTTGGAAAGAAGTTGTAATTGGCCACATCTGGGTTACCACAGCGGGGTTTCTTCATTGTCTCAATTGTATTTTGATCCAAGTCTCCTGTTTCGGGCAGCCCAAAAAATTTCTGCATTTTCTTCAAGGTATCTTTCAGTACAAATAAATTGCAGTTGTCTTTTGGGCATCCGTAGTACTTATTCAGGTATTGCTTGAAGGGGGAAAAAAATAGGCACAGAACAAAGACTTTAAGATTCATAAAAGTGATAGGTAATCATTACAAATAAATACTGTGATTCCATGTTAGCTTTCCATCAGTAATTTGCAAGTTTTCTTTTCAAAATTACTATTAGTAACTGAGAGACCAGCAGAATTGCCTTAATTGACACAAACCATCCTTGATCACACAACATTGCTAATTAAGCAATCATTTTCACTTTTAGCTATCACCTTTACTTAATGAATTGCTTTATTAACAAGTAGAGCATAGAGCTTTAATGTAAAACTACAAAGTAAAAATGAGTTTATCTTTTTTGGTTTCTTTATGATGTATAAATCTGCTTACAGTTTTAGATTTGGTGTATTTTTTTTCTCTGGAAGACTCTGGATTATTGAGAAACTTGTCAAGTTAAGGTATCAATGCAATCACACAAATGAGAGCACATTAATTGAAAAGGAAAAAACCAACATTGTTTATTCAAACCACGTAGAGCTATTTGAATGTTGTGTATGTTTGGTTTTGAGTCAGCCATTGCAAAGACCTGAGGAAGAAAGGCTTTTGTAACATCTCAGTTGCCTGGACACAGTGGCCAAACAATATCTGCGTGCTTTAAAGACCATCGAGTGCTCCAGCAGATCATGGCTAGGCTGGGCCTTCTGGTGCATCTGTGATGACAGATGACAACATTTTCTCTCCTTAGAAAACGGTAGTCATAAAGCATCAAAAAGGCAGCACAAGTCCATTATTTTGATCTCTTCTCCAAAATAACATCCACCCAAGTCTTCCCTAGTTCCCATTTTGATTGGCAATCACCTGATTTAGTCACCTAATTAGGAGATGTAGCTCAGTTAAAAAAAAAAAAGAAAGAAATGATGCAAAGAGCAGGTGAGGCATCAGTTCATGCCTTTGAACCTCTGGAGGCACTTTGCAGACACACCGCTGTGGTTCCACTGTGGTTAAATCTGCCTCCTGTGATCTGCTGCCCCATCCCAGAGGGGCGGGGGGTCAGTCTGTTCCCTGGTAGCAGTTACAGTTAAGCAGCCTTATTTTTCAAATATGTGCTGATAAACCATGTATTTACATTAAACTAAACTGGAGATAGGCAGCTGTGGCCCTGAGTATCCATACGTGTTCCCCATCTTCCATGCAGTACACAAGTGAGCTCACACAAACAATTTAGGGTTTAGTAGTTTTTTCTCCTTAAATTCAGCGTTGACTGCCAGAATAACTGAACTTCTTCAGGCAGGGACCAACCCTGCAGGAATGTCTGGCAGCCTCTAGCACGTGGTCAAAGCTGCCATGAAAACATTGCCATTCCAAGTAACAGCGTGACCCCTCACACGAAGCAAACAAGAAAATTTCCACTTATATCTCCAGCAACTGTGTAAAATCCTTAATCAGCTCTATTCCTAACTGGAGAATAACAGATATGGCCAAACAACAGACTGCTGGCTGCTTAGAGGTGTTGGATTCAGCATTGGGATCCAAACTGAATTTGCAAAAACCTCTAGTTTAAGCTGCTGCCTTAGCTCGGACTGTTAGAAAGGCCAGCTCAGTCACGTTGTTCAGAATAGGTACAGCTTTAGATAGTTGAATGCACATCCTCACTGAAGAGTAGATAAATGGATTCAGGTGAAGATGCTAGTTTGGGAGCATCCCGAATAATAATTGCCTACTACCATCTAATAATTTTCATTCATAGAGTCCAAACAGCTTGACTAACAATCTGGCGTTGTAGGCTTTATCCAACAGAGTGAACTTTCCCATTCTCTTCTATGTGCACAGAGACTTCAGGAATTGCAGGCTGCAGTTTGGGGTTGCTATACTCTGTGCCTAGCTCTAAAGGGAGTGCTACAGCCATGTCCAATGGCAGGTGTTCCCAAACTGGTGTGAGGGCCTCCCACACTGGTGCTGAGCGAGGCACAGAGCTCAGGGATGCTGTGGCCGGTGATGCTGCTAGACAGAAAGGTTGCCAGTAAAACTGTTTGTAGGAGAGGAAGAAGCATCCTTCAGGTACTGTACCCAACATATTAACTACAAATCCAAGGCAGGAAAGAAACCCAAATAGATAAGGTAAAGGTGTATTTTCCAAAACTTTATCTGAAATATCATAGGGAATTATTTTTAACCAAGAAATCCAAGAAGCTTGACAGAATGACAGCACATGTGAATCCTTGTGATGTGAATTATTTCCAAGGGAATCCTTACTTTACGTCGTTAATTAATTGACTGAATTTCACCCAGAAGATGGGGGGGTAAGACCTCTACATCAGCAAAACATAGGAAAGGATATTTGATGACTGCAGTTGGTCAGGACATGGATTTTACCAACCTTTTCGTTAAGTCCTGGAGTACCTCATTCTATCCTGCCTAGGAAATGGCTCAGAGTTTACTCAGAAAAAGGATTTAATCAAGATATTACACCATTTCCTTCAGGACATCCTCTAGCCACCTCCTGACTAAGCACAGACTATGCTTAGTCTTTATGATTTTTATAACGACGTCTTCTGATGTGGTATTTCTCCATTGGGGGCTGCAGCACTGGCAAGTAATGGTTTCACCATTGCTGCCAGTAAGTCTCTGTCTGCTCAGAGTTAGTGGGGCCTAGTGGCCTTATGCGCAATGCACCAAGAACATGATCAAACAGACCCATTTAGAGCATCTGCTCCTATCCTGATTGTAACGTAGTTTTGATAGTTTTTTGTCTTATGCTTCTGTTTGTATCTGCCTATGATGTACCATGACATAGCACAGACTGTACATCAGAACTGAAGTTTACTGAAGAAACAGGATGCTGCTCTTGCCATTTTAGGTTTGCAAGCATGGTATAGAATGAAAAAAATAGAAAATGAGGCATGATAAAGAATTGTATTTGGTAGGATTCTAAATAACAAGCTAACCCCCTCTCAGTTTTTCCTAAAATGGAGATTTTAGTGAAGATGAGAAATGAACATAACCAGCTGTTCTATGAGGAGAGAATCCTGAAGGAAATGTAGTGTCTGTGTAAACCACATCTTGGCCTAGGCTGCAAAATTCAGTTTCCCCAGAGTCAGCAGGGAGCTGTGGTGATCAGGAATTTTGATCCAGCCCATTAATGAAACGGGGTCCAGCTGCAACATAGCAATTTGTGTCCCGATGCTGAGTGCTGGGGCTGTGCGGGTGGAGGGGGTGAGAGAAAGGCAGCCAGTGAGCTTTACCCAGGGACACTACCAGAAAGACAAAGAAGAACTGCAGTGTTAAAGCAGCTTGTAATTTTCCTCTGAGTACACATAATAAATAGGTTGTTTGAAAGAAACAGAGATGAGGGGAGATGTGGATTGCTGTTATTGAATAAAAGCCTGACTGTGTCTAAGAACATAGATTATTTCAGGGTGGTTAAATTACCATTAGACATGTCTGACCCCACTCTCCTCTACCACGCATGCTGCCCCCCATCCTCGGCTGCCATGCTGCCAAGACAAAAGCCTGGGTGAATGTGTTTAGTTACAGGCTGAGGAGTGCCCCTTTTGGGGCTGTTTTGTCTGTTTTTCCAAAACTTTCCACGGCAGCCCCCATCTGGAAAGTCTCTCTATCCTCCCCCAGACCTTCTTTAACCTGGCAAGCTTTCCCAGGATGCACACCAGCTCCTCAAGAAAAGTGACCAACGTTCAAGCCTCTATATACTAAAATAAGGAGAATTTATCTCAATCTTCCTTAATATTGAATTGTTGCTGAAGAAGAGAGATATCTATAATTTACATGCTAAAATAAGGTTAATCCATCTCAATCTCCCCTTAAATGGACTTTCCCATAATGTCACTTTTATGAAGGTCCACAGGGCTAAAATCAGGTTAGAATAAAATGCTGTAGAGTTATAGCTATAATTTGCTAATGTCACTTTCAAAAATCCACATTCTTTTTTTTTTTTTTTTGTTCCACATTGAATTGGAAAAGACTATTTCTTTAAATGTCTGAGTTTTTTTGTTTTTTGAAGTCAGAAGCAGTCATGATGGCTTCTGAAACTCGAGCCAGCTTTCAATTGTAATTGTCCCTTAAAGCTGTTTATGCAATGCACAGCAAACAATCTGAAAGCAGAGTCCTGAGAGCTGGATGATGCATGCATTAAGCCCAGGTTTACATAAGTGAGTCGCAACAGCCCTCCATTCTGTTTGATTTAAGTCAAAAATCAGACATTTCTATTTGCTCTTTTCCCTTCTTACCCTTGGAATCTGTTGATTACAGCCGTGATGATTTAATGACATTATTTTGTACATTCTATGTTCAGACTTAAGGAAAAAAAAAAGACTTTCTTTGCTGTCTTTAAAATTTTTAAGAGAGGAAACATTATTTGGCTCTAGTTTTCCCTTCTGAAAGCTGATATCTTTGCTCGCTAGCAAGCGCTTCCAGAGACTCTAGAGAGAGAATGCTGCAGTCATTTCCTAGCCCCAGCTGAAAGAAGAAAGAAACATCTGCTTATGAAACAACTATATAAATCTGAAGCAAAGATGAAACCAACACTTACCACTGCTAGTTCTTTGTCTGTTTTTGGAGTGCTGTCTCCCGGAAACTTAATGATTGGTGACGGTGCAGCTAAAGTTTTGTTAAAAAGATACACTTGGATTAATAGGACTTTAAAAACGAAGCCAAAGACAATGTGAGTCTTCATTCTGCCTAAACTTGTGCTATGCTCTTTGGAAAAAGCTTTTTCCCGACTGGCTGTCAGTTACTTTAGCTGCACAGTACACCAGTTGCTTATCTGCACATCTTAACTCTCTGCACCGTTTTCTCTTTTGCTTGCTCTAGCAATTCCTTTGTATGTTTAAAACATCCAGATGCGCAGTCTCAAGCTACCACAAGAGGAAGTCTGAAAACTAGTGGAAACATGAGAAAAGGCAGTTACCAGATGTGATTGCTGTGATTTTAAGGTAGCAACAGGCAGATACTTATTACTCCTGAAAGAGGCACATTTTTTCCTCATTTGCATGTATGAGAGCAGTTAGTAATGCAAGAGAGCAGCAAAAGGCGAGACCATACTTCATATTGAAGTGTCCAATGTAAACCTTAAATTTAAAAAAAAGACGACACTAAACATTATTTTCCTGCCTAAGTATTTGCATTATTTTTAGCCTATTTTCTTGCCACAGACATCACAACCTGCCTTAGCCATATATGTGGTTACGCTCCTACCCTTCAGTAACCGCTTGGATCACGTACTTCGAGGCAGCCCCTGCATGGAGCGGTGCGAGGCTTCTCGTTCCCCTCCTGCTGCACAAACCCCAGGTCTGTGTGCGTGGGGCTCACTGGCATGGGGCACCGGCATCGCTCTCTCCCTGCTCGGTGCAGAACATGGGTGCTGAGCTCTGGGTGAGACTCTTGGGGCTGGATTGGTGCGGTGTTTGTAGACAGCTCGAGGCTTTGCCACCATGTGCATGGCAGGTAACCTTTGACTCTCTGTGGGGTAAGAGAGAATCAGGCAATTTCTGCAATTAGAAATTGTGCTCAACAGCCGGTGTCGGGAGAATCGTGCAAAATTCAGGGCTTGTGCCGTGAGTTTGGTCCCTTGGTGCAGCTGCCTTCATCTGAAATTTTGGTGCAAGTATTGCCATTGTCATGGCTAAGCTTCTTACTCTGTCCTTCATGATATCGCCAGAATGGAGGTGTTATTACAAGCTAAATGTTATTTTAGCTGAATATCCTCAGTCCTAGGGGCTTTCCTCGTGACTTTTTAAGATGGGAGGCTGGCAATTCTGCATGAACGCAAACTGTGTTCTGGGCAGCCAACTGGCACAGAACAGTTCCTATTAAACGGAAGTCAAGCCACCAGGGTTCCTCTGAGCCCTATGTCAGCAAGGCTGCGGCACCTTTCCCCTGAATGTTGCTAAACGAAATGTATCTGGATACGACGATCTCTACCAAGTAGGGCTCTTAATGAAAAGGAAATATTTTGCTGGCGTTCGGTTATGTATTAGTAATACTTTGAGATTTGATATTGACAGTTCTTCGACTTAACTAATACCAAGATGTTCTGCCAGCTGCAGCCCATCACCTGCAAACCAAATGATCAGTTTCAAGCTGGGGGCCAGGCAGTTCAGGGAGAAGCATTCCCAGGAGCTTTTGCTGCCCATGCAGTTCTGGTGAAAAGCAGGCACTGCAGTTGTACGTACTGCCACTGGCTGAACCAGCCGTGGGAAGCAGCACGTAACGCTCGAGGGAGAAGAAGGAGCTGCAGGAACTTTGAACACGAGTGGGGCTCTCTTTGTAAGCAGGTAGCTCTCCCACCCTTCACATATGATCCTAAAAGTACTTGAGTTACAGTGAACAACTTTCCCCTAACGGTTCAGCTTTGAAATTACATCCTCTTCTTTTCTAAGCATTGCCTTAATAAATGGCAGTTCTGAAAATGTGATCACGTTTTTCCACAGCCCTGCTTTTTGTTGTGGGGAACAGTTCTCCTGCCTTGTTTGTGATGACAGCTCCTATTTGGGTCTGGCTACACAAAACTGCAAGAGAGCAAAAGCTAGGAAAGACTCACTAGATGTGCCAAGTTACTCTTATCTTATCCTTAATGAAGCAAGTAAAAATATTGCGTGCTATGCTGCAAGGCTCTGCAGTTATCTCTGCTGCAGGGTAGGTCGAGGGCTGCTGTAAATCTTAAAGCATACAAACCACGTCATTTTTGTAGGAATTTTCATGTCTTTTAAGATGGCTTAGTAGCTTTCACTTTGAAGGGTACTGCAGCGAAGCCATTTAAAGCCAAATGTGTCCTGGCACTTTCCCCTTGTGCTTCTAGGCCTCACTGAAGTCTCATGAATGCTCAGACATTCTCCACATGTCCTGATGAGTGAAGAATCAGAAATGGATGAGGAAACTTGTGAATGGGCTGTGAGATCCCTGCAGCTTGAGAATCTTGCTGTATTTAGTTTCTTATCTTTGCCGGCAGTAGGTGTAGTTTAAACACATTTTCTCAAACGCATTTTCTCAAAAAATCAGCAACAGATATGGATCTGCTGTGGAACATTGTTTTTCACCTTCAATTGGGGTTTGCTGGCAAACTGCTTTCCTGGGACGGCTTCAGCTGGCGAGCAGTTAAGCGAGTTATGTGCAATTAGGAAGCATAATGCATGATGGAATACTGGATTTATGGGCGCTGGGGTGAACCCAGATATTGACTGTTCCCTGAAAGGTGGTGTCATCCATTATCACATGAGATCAGTAGCAATTTATGAGATCCTAGCCAAGAGTAGAAGTCCTAGCATTATATGACTAAGTTCAGGATAAAATATTTCTTGTTTCCTTACACTTCTCTTTGAGTTCCATAGTACCATCCTGTTCTCAGAGGGCTATGGAGGTGATGTTTTTTTCAGGCGAGGACTGCAGCGGTGCTAAATCCTGGGAGCAGGGAGCTCCTGCTGCTCTCGGGCCTCAGGGCTGCCTTTGTTTTGAGCCCGCAATCGGGCTGGATGACTTCCAGGGTCTTTACAGCCTGAATTACTCCATGGTCCTACCAGTCTGCTGAATTTGAAATGGCATGCTATGGTGTGTTTTCTGTTCTCAGATAAGGTCAAAACCAGGGAGGAACACCTGAGTTGATGTATTCTGATATTTACAGACGTACAGTTTGACTGCTGTTAACGTTTACTTCATAAATGCTCCTTGTCATTCCAAGCTCTGAAGAGATTTCCTTTTATGCTGGCTGGCAGTTAGTGAGCTGATTCCTGGAAGTTAAAAGGAAGGGGAAAACAATAAAAAGCCAATGAAGAGGCAGAATAATAAGACCCCCTGAGAAGGTAACATAAGGCCCTCTACCTGCTTCATGGAAGAGCTGGGTCATCTCTTGCCTTAATACTCGATCTGCAAGATACTTTTGTCTATGCACAGAGTTGCTACCTCTGGATTAGCTACAGAGAGCGAACACAGTTATAAGCACATCTAGAACCTTTATGTGTTTCTGGAAAAAAATCATTTCAATGTTGCACATAACTTCCACATTAGGTAAGACATTTATGCAATATACACATTAATTTATCTCTCCTGAGTCATAGAGAGCCACTCTCCAGTTATTGTGTTTGTTTCAGGTCAGAACCACTCCATGCTGAGGTTTTAAAACCATCTACTTTATAAGTAAGATGCCAGATTTGCTTTCTGAGTGCCTACTTTCATTCATTAATAGGAACTGTATGGCAGAAACCACACATTCTGAGATGTCAAATGCCTCTTTTGAGGACATACTTCAGTAATAATAGTAAAAAGGGAATCATGATGTCTTGTGTTATTGAGCCATAAGCTACATATCTTAGTAGATCTGGCTGTGATAAGAGACACATGAGTATGCATTAACATGCTGCTTTTATCAAAGGATTTTTCTGTTTCCAGAAAATTATTTTTTTAAATGTTTCAGGAGCACTCAGCAGTTTCAGGATTAGACTTCAGATGGTGTCCTGGGTAATTTGCTGACAGAGTAGTCAACCCTCTAGAAATACACTGTAGCAATTCCTCCTGTCACTAATTCCAAAATTATATCAAAAGCTGATGATTTCCTAGTGGTTTCAGAGCAGACATTAGGCAGAGTGTCAGTGAGCACAGTCCATGGGAGGATGATGGATTTATTCTTAGTGGCTTTTTCATTATTCATAGTGGGTTTTTATGTTTTAAATTGCTTCTTGCCACATGTCTGACTTGTAGGGTGCTGCAGTAGAAAGTTGCAAAGTTCCCGTGGTGGTGCCAGCGTGAAGCCCCCCAGCCTGAACCCGGGGCACACACAGCTCATTTTCATTTTTCATATTCGCTGCTATTTCCTACTACTACCTCTGCTGAAGACAAACCATCTATGCAGGTGGTGGTGTTAATATACAAAGGGAATACATTCTTCTGGTGTTTTGCACAGGGAAGGCACTGAGCTCCAAGCACCTGCCATTCTGCACCTGGAAAAGGAGTGGGGGGTGCCAGCTGCAGTTGGCTGATGGAGACAAGTGGCCGTGTAGGAACAGAGAAAGACATAATACTAGCAGTTTGTCTGTTTTAGTCAAGTTGTCTCCAGAAAGCAGTGGTTAGTCACAGCAGCGTCCATTTGAGTTTAAAGGGATTAGTAACTTCAGCAAGAACTCATTTATACTGCAGCCAAGTGAGCTCCTCTAAGACACATACGGTGAAGAGTTGATCCTAACAGAGCGTAAGCCTTAAACATCCACATCATTTATTATCTGGATGTGCTTTCTGCCTGCTCAACGGCTGGCTCAACCCGTGATCCAATTCACCGTATCTGACCACCACATGAGGGAGTCTTTAAACTTGGGAAATCAGTGCCTGCGTGTGTGTGCTTGCATGGACCGGGGAGCACGGAAGAACGTACAAAGGGTCAGCAGTTGGTACCAGATGTGATTTTCAGCATTTAAGGTAGCAATTACATTTTTGCTTTTGTTTCTCTCATCCCTTCCGTTCTGGGAAGTTAGGTCCTAAGGACGTGAAGTTCCTTTGACACATGGATTTAGTTTGTTAGCTTGCTGCTAAATTAGAAATGAATTTTTAGTAAATCCGTTACCTCAGGACAAGGCGTTTTTCACTGCATTTGTTCATTATGCTTCTGCCTGAACCAGAAATTCCTGCTTGGGACCTCAGCTGGTGTTAACTGGCATTGCAAAGCTTCTGTCGGGTTGATTAGTTCAGTGGAAACATGCTGAACTACTTTGGTCAAAACCCAAGTTTACCTGTGTCACCCATACAAACTTCTATGTGCCTACTTAGCACTGCCAGCTATCCTTGAGAAGGGTTAAAATGGCAGCTCCTTGGGTAAATTCCACTCTTGTCCCTGCACATTTTCCTGGTGTACTTCTGGCATGTTTTGATTACTTCTATTTTAAGTACCTGGTAGGATGAAGGGACATCTAGTGAGCTTTGAATCAAGACCGAAGTCCTGATGCTGCAGTATTTGCTTAAGTTTGGTTAAGTTGGTGTGATCATAAGTAGCACTGGGAATGGGTCCTGGCGTCCATATTGACGCTGGCTTGTTGTTCGTAGAGAGCTACATAATTCCTGCTGCTTGAATTTCAGAGAGAGCCCCCAAGGAGCACCTCGCCAAGTGACCCAATTACCAAGTTCCACGAAGGTGCACGTTACCTACAAACAGTGCCACGCCAAAGCTGGGCTGTTCCCCACTGTACATGTGTTCATGGCCGAGATCTTTGTTGGAACAACCCCGAACAGGTCAGAATAATGGTTCTGCTAGCTTTGCTGCTGCTGTCGAGCAGCCGCTTGTTGATAGGCACTGTACATCTCACTTGTCATTATAACACTAGGATTCAGACACCGAGGGGCCTTAATTAATGACTTTGAAGATCTGGTCTTTTATAATTCATGACAGAACTTTAATTAAAATCAAATATATAGCAGTTGAACTAGCAAAGGATTTAAAGTGCACAATCTTTGATGGAGAAAGTGATTCCCTCTGACCACTAGCGCTGTATGCTGAATGCAAATTCCATTTCATTACAGCACTCAGAGAACAGAATGAGCTTTTTTCGAAACAGAGAGGTCCCTGTTGTTATAGACTCTGGAAAATGGTAAGGCCAAGGGGCCTGTAGTCATTTGATTTCCCCCTCCTTGCCCCCCTTTTCTCTTTCTAAAATCCTCATATATTTTACATGTCTGTATTAGTCGAAAAAAAAGGGACAGAAATTTGTATAATGCTTACATTCTCCTTGTTTATACAGATGGCGTGTAAAAATGCTGTGTATGGATCAGGTACGCACTCTAGGACTCTTGTGAAGGCAACGAGTGAATTCTTATTGCACATAAAGGGAAACTGAACCACCATTTTTAGCCAGAGTGAAGGGGAAATTAATGTATTTTTGAAAAATTCAGCATAGTGCAGTGATTGATTATATTTTTTTCTGGCCTATGTTATGTTAGCTGAACTTAGGCAAATATGTAACAGAATACATTCCACTAGATCATAAGTAGTGCCGCGGAATGTGGTTTTCTTATGGCAATTTAATTTGTTTCAATTTGGTCTTACTGTGTACTGTGATTCACCTGAACTTCGTATCAAGTATGTTTTATCTAGGGGACATACACTGCTGTCCCGTTACTGCAGTGAAGTTTTTTGAATGGACTTGTTTGTCTTGTTGTTTTCTCCGCCTTCTTAGGGTAAAAATTCAGAGAACATTTGTGGCTTTGATTTTATAGTTGTAGGATTGTGTTTTAAGGATTATTGTCTGGTCTACTAAGGGGTGGACCTTCCTTTGGGGTTGCTGAGTTTCCCCATCCTGTGTATGGAGGCCAATCCACGATCTTACCTTCAGAAACAAGAAACCTAAACTACCTGTTACATATACGAAAGCTAATAGGCTGAACAGAATTTACAGCTGAGTAGATTTAAGGGAAATTGATCAATAAGTCACATCAGGATATTTCACAGAAGAAATTGCCTTGAGAGATGAATAATGGAAAAGGTAGCATTTGAATAAGTTAGTCACTGCAAGCTGGTGAAAATGCAGAAATTACTGGCTATGGAAACGTTTTAACAGTAGGAAACTACAATTCACAAATAATTTTTCAACAGTTGATAAAAAAATTGCGTTTAATATATTTTGAACGTAATTCAAACATCTCTAGTTGACATCTTTACAGCGGCAATAATTTCTGTTATAAATACCAAAATAGAAATAAATCTTACAAGCTAACTTCCCTGGAAAGGCAAAGGTACCTGATTTCCTCAGTGGTTGTTCCTAGTAATGTTGCAAAAATGTGGTCAGTTTTATATTACTGACTTCTCACACAGTAATTCAACCTGCTGCTATAACTGCAGGTTGTGTACTGTTAAATCCTGGGCACAACTGGGGGGAAAAGACTTACCTGGAGTTTTTCTTTGGGTTGTATCAGCAGCTTGCTGTGTTAAAGTACGTGTAATCCAACTGCAGCTTATTTACTGATGGAGCAGCATTTCGTGGCATCATGTTAGAAAAACTTTGGGTTGCTTTCAGATGAGATATGCAGAAGTGTGCTCGGTGTCTATACCAAGGCTGTTTGGGCAGCTGCAGGCACTGCACATGTTGCAGGGGCTGGCTGAACAGGCTGGTAAGTAAACCATGGATTTTATTTAGCCAACCAAGGCTCATGGATTTTATTTGGCGACTTACTTTCTGGTATTATTAGGCATCAAGGTCAGCTTATTTTCCTTTAACAAGACTGCTAGGTCGTTGGTCCATCACAGAGCGCTCAGGAGCAGCACCACAACCTCAGAGACACCAAAAAGGAGAAAAAACAAGGGACCAGTGGGAATCCCAAAAGGGAGAAGTGAGGGAAGTCTAACAGCCCTGTCTGCTTACAAGGCGGGTATTGAGTTCAAAGGAAACCTCCATCAGGCAACAGCCTGCACCAGCGGCACCACCTGCCTGTCCCTCAGCCTTCTGCACACCCCTTAATGCGGGAAGTGAATAAAGGCAGCATTTTAATGGGCAGCGGGAATGTTGCTGCAAAGGGATTGAATTCCAACTTTTTGTCTTTTAACGTTTTTATTACTCTTCCTATGCTTTTTATGGGCTGTTAATTTCTTTCATGCTTGACCATTATTAATACAGGCCAAATAAATGGCTAAACTACTTCCAGAGGCAACTTGATGGGCCATAGAGGATGTCTACATTTTCCTGTCAGGGAGACTGATCCTAGGGCCATTTGCACAGGTTTGATGCTGTGTTTTGTTCCTTATTTTAAGGTAATATTAAATATTGCTGCTACTGCTCCACACAAAATCTGGATCACATTTTTCTGTGTTTAGAAAGAGCAAAGTGCTTAAGGTTTTACTCTGCGATCTAAATGGAAAATTTATTTTGTTTTTATTTCTTCTGGGTCCCCCCCTCCCCCCCACCATGATGTCATATACAAGGCTTTGTATCAGCAGTTATGATCATAAGTAAATCAATATGTGTTTTCTGAGGAAAGTAAAATAAGCAGTAGGAACTTCTGTGTGCTATGATGGATTAAAAGGCATTACTGAAAGCAGGCCGTCCTCTATGCTGGCGTGGCAGTGTTACTAAGTTTTCTTTATTTTTTGTTATTTTTTAATCAGTATTACCATCATTGATGGAGTCATCTTCCTGTTCCAGGAAGGGATATGCTTCAAAATCCAGCAAGTCCTCTCACTTTCAGCTCTTCACACTGGGAGGCTCTGCAGCCTCAGCAGTCCGAGTTGATTCTCTTCTACTCCTTATCTCCTCAAGAGCTTTGGGTAGGGCAGTCCCCGGGTCACCTGGGCTGAGACATGATGTTTTACTGCCAATACTGGTTTCATTCTGGGTGCTGCTTTACTGAGCTTTTATCCACTCCTCTGGTGCTTGTGCCTGCCCTCTGCAAAGCTCTGTCAAGTAACTTGCGGATCAGAAGTCTGTAACCTTTAAAAAAACAACTTTGTGTTCTCAGGGGGAAGGTTGGACATTTAGGCTTCTTTTGGGAATGAAATAAGACTATTTATTTTGGTCTACAGATATCTCATCAATTAAGACAAGAAGCTTTTTTACACCATTGGTCTGAGACCCAGTCCTCCCTTTTCCCCAAACCCTTTTGGAGCACAGTGACACTCATATTTGCTGCTGGGGGTCGTGCATAAGGTAATCTGGAATATATTTCTTAGAGAACTGATCCAATGCCTTTTGTGAAGACAGAATTTATTTTTTGCTCAACTTAATGATACCTGAGTTTGGGGGAAAGAGGGCTCTTCTGTTGTCCCAGCTTCTCAAATGCCTTATTAGGTTTTGCACTGTGTCCATTGGAGATTTTTGCACATGAGCTCTTCCATTTTTTTGCTCCAAAGAGAACAGACCCAGTTTTCCTCCCAGAATTCACTCTTTCAAGGAACAGTTGCATTTATGTTGCTTACTATGATTTACTTCTATAGTGCTTTGTGCTAAGCTATTTCATAGATACAATAGCTTGTAAGTACAGAAACTTCCATTTTTGTTTGATTTACTTAAGCTCCTCAAGTTTGCGTTTCCAGTAAAGCTGATGAAATAGTTGCAAGATGCTCTTTAAGGCTTCCCAGTACTGTGTATGGAGCTGGGGCTTGTCATGTCTCAGGATTTCGGAGTTCTGATATGGGGGAAAAAAATGGAAGATCATCCTCAGCCTTCTGGATTTAATTCTAATCAAGGAAACCTATTTATATTGAAGTCAGATGAAATTCTAATAATCTGTAATGTTGCAGATTACAAGATGCTGCCCTCATCACAGTGAATCTCTGACTTAATACAGTGTTTCAGGAAAACAAGTCTTAGCTTTGTTTACACTGCTTTCAGTTTTATTGCAGTTATCACGAGAACTGATTCATGGCGATCTTTTGTTATTAATGAGAATATACAGATCTGAATCAACAAAATATGCATGGATATGGCTTATTTCAGTGCATGTCTCTAGTGCATGTCTCTCTCGTTCATTTTTTGATTGTTTTACACAACAGTAATACTTGTTTTTCTTACATGCAGGCAGCAGAAAAGGCCAAATACATTGGTGTATTTAATTCTCCTAGTTCTAGGAAATGCAGCACAACAGATATAACTGTGAAAGAAAACCCCAACTCTGGTAAGGGTGGTGAAGGGAAGAATCTGTCTCTTCCCTCAAACTTTTTTAGCAAGCTGTAACAGGGAATACTGCAGCTCTAGGGGAAGAATCAAGACTTTGATGGACTGGAAATTTGGTTATTTATTTTCTTATCTTTTTTTTTTTTTTTTAAACCTATATTTGCCAGTTGCTATGCCATGTCCATCCTTGTGGGATGGTAACCAAATTATTAACAGTTTATTCAAGATTTGGAACTTTTTGCAAATCACAGGGTCTGACTGCCAAAGGCACTTTATTCTTACGGCCTCAATTTGACAAAGCACTTGGGTACTTGTTTGTACTCAATAGTCATGTGAAACAAAAGAGATCAGTCATATATTTAAATGCTGGATTGTATTGTATTTGCTGGGAGAAAATTAAATGCATTTATCATTGCAAAGGATGCAAATTCTCTACTGTCAACATCTAATGGGCTGAAGTTCAGTCAAAAGAATAGCACTGCTCATAAACAGTGTGAAGAGCAAAGCAGGCGGAATGGCAAGAAGAATATTTAATACTTCCAAAGCACCTTTCACCCAATGAGTTCACATTGCTGTATGCATAAAAATGATCAACATTTCAACACCTCCGTGAACTAAGCTGAATATCTCCTTTCTCGGATGGGAGAGTCAAAGTACAAAGACTTTGAATGATTTATCTGCATCAATTGGTAGCAGAGCTAAGAATCAAATCTTGGTTTGACTCAATCTGCCAGGGTGTTACTGCTCATCCCATCTCTTCAGTCATTTATACTGTATGGAAGTGACAAGCTCTGTCATTCAGTGGATAAAAATATTTTAAAAATACGATTTCAGTACAGCTCTTACCATTCTCCAAGTGTTTTGTTTTGTTTTAATAAGAAGTTTGCCTTTTCCGCTCCCATAGCACCAAGCAGTGGATTTAAATTTTTATTGCGTTCATTCTGGTTTTTGCTTTGGCTGAGCACTAAGTTTGGACTGGTCAAGTCAACTTGTCCAGTGGTAGTACACTGCTAAAAGAAATGTGTGAGTGGGCAAGACTTTGGAAAGCCATTCCCCTCTTACGGCTGTATAATACTGGCTGCCAAGTCTAAAGGTGCTAAAGGTGCTCCTCTCTCCCCTCTGTAAGTCTGGGGGTGGATTTTTGACAGTTGTTTTTGTGTAGAAAATACTACTAAAAATAATTCTGTTCTCCTTATGTAGTAAACTCTGCTATTTTTATTTCCTAAGGAAAAACGCATAACTAAGAACCCCGACATTATGAGTTCTTCACAACACAGATCTTCACATTTTGACCAAGAACTTTCCAAGTGTGGTGGAACAGAATTATGGTCCTTGCAGCCCTGTTGGTGGGCTCTTCTTTTCGGAGGCCTCGGAAGGTTGGCCATCCATTTCTCTGGAGAGCTGGACAGGGTCCCTTCCTTTATAGACTTTGATTGTGTTAAGGTTTAAGATTTCCATTATATAGAAACCAGATGCTAGTCTTAGTCCAGCTGTCTCTGACACACCGTCCGCATGCATATCCCACTTCTCGTTCATATGCCACAAGTAACTTCTTCTGAAATGCTATAACAGTGAGGGAACTGGCTGTAAAGCAGCAGCACTCACCCTCACAGACCTGCTCCCCAGATGTCCGACATATCTGCTTACTTAACGGGGATGAGCTTTTATTGTTGCTAACAATTAAGGGGCAATAGAGTTGTGGGAAAGTGAGCTGTTTTTCTGCTCTGTCTGGCACATCAACAGCATCACTCTCAGGTAGATTTCAGTTACCAGATTTTTATTATTGGTGATGATACTCGAGCTCTTAGGATCGGACTTCAGATTCCAGGTTACGTTTGAGGAGCTGGCAGCATGAAGAAGGAAAAAAAAAACGAGAAAAGAAAATGGCTTGCTTTGTAAATTGAGTAGACTTAGCCTGGAAGACATCGAGAGACACTAATGGTTCATTAAAGCACATTTCCATTTTTAAGTTCAAACAGAGTTTGGAGGGGAGAAAAAAAGAGTTGCTAATGGTGATTGTGGGGAAAAAAAGGTCAAGGTATGAGAGAAACCATGATGGACAGTCCACCATGCCCTTACTCTGTTAGCTGTTTTATGATGTGTTGTTTTTGTTGTTGCAAAGGTCACGGTACAGAAGAATTCAGAGCAGTTGTTTCTGAGAGTTTGGTCTGAATGGGGTGCACCAGCTGTAATGCATCTGAGCTGCTGTGGCCCAGCCACTGGGGTGTTGGTGATGAGTCAAGTCAAAGGCACTTGCTGAAGGGTTGTCAAGGTGAGCCAGGGGCCTTCCACTCCATAAGACAGCCACATCCCAGTTTTCTAAACAACCTGTACTTACTGTTTTGTTCAGATACGACGTTTCCAAAACTCCCCATCTTCTTTCTCCAATGTATGTGTTACTGGGAGGTCCCAGCCGTGCTGCATGCTTTGCAGAATACCTGTCCGAAGTCTGAAAACAGCATCAAATGAACTTTGAGGGGAGCCGAGCCATTCCCACACTGTACACATGACACGAAGTATCTGCTGTGTCTCTTCTCTTTAAATACACAGGGCTAGATCTGGCAAGTTGTTGGTTTTTTTTGTTCTCCTGCCTGGTAATGCTAAACAATTGTCAGTGCCATTTAGTCAGCCAGTTCAGCTGAGGTTATGGTGACTGAGCAGCCAAGGCTGGTGGAATCTGTCCCAGAGAGCAATACCAACACCCTTATTTGTCCCGATATCTACAGTACAGGAAATATTAGTTTTTACTGGAGATTTCTGCCTCTTCCTTCCTGAACTTTGAATAGTTGAATGAACAAGACGCAGGGACGATAGTAATGTGACAGGCCACAAACGCAAGGTTAGGAGATGTCTCCAGCTGTGTGGAGATGAACAAGACAGACAGAGAAGAATGTGAAACCCAACATTTTTGAACGGACCCATAATGAGAACAGAAAAAAAAATGACATGCAGTGGTGCTGGATTATCAGAAAAAACATGGCGTGGTCAGGGGGTGATTAGGATAACACCAGGTACTGTTCGGTGTGGTCTAACTGGCAATATTTGGGATAGAACTAAATACATAGCCAATAGGCTGATAAAATACCTGCTGTACTTGTGCAGCTTATTGGAGGTGTAAGAGGCCATTTCTCTCCCTCTGTAAACGGTGGAGCTAACAGCTCCGGTGCTGCGGTGTGGGATGGGGACTGGTCTCATGAGGTCGGTGATCACTGTCACTGGACACTGCAGAGGTGCAATTGTCCCCTTAAGATCACAGCTTTATAGGTTCTGAGCCTCATGCTGCTGTTTCCTCGCTGAGCTGGGCAAAATGCAGGCAAACGGGCAGGGCTTCATCCTGTTTAGCCACGCTGTGATCTACAATCTCAGCCCAATCTGTCTGTCTTCTGGGTCCCCTGCCACCAGCAGCAGAGAGCTGCAGGTACTTCTGCCTCCTAGCAAAGTACATCTCCTGTGGCTGATGTCTCCTTGCCTTTTGAGGTAGAGCTGAGGGATCTGCCCGTTGCTCCTCCAGTTCTTTGGCGTCTCCATTTGAAGGCTTGCTTTTCAGGAGTCCCCAAACCTTTTACAACTGGAGAAGTTTCTGTCTGAGGATCAGACAGTGTTACAAGCAAAACGGGAACTCTCTAATGCATGGACAGGACAAAATGAGTACCCTGCTAGTTAGCCTGGTGTCTGTAGCGGCTTCAGGTATAAAGCAACTGGCAAAATGTCAGTGGGTAAAGTAATGGATAGTTTCCTGTGCACTACCAACCCTTTGCTATGTATCAAAACTCTTCTTTAACGAGACGTGAGGTTACTGACAGTGTGACTTGTGTTACCAGCAGAGAATACTGCCATGCTCCACTTAGGAGCACTTGCATACATCAGTACATCTCACTCTTCACCAAGATGTGGAATGCTGAGATCTTAACTGAGGCTGGAGTTGCTTCTTCCCTCATATTTTATGGAGCACATGAACCTGATTTTTAAATTTTTAATTCTAACACATCTTATTAAACGTGCGAGCATGGAGAAGCACCACCAGTCAAAGACATCGTTATTATATGCATGGAAGGTTATCTTCTGCCTTTCTACCCTCATCATTCATTAATGATGCACAGAGGCTTGTCATTTGTCTTTTCAATTCTTTGACTGTATTTTATTGCTCATATTTCGTGACACTTGGAGAGCTCTTTAGCAAGCATTCATCATCAGCCTTACGTACCTATGGAAATACCACCTCTGTTAGGCCAGCAAATGCACCTTTTGTTCTCTTGGTGTTTCGCTTATGGACTTACTCTAACATCAAGTTCTTAATGATGCCGTTTCTTTCAAGTGTTAATTTTCTAAGATTAATAAAACCAGAAACTAACCTGTACAGCCTACCTTTAGGTCATTTCACAGCTGCTTATCCCTCCCTCCACACCAGTTATACTCATACGAACCTGGGCAGTAACTCCAGTTTACCATTCAGATAGTGACCCTAGAGTGATTAAGATGTTGCCCAGCCTTTGTAAAACTGACAGATAGAAATGCCTTCTGCCAAATACGCTGGGTGTGTGTCTTTGCCAGGCATGCTGTGGTCCCCTGGGAGCAGCGAGGAGACCGTTAAAGCGGCTCTGACTTCCACCAGCCGCTCTGGGAAGGCCCCCAAGATGCTCTGATCACGGAGTGGTTGCATTTTAAGTTTTTCAAGATCAGTTTAAAGAGCTTAATCAAACTTTCTGACACAACTGGCACACATTAACATTTTTGAGCTGTAAACACACAAAACCAGGAATTTCTAATTGCCAGTAATTAAAGTGTGTGGTTGGTTTTGAAATGTTTTCCTATTTTGAAGGAGTCTGAAGTGGTACAGCTCCCCAGTGACGTTCCCAAGGAGACAGAGGCTTGCCTGAGGCTGCCTCTCAAAAGGTAATAGGGAAGAAAGTGGGCTGTGTACTCATCCTGCAGAAATATTTGAGCTGGGGCTGCTGTTGTATGTGTTTGTAGGAAAAAAAAAAAAAAGTTTAATAAAAGCTAATGCATGCTTTTTATTCAAAAGTTACTAGCTCCCCATGCAAATGTCCCTTACTGCCTGATAGGACGTGTAAAAGGGTGCCAGCACATGGCAGCTTTTTGCAAGGGAAGCACCTCACATGTAGGGTTCAAAAGCTCAGAAACACAAACCTGTACTGTCCCAGCAGAGCGTGGGTGGTTTCCATCACTTTATTGAAAACATTCACAACTGAAATGTTCTTTGGACTAGAGCTAACCCTGAATTGCTCTGAGAGGATCCAGAGACCTACCAGTCAGGGGCCAAGTTCTGTGCATTTCCTCCGAGCTCTTCTGAGCGCAGAGGGAGGCAGTCCTCTGGTGCTGCAGTGCTTTATCCAAATGCTGACCATGAGAGGGAGGGGGAAACGTCTCCTGGGGGATATGATATACTAGAGCTGTCTTGGCTTCCTCTGGAGCATCTGGTGCTAATGACTGCTAAGAGGAACTTGATAGGGGGCACAGCCTAATCTAATATGGTAATTCCTAGATTTTCATGATAGTTTGATGCTTGACAAAAGCCACTGCTGCTTTTCTCCTCTCCTTCCACGCGCTCGCAGACAATTCTTGCATAATCTAGTTTGAAAAAAGAGCAGAGCTGCTGAGCCAGGGCTTGGCAGTCCGTTCTCTGGGGATGAACTTTCAAGTATTTTTGCTTCTGAGAGTGGTATTTCTGGTGGCCACATCACAATTCAGTTTTCAAGTGCTTGTCTTTTATTATCTCTCACAGGGTTTCTTGATCTTCCTGTCTCTTTTAGTCAGTTCAAAAATACGGTAAGAACAGCCTTTATTGTGGTACTCTGGCACTTCTGTTTTCAGTTTCAGCTATAGTGAGGAAGCCCAGAAGGGCTTTTTTTTTTTTTTGGAAGAGGTTAACCATTTGGAGTCTGAATTGGTTCAGCAACTGTGCATGGTGTTTCTTACTCTGAAGATTCAAATTGGAAAAGTCAGACATAATCTAAAGTTTCTGCACTTATATCAACATGAAATGCATTCCAAAATGTTTATGGTCATTAAAATGTTTTCCATGGCAGTGCTAGCAATCCAGTAATGCAAGCAGGACCTTCTTCTACAGGCTGACCCGTCAGTAAGTGTGTGCTCCTTTGTCATGCTTGTGCAGAGAATGGGTGAGACCTTTAGAAAAAGTTTGGCAAGGGGCATTATGGAGCCATGTTTCCTCATTTGCCATCTTTCAACTCTGCTTCTGCTCCATGCCAAATAACTAGACCTTCGATGCAGCAGAAGCACTATAGTTAACACATGCACCAGGACTGTGATTGCTTTAGCTGTAGATGTCGTGTTTCCTGAAGATACATATCTGTGCCAATGGAAGGAGTAAATATATTAAAAACGTATCTGACATCCTGACGAATGGAAGAGAGAGTAGTTTACCAAGAAGATTAGGTTTGTAACTAAGTACTTACGGGCAAAGTGTGCTGAAGGATTAAATTTAAAGTCTTAAATTCCAGTCACTTCATTACTCTAAGACATTCAGTAAGTATGCGTTCTCCAGAGCATCCATTTCCTGCTAGCTGCGCACAGTCACCTATCAGGAGGAAAGATGTTAAACTGAATGCATTTCCATGCAGCGTGGATTGGAAATGAACAAGGCTCAGAAGCTTGACAAACCATTTGTTCCCTAGTAAGAAGAATTAATGCACAAATTCTGCTTTATTGATTTGTGTCTTATTTTGTGTTCTCCAGACAAGGGAGTGTGGGGTTACAGATTTCACATTGGGTTTGACAGTACAAAACTGCCCCTGCTAGCGGAGGACATGCATTCTGCAAGACTTTGGATCAGTGTGATAAAATGACTCAGGTGTTAGCAATTCTGCTACTTCCTTTGGAAGACTGTTCCACAGCTGAATAAACATTACTACAGGAGCTCTTCCTGCTATGCTTTCCTTTGGAGAAGTAAAAAGGCTCCTGGTCCACCTCGTTCCATAGTGCAGAATTGTAGTGGGATCGTTGGGAAACGGTGTGAAGGTGTTTGGAGGGGGAAAAGAGGAAGTCTAAATGTGTGGGAGATAAAATGTGTACTGGAGAGAGATGCTTTTAAAGCTAAACCAGACACTAGTAGAATAAAAACAAAATGCCTGTTCTAATGAAGGCAGCTGTAGAATATCAGACACATGGCAATTACGGGATGGTGATGTTTTCATTTATATTTCTGCTTCCAGAAGCTTCCACTTGTAGGCAGAATCCATTGAGTGGCAACACTAACTAGACACTTAATCCTCCACTTACAGTCAAGCAAATTGCTTTTTAAACAGCAAAGTCTAGAAAGAGCAGGACTCAGAATGTCCTGCTTTGAGCTTTTCCATGGCATTTTTCAAATTCCAACTCTGACACTTAGAAGTCCAGACCAGAGTTCCCCCATCAGCCTTCCTGACACCATGGAGTACTTTTCCAGGGATTACTCAGGAAGGGGCAGTGCATCTGCCCCAGCTTTGTGCAGCCGGGCTGTGCCTTCGGGGCTAGAGGCAGGTCCCTGGCAGTCCAAGCAAACTGTTAGAAATAAGGAAGGGATTCCACGGTCTTGGCAAAAGTTGCTTGCAGCCAGGATCCAGCCGTTGTCTTCCCTGCTTCTCTTGTATCCCAGGGTAATGACAATTTTTCCACTTAAAGTATTTCAATGAACATAATCACACGCACTTACTGTATGTGGTTTGTAATGCTCCAACTCCTCATCTCATGTTTGCAAAGCCACAAATCGGAATGCTATTTTTAGATGGAGACACCGTCTTGGATTCATACTAAGTATAAATATTTATAAGAATATGGAGCCCAAATAATTCAAGAATGTGAAATTCATCTAAATACTTCCAACACATGGGTGAAGTTAGTTGGCAAGTAAAAAAGGTAGAAGCTAATTTCCCCATTCTCTTACTAGAATTTGCTGGTTACAGTTAATATATATTTTCCAGACTTGCATTTACCCAGAGATCATTTATAGCAATGGCAGAAAAAGAGACCTAAAAATTGACTGTTGCGATCTATTTTGTGTCCTCTGTGTCAACCAGTGCAAGACAGTTTACAGGCAGCAAGTACTAATGAAGGCATCACAAACATCTGAAATGATGCTAACATCTATCAAAGTTTGTTACAGCCGAAAGTGGGTGACTTTCAGCCACCTACCACCTCTCCTGCCAACACGCGTAGTGCACATCAGCTGGAATCGTGTGTAGCTGAAAAACCTTAATGCTTTCACTCTTAGGAGGAATCTGAGTCACGCTTTCTTCTGAAAAGGTTCTTTGCTGAAGTGTCAGGAGAAAGGAACCATGGTAAGTGTTATCAGACTTGGTAAACGATGGTGACACAACTGAGTAGGGTGTAAGAAGGAAATTGCACATTTTTCTCCTTGTTAAAAACTCAAAATTAGTCCAAGACAAACAAGACCTGTACTCTGCTCGCACTGACTGCAGAAGTACTTACGGAAGACTCACACAAATGTGCACACAGCGAAGGGAATGCACTTAGAGAGCAGCCAGCACCTACTGCTGCCCCTCGGGTTTGCAAGTTCTCCTGTGACCCGAAAGCTACATTGGAAATTTTGTGCTTCCTTTGATTGTCTAATGGTGAGCGTGCAAAACTGCTTCACCGAACCATGAGAAGAAGATCCAAGAGTGGTGGCTGTTTAGAACTGCCAAGTAGGCTGTGTTTTCTCAGGTGCTTGAGTTGCTCATTATGGGCATGTATGGTGATGAAAGCTCTTATACTACAGGCCTGTGAGCTCTTTCGAGAAAGAAAGATTATGAACCACCTCAAAATCAGAGTGTCAAGGTGAGCTGCCTGAATATATATCATTGAGCAGTGAAATACAGCCTATGCAGTTGGTGTTCACAGCCCACAGGTAAGATAAGAAATGTTTATGTCAATTAGTGTATATAGAGTTGTGATAAATAATGCCACATCTGATCCTAACTCCAGTGCTAAAGTTACTGAGTCCATGTAAGACAGGTCAATCACTTGCTGTCAAAGTGGTCTAAATGCATCTTCCAGCTCTGGCAGCCCCTGAACCATACTCTTAGAAGCTTATGAGGTTTGTACAAGGAAAAATCAGTCTATACATTTCTTGTATCTGATATACTTCTCTAATTAGGCGCTCTTGACTACCAGAGACAGCCAAAACAGAGATAAATGAGACTGTTTCTTTAACTATTGTGGTCTTTCTTAAGTTGTTAAACTAAAGGTGCCCACTAAACTTAAGCTTAGGTCCAAGCAGGGATGTGAATAGAAAGACTGGAACCTGGAGATGCCTCTTGGCATAAACTTGGGAACATTTTTACATGCGTCTTTGTGATCTTCATTGGGGGCAGCACTACTTTGCAAAGAGGTTCAGTTTCTCAGACTTAGCAGAAACCCACCACACTGATCTTTTTAGATTGAGACCATTTTCTGTTGTGCGAATGCACAAATTGGAAGCAGACCTGAGAGGATAGGTATAATGCCTATAATAAATATAGCTATAATAGGTCGGAGAGAGGCATTCTGCACCAAGAAATGAATGAGACAAAGGCTTGCCTCACAGCTTATAAGTAGCTCCACAGAAAAGCAAGCAGACAAGCCCTAGGTATGCGGTAGATGATGATCCCACTAGGTATTCTGCTGTTGGGTACTATCTGGATGCAACATCAAAGAGAAAAAAAAAGCAGTCACCACAAACAGATGCTGATAAATTGTTTTATAACTGCCTAGCGTAGCGTTTAGGAAATTAGCGAGAGATCCTTTTCTTTAATACTTGGTGACACACACTCAAAACCCGCAGTACATCTGATTTCTAAGGCTTCAAATGATGGCATGCATTTCTCTGCCATCCAGAACATAAATAAATATGAAAATGCCTCTTTATCTAAGACTGATTATGGCCTCAGTTCTGAGCAAGACGGAGGAGATTAAAGCCTGATGCTTCTGTGTACAGCCTAAGGCACTCGCACAGTGGGAGGACGGCGGTCCCCTTGTTCCCTGTACTGTTCCAAATGCCATAAATGTCTCTGTCGCTGCAGCCACTTGCTGCCATGTAAAGATCACTCCGATTCTCTGCATCAACTTTGCTAAGTGCTTGTTCTTATTAGCCTGAACAGAGACAATTTGTTATTGTGGGCTGCTCTGGGACATTTCCCTCTCTAGTAGTACATTGCCAAATCTACATGTTATTGCTTTTGTCTGCTCAGTGCAGACTGCTTGTGAGGATAAAGTTAGATTTTATTTTTTAACTTGGACAATTTGTAGCTTTAGGCTAAATTCTGTTCTCAGTTACATCTGATGAGATCAAGGCTAGCTTGTAGTCATATCATCCAAATATCCCCCCTCCTTCACTTACATCAGGGTAATTGCAGGCAGAGCTGATCACTCAGCCTTGGATGTTTCTTGTTTATTGAAATGTAACAAAACATCTTCTCTGTTAGGTTTATTTTTAGAGTTTTCATGTAAACATTAAGTCCATCTAGATATTTTGGGCATTATTCAAGTAACTTAAGTAAACAAACAAGTTATTTTCCAGGTAAAAGATAGCAGAGCCATGTGCTGGAGCAAACCAAACCCGTCTGGAGCCACTTCTAGCATAGAAAGCCGCGGGCAGCTATGTTCCTAGTGAGGAGGTTTGGCTAGGTAGATGAAACTGTATCAGGGAGCTCACAGAGGCAAACAGAGGCCTTATGTCTCCAAGAGCACTCTTCTGTGGTCTCTGCTCCGCATCCTTAGTAATCATTGAGAAGGGAGATGTGCTTAAAATTTCCTTGCCTTCTTTTGCTATTTCTCTGGAGAAATAGAACAATTCTCTTACAAAGCAACAAAGCACTGACTTTTAAGCAAGCAAGACGCTTATAAACCAAACATGACCAAGAACTGAACTGCACAAATGCCTTCAGCTCCTGAGCATCCCTATGGTAGCTGACAACAGCGCTGTGCTGATTTGGAGCAGGGCAGATGAGACCCTCATTCCCCAAGTGATTTGTTGCATTAGGTCTCCACGAGTAAGTATGTCTACAGGGATGTCCTCAGCTGCTTTAACTCAACATGAGCTCCATTAAAGTCAAAGGAAATTGAAATCACTTGAGCTACCTCCATTTGCAGCAGCTGAAAATCTAAGTGATAATCTGTATTTTAGGCAGAGCTAAGGTTTCTTTTCCCTTTCTCAAGAAAGGTTGTGTTGACTTGGGTGGAGTTCATCTTCATGAAGTTAGAGAGACTTTGTATCTTTGCTGAAAAAATTATCTGATAAAAGTAAATTTTATTCAGTAATGGCCATTTTTAGTGTCAGTTTTCTTGTGTTTCAAAGACAACATGAGTATGTAGAATTTTTCAGAGGGGTTTTGCTCAACTTTTCTCCTGTTAGAGAACAAAAGACTTTCATACCTCTCTAAAATAAAATTTAATTTCAAACAGAAATATTCTGTATTTCTGATTTTAAATAGAATTTAGTTCTTCTCTTCAGTTCCTAATTGAAAAAAATATTTTCTTTTGATTTGGGATTAAGTTGGTGTCTATATAACAGTGAAAGCCATTATGAAAATGAAGCCATATAGCATAACTTTGTTAAGGTCAGCAGCCTTGTGCTAGTTTATTCTGGTTAAAAATCCAGTCTCAAGCATGTGCCCCAAACACAGAAATTAAGTAACTGTATATGTTTCTCTAAATGCACTATAATAAATGTTATAGATCAACATTATAAAATAAAGTGGATAGTTATTCACTAATGTAAGGCTACTGACTAATAAACTACATTTGGGACAGTAATGATCCTGGTAGCAATTGTCATTCCTTCAAAAGTAAGCATTTGGTTGCAGCCTGAGTTTGTAGGTATCTTACTTTTTTTCTCCTATTTAGCAGGTCTTAAACAAATCTGCAACCTGAGACAAGGTGAGTAATTGCGTTTCTGGGTTTAGGTGCTTTTGTGATGTCTTGGTGATAAACTGCCCTGACCATTGGGTGATCTTAAGCGAACGTCAGAAAATAAAAAAAATCTGATATGGCAACTTGAAAATTTTCAATTTTTCTCATTAGGTTAATTAACTATTTTGAGGTGTGCAAGTCTTGGTAAAGATAAATCATGATTGTAGCCTTTTATTTATTTTAATAATACACTTATAATTAAGCCTGGGCTGATTATTATCCTACGTTGAAGTTCTGCCAGGAGACCCTGGAGGTACTGCAGACACTATAGCTGGACTTCTCAACATTTGAGAAGAAAACAAATGTGTGGAATGGAATGTTTCCTAACAAAATATCATGTCTCAAGTATTTTTGTCCTGTTTAAAAATTGTGTCTTGTAGTGGGGAGGGAGATTTATGTAATCTCAGTGCAAAGTTCAGACTTTAGTCAAAGCAGCTGATTCTTAACCCATGTGTTTTTCATTATTCCTTATTGACTATGTAGTTTATTTGGGTTTCTTCTAATGAGTAGGAGTATCACCACTAGGTTGCTTATGTAGGCAACTTAAGTGATACTATGATGAACTTGCCCCCACTGCTACAAACCTTAATTTAGGCTCTTCTGCCTTCTTTAGGAACAAGCTTGGCTTTCCAGACTCAGCTGTCTGTTGAGAGAAAGTTATCACAGATTACTTCAGGGTTTTGGGAAGCATAAATTCAATGCAGGTTTCTTAATGGTGCTAAGTACCTAAATTCTCAAAATGAAATGAACAAAGCTGGGAGGATTCCTGACTGTATTTTCAGTTTCACAAAGCCCACGTAAGGAAGCCAGCTTCACCGAAAGCCCCGTCAATAAGTGCATGCCTACAGTTGTGGAGCTGAACTGAACACTTTGATGCTGGCTCAGTTTGAAAAGCAAAGCTTTGACAGTAGTTCTGGCATTGTCTTGGAAATATTCTTGAAAATTGTTGTTTTACTACTCCATTTGTGATTTACGGTGTAGAAGTAGTAATCTCTGCTAAACATGGGGTGCGGATTTCTATGCATATATAAAATATTGCTTAGTTTAGCAGTGAATGCTTTGAAGAGTATTTGTATATGATTTTATGTTGGATACCATAAGCATTAAGGTGACTAGAAGGTGATGCGCATC
Source organism: Anser cygnoides (assembly GCF_040182565.1). Classification (NCBI taxonomy): domain Eukaryota; kingdom Metazoa; phylum Chordata; class Aves; order Anseriformes; family Anatidae; genus Anser; species Anser cygnoides. Next base: position 15,160,601 of record NC_089884.1, read on the forward strand.
TTGTTGATTTCACTTCAAATGGTGGTGTAAATGAGAAGTTATGAAACTAGGTTGATGGGAGAGGAGAGAATTCCACAACTAGATGTTTTTCAAGTTAGGAAAAACAGTTGCAAACTGAGTTTTCTGAGCCTGCAGAAAATTCTTTTCTTTGGGTCTTTCAAGGCGTTAAGTGATTAAATCTTGTAGCAATGGAGTCGATCAGTAGATTTGTTTGTTTTGGCACTACATGGTCATTCCGGACTTAAGTGTAACTGGGAACTACGGAAATTATCCAGAGCTTATGTGGGTCACCTGTGTATTTCTGAACAAATCTGGTACATTCCAGCACAGAGGAATTACAGATACCTTAATGTAAAATTTGGTAACTGCTGGTGATTATATTTCATGGAATCACAGAATGGTTTGGGCTGGGAGGGACCCTTAAGGTTCACCTTGTTCCAACCCCCTGCTGTGGGCAGGGATGCCCCCACTAGACCCAGTTGCCTACTTACAGTGCAATTCCTTGAACACAATGCTCAGAAACATAAATCTTCCATAACCCTACATTAATTTTCAGAAAATTTTCATCAACAGTCCCCTGAAACCACACAAGAAATAATGCTGCAACTCATTCTTCAGACAAAAAGAAAGAAAAAAAATCAAACTCTTATACAATACTTTTTTTATATTTAGAGGGTTTTATTTATTTTTAAAAGTCAACTGTAGCCTTTTGGGGATATTGATGAGTGTCAGTTCAGTTAGGGAAGTTAACCAGTCAGTCCATCAATGCACTTGATGCAAGATCGTTGTGACTTTTTGCATCTTTTTATTGCTGTTGCTGGGCCAGTTACAGTTGGTTTATCAGGTCCTAGATCTCTAGCTACTAGTCTATGCAATTTCTATCTTCTGTAATTGTACCTTAACGTTTTCTTCTGTTTTTCTGTGTGAATCCATATTGACCTGCAGACAAATTACTCTGCTGTTTGCACGTTTTAGTTTAGCTTTATTACTGATCTGCTGTTAGAGGAGTTTAAGTGGCTGTGACGTGCTGTGACGAGTCTTGCAGGTTTATTTTATTTTTTTGCAAGGAAGAACCTGTGTCAAAAAGGAAAAAGGTTAGTTTGTCAAATGGCTGTATCAATTAAGAAAGTCTGGGTATTTGATTGCAAGCTATAGCTAGGTTATAGTTGCCCATGTACATAATGGATTGCCTTCCCTTCCTCTGGTTAATTTGACCCAAGCAGTTCAGCAGAAACGTAAACGCTTGGGAGTTCAGGATGCAAAGACACCCCTGGGCTTGGGGTAACGCAGATGGTGGTGTCACAGCCTGCAAGGTTACGAGGTGGCAGCGTTCTCCCCCCCAGTTAGCTCTGCTTTTTGGGGTGGGAGGCATAAGACAGTGCTTCACTGGGAAGCAATGTCCTGGTGTGAAGCCGCTTTGGGCAACGTGCGACAAACGTCTAGCTCAATAAATTGCTGCACGCTTGCCAAAAGTGTAAAGCAATTTAAGGCACCTCTGCGAAGCTGAGGAAACGTTAAAAGCTGTTTTATCAACAGCAGCAAAAAAAAAAAGGCGCGAAGGAAATTAAATGGCACTTTTCCATGACTGTTCGCATATGAAGGAGACAGAGGAATTGAGATGTCTTGGAGTACTTGTATATTTTCAGTAATTGGCCGGTACAACCACAACTCTCATTTCTCCAAAATGTAGGTCAGTGCCTGACAGTTCAGGGTCCCGTAACGGACACCCGAAACCTTGGCTCTGTTTAACATCAATCCAAGCTGTGTGATTTAGGCCTGTCCTTAGGCTGCTGGAGTTTGTTATTGCAGCCTTTAAGACAATTCAAGTCAGATGTGGCTTTTTCTGGTGTAAAGCTAGTATGGGATAGAGGGATTTAGTTTATCTTCAGGATTATTTTACACACTTCCCTTCCCTGACTTTAAACACAGGCTATCTTTAAATATTTTATTGCAATGCAGAGGAAAATATTTGGCATAATGGCTACAATGGCAGTCAGGATTTAAGGGGCTCTGTTACCCGAGTGTCATCTCATTACTTGGAGCAGTATGTGACCTCTGTGCTCTTTCAAAAAAAAAAAAAAAAAAAGGCGGGGGGGAGGCAGATATGAGGTCACATTAAACTTAAGGTACTTAAGGTAGTTTTTGGTACAAATTGGTGACCTCAGAAAGGGATGCTGGTGTGCATGGAAAAGCAGAGCAGAGTATGACGCTTACCGCTGGAACCAGTGCTTTCAAATCCCAGGCTTAAGGATGTTACATAGGCACAGAGTTGTTTCTGTAAATATTTATGATCCAAAGTTGTTTTCTGTTTGGGTATTTTCCTGAGACCTTCAAAGAGCCTTTGCGGGCATTTATTTTCTTTTTAAAAGCAAAGAGCCTTTGTATGTATTTGTTTTTCGTCTAAAAGCAAAAAACTAAAAGGAAAACAAAAACCATATTTGAAGTGCAGCACTTTTTCCTTTGCTTGTGTCATGATGGTTTCTGCTTCCCAAGCCTCCTGATAAGAATCGCAGGCAGGCAGGAGAGGAAGAAGCAGTGCTGATGCTTTGCCGTTTGACTTGGAGACCCCTACCAGCGCGGCACAGCAAAACTGCAGCTTAGCAGGTCTGTACAGGGTTGCTCAACACATCTTAAACTCTCTGAAATGCACTTACCAAGGTCAGATACCTGCAGCCAGCTCCACAGTGGTATTTCACAAACATTCAGAAAACAAAGGCTGGCTTTGAAAAGTGCTGGGTAGCACCGGTTAGTCGCTGCTCCCAGTGATGGTGATGTGTTGCTGCCTGAGGACCGTGCTGACCCAGCATGGCTGCTCTCTTGGTTTTCCAGTTGCCAGCTGGTGGAAATGTCCGTGGATCTTACATTAATTCCCCACCTGGATGTTGCATTTTAAGTGCTGTTTGGTCACTTCTGTAATTAGCAGGTGGCTGTAAGGTCCGGGCTCACTGAGATAGCAGGCTGCTGGTGGGGCAGAGTAGTCCCAGCCCCAGAGGTGAAACCCCTCTGTGAGTGGCTGGGTCTCTTCAGGCTTCACCAGTGAGTACATGCAAACAGAGACAGCCTGACTGGAAAACCAGCAGAGTTTTAGGAAGACTTTTGATCTCAAGTATGAACATGACCAGGCATCGTGGAGTGGTGTAAAAGTGCTTAAACAGTTGTCTGTCCCAGAGATGTCAGTGGGATTTCAGCTCTTACCAGAATTGGGGTCTGTAGGGTGGATTTAATGTTCTTTCTTCAGATCACCTCTGTGCGGGATGCCTGACCCGCAGATAGCAGCAAAAACTTTTCTTCTCTATGGCGCTGTGAACTTGCTGTGACAGTCAGTAATGCCATGGGGCAGAGAGCTAGTGACCTTTAAAGCCCAGTGACCACACAGTTGAGGAGCACTGCAGTGCTCAGGCAGATGTGGCACGAGAGATGCTGCTTTGCCATGAGTTGGCTCCGGCACTCGTAACACTGAACGGGTCTAGTGGAGCTCTCATTATGTTTCCACTTACGGTGGCAAACATCTCAGAGAGCTGCTCCTGCACATGGGGAGAATGTTAACACTGATCTTCTCTTCCTCTTTCTCAGGTTCGTGCTTTATCCTTAATTACCTGAGCTGTGCTGAAGGCTTCATTACAGTTTGACAATTCTGATTTATCCTGAGTGGAAATAAAGGCAGAAGGATGTGTCTTCCCACCAACTTTCAAAATATGCATGTCCAGATGGGAAAGACATTAAGAAAAGGGGAGAAAACTCTTCTTTAAAGTATTTACTAAGTTGGTCTTCTGTGGAATGATGCCTAACTAAACCCTACCATGAAAGAGTAATTGGTCAGGACATCCTTGAATGTCTGAGCCTTGAGCTCCGAGATTTTTGGTATTCTGAGGATTCTTGATGGAAATGACATGTAAATCTGCTATGTGCCATGGCTAAAACATGATGGGGAGGGGGAACTTTGCCCTTTTTATAGATTAAAGAAATCAAGGTCACCTAAATGAATTCAGGGAATTTATTATAACAAAGAGATAACATCAAAGCATGGCATAACTTTGTCTTCACAACATTTGTAAAATTCAATATTAAAGTCATTCTTCTTAGGGAATAAAATTTGATGTGTGCGCATGTCAAGTGCTGTAATTCCTCAGACAACATCATGAAACTGAGTTTTTTCAGCATTTGATCAAAGGTTAATTGCAAAGGTTTCACTTTTTTTTTTTTTTATTAACCCATTTTCTTCTTCACACATCCTCAGGGGCTCCCACTAACAGGATGTTTCAAAGTATTTAACGTACTCCCAAATAAATAGTATCAGACAAATCTGGTCAACATCTAGAGAGAAGTTTTAAAAAGTTAAAAGTCTCTACTACCCTTAGTTTTATTATATAACCTTCAGAAGAGAAGAAAATACTTGGGAATCTTTAAGGGATATTTTTAGAATTGTTTCTGCTGGTTCTATTGAGGATAGATTACATATTCTGTTGAGAATCCTTGTTGAAGTCAATGGGAATTTGGTTCTTAAATGGAGCTGGGGGAAGAAGAGGCCTAAGATCTGTGTGCAGGAAGTGCTGAAATAGCAAGAAATCAAAATAATCTGGGAAGGAGGGGGAAGTTTGACCTCACTGCTGCTCTTGCTGGCCCACAGGGGATTTTCTAACCAGAAATGCATCCTGATGGGGGTTGCCATGTGCATTCATATAGTAACTGTGTTCACCAGGAGATATAAAAGGGATCTGGGCGCAAAGGAGACCTAGATTGGGATCCAGATTGCTTCAGAGTTCCCACACAGTGCTCCACTGGATTGTAGGACCAAAGTTTCTCCTGAACTTGATTCCCATGTGGAAGTGCTATTTGCATACTTGAAAGGAGTGCTTCTGAGTTTCTGGGCAATGCAAAGCTACTGGTTCCAGAAATCTGAAGGAAAAAATAAACCCTAGAGTTACTGGTCCCGTGTCCTAATTCTTTTTACCTGATACTCTTGAACTTGTGATTTCTCCTTTCCTGTTGCTTCCTGACTTGCATCCGATAGCAAAAAATGGGGGAAAACCCAGATGTTTTGATTTTTATTTCTCTTATATATATTTTCCTCCTCGTCAAGGAAATTCTAACCTCTTTCTGCTGTCAAGAAGCATGATGCAGAGTCCGTAGTAGACAAAAGATGGAACCAACTTCACATAAGCATCTTTCTACGTTCCACCACTATGGATAAGATAGTGTTATAAGAAAGCTAGTTACTGTAGGGATTTAGGATAAATTTTTGAGGAATAATATCAGCTGGATTTGTGTGTCAGCATTTGGGTCATATCCTGTGAAGAATCACTGTGTTCTATGATGGGTTGGATGCAGGTACATAAAGTATAAGTGAATGATCCCTTTTAGTCTACTGTTCTCTCTCTCCCAAGCCTGACTTTAGTCTGCATGTAGTGAAGAAATGATTTCACCTATGGGTACATTACAGATGCGATCCCTCACTTATCAAACTCCACTATCGCTGCTCTGAAATTAAGAATCATTTGGCAGCACAGTTTATCAGGAGGTCAAACATCTCATGAAGCCTTTATTACTGCCAGTATTTATATCACAGAATCCTCTAGGTTGGAAGAGACCTCCAAGATCACCCAGTCCAACCTCTGACCTAACACTAACAAGTTCTCCACTAAACCATATCACTAAGCTCAACATCTAAACGTCTCTTAAAGACCTCCAGGGATGGTGACTCAACCACTTCCCTGAGCAGCCTATTCATAGGCAGCCTGTTCCTTGATTTCCTTCCGAAAGTTAAGGATTTAATAACTTAGAAGTTCAGCTGAAGTAACCATAATGAGATGATAAACGTATCTGTGAAGACAGTCATGCTGTAATAGGTAAATATCAGATTTGGAGGGGTGATAATAAGTATTTGGGACTTTTCATTGAAATGCGCCAATATCTTCTATCTTCCAGAGTAATCTGTTAGTTTTCTGAAGCCTGTCCTGGTATTCTTCCTCACAGAGTTAGTCACAACCAGGATGAGGAATTAAAGAGTAGTTGTTTAAACAATTTTGGACTGCAGGTGAAGTCTGGTTCAATTTTGGATTAAAATTTTCAGCTGTTCATCTCTGCTTGTTTTTTTTTTTTTCCTGAGATTGTTGGAAATAACTTCAAAAACCTGCTTCGTTTTAAGTAGTAAATTTACCTGAATGGAGACTGGGGTGGGATCTAGAGGTTTTGCAGGAAGATAGATCATGGTGACCAGTGTGTGTGATAGAAACGTGTCTAGGGTTCCTCCAGTATCTGCCTCATGTATTTTATTTTAAATTACTAACTTAAATGCAGATGTTGGTTATATTCAGACAAAGTTGGAGTTTCCTACTGCTGATGAGACAGGAGAATCGTTTGCGTCTTGGATGACCAGAAAAATAGAAGCGTTAGAAATAGATGAAATTTTAATAGCAGAAAGAGCAAAGTATGATACTGATGTGAGAATTGCAGGAATGCCTGTTCCACACTGAGGTAGCTCAGCGACCAGCAGATCAGTGACATACTGATATCTCTGATACACGTCTAGCCAAGTCTGCCTGACTGGTTGTTTGTATGGTGTCTGATACAATATTCTTCTGAATTTAGGAAACATAGGAAAAAACTTGGGCACAGTAGAACTGATTCTTGGCAGGAAGAGAATGTGCATGATTTGGTAATAACCTTAGGGGTTATTTAGGTTGATGTCAGAATTTCTTTATAAGGCTTCACCAAAACTATCTGCTTTTATACAGAAACACATATCCAGTGCTGCAGATCTGCTGGGAATAGGATTAACCTTAGTTTGTTTGTTATATTTAAGAAACCTTCATTAAATGCCATGTTCATAAAGACAATTCAATGCAAGTGTTTAGTCCCAAATCCTGCTATTTGCTACTTGGATTTCAGAGTTGGACTGACCTAACTGAGCACAAACTGGCCTGGGTCTTGTCTAGAATTGCAGTTTCTTGTTTGTGTCCTTTGGCCAAGAAACCAACATGTCTTAAATGTGTGCAGTGATGTTTTTGTTAGCCCAAAGCAGCTTTTATTGTAAAGATCTCTGCAAGGCCATCCCAATCTCTGAGGGGCTGCACAGTGCTGTGGCTTTAGTATCTGTAGCAGAGGTTGCATGTGAAGAGGCCGAAGCCGTGCCCTCTGTGTCCGTATCAGTCCTGGCAAGTGGCCACTCCAGCCACCCTCAGCTCACTGCCAGACCCCCTCAGTTCATCGCTCGCTGATGTGAGAGTACTTGCCTCCACTCACAGCTCTAGCATCTGTAGGTAAAATAGAAAACCTGGGGTGTGCTGTGAAGAACTTGCTAATGAAAAGTCAGCCTGTGGTTCCCATCTACGTGAAGGAGAATCCCCCGTCTGGCTGGGTGAAACACCTCCTCAACCAGCAGCAGCAGGCCGGTCAGCCATTAGGCCTCACAGGATCCCACTCTCGCGAGATGGGACCCAGCAAAAATGTAAGGAAAAAGCAGCCTGTGGGTGCTCCTGTACTGCAGGTTTATTGAGAGAGTTGTTCCAGAATTAGTCTGTGGAAAAAAGAAGTATATAATGTACTTGGTTTCTGGATGTTTTCTCAGCTCCACGCATGTAACCCTGTGTGCAGAGCATCAGGGCCACAGAAGCAGTGACTCGGCCTGAGCGGCCCTGAGGCCTGGAGTTACTCCCAGAGGCCTTCCAATGAGCCCTCAGGGTTACGGCCTCCCAGGTTTTCCTTCAGGAGAGGCTTTCTGCAGGGGCTTCATGTGCTCTTTCCAAAAGAGCTGCTTCCTTTCGAGCTTGCCCACATGTGTGTGGTTCTTGCTGGCCCTGGTGGCACCCAGCCGAGAAGTCCCCTGGTCCTGTTCTCAGCTCCCTGCTGCGGGCAAGCGGGACATGAAGAAGGGAGGTTGATAGGAAGCTTGTGGAGGTTTTGAAGCCAAGCTGCTGTTGGAATCTTCGGGAAGATGGTTAATATTTCCTCCATGAGGGCGTCTTCAAAAAAGTGAAGTTTAAACTGGGTATTTTATGTTTTGTCATTACTCTTTGATAGCTGTCAAGTTGCTAACTGTAAAATTTCCACACAAAATTGGCTTCCACAAAAAAAGGCTGGCTGGGGAAGCGGCTGAATCACCATCACTGGAGGTCTTCAAAAAAAACGGTTAGATGTAGAGCTTAGGGGCATGGTTTAATGGTGGGCTTGGCAGTGCTAGGTTAGAGGTTGGACCAGATGATCTTAGAAGTCTTTTCCACACAAAATGATTCTATGATTCTAATGTTTTCTTTCTTTGATATTCCACATCTCCCCTGAGCCCTAGGGTTAGTTTTTTTTTTCCTTTTGATTCAAATGACTTAATTTAGAAATGGAATTAATTTTTTATATCATCAAATGCAGCTACCTATTGTAATGAAGCCTTATCAGATCAGCGTACTGCCATCTTCTTGCCTGTGACTGCTCTGTTTCTTACTTGTGACCAGGCAATGCTTAAAGAGGCACTGGCAGAACATATAGAATCAAGCTATTTTTGAGCTTGATGAAAGGTATGTGGGTAGACAGCAGGTTTTGTAGAAGTTAATCTAAATATAAATCTACTCCTGACTATAATGAAGTGCTACCAGAAAGCATAGATTCTTTATGTTAGATACTGAACAGCCATTTAGAGGTCCCTAAGAAAGTTATTCTGCCCCTAAATTTGATCATGTCTCACGTATTCACAGTGTGTGGGTCTGGGATGAATTGCTCAGGAGCAGAAAACATTGTGGTGGAGTCCATGTTGCCAACCCAGAGTATCTGCAAACGGTGACTTGGCCATCAAAAATCACGGGATTTTGAAAGCAATAAGGGTTTGTATCTCATAACTTGTTTCCAGGTTTTAAGTGTTCACAATGCATGTTTTTATGCTTTTCAAAAATATTGATGCTTAAATGCCTTGAAAACAACATCAGATGAAAACAGAGCCTCATGTGGTCCTTTTATTCTAGAAGCTGGGTCTTCTCAGAAAAAAATACTACTGTAGCGACAATCAAATTTTGCATTGGCAATTAAATTAACAGATTTTCTTCAAATGACAAGCCAAATAAACTAAGCCATGAAAAGTTGGAATTAATTTTCATTTTCAATTAACCATTCTTCTGTAGGGTTGATTATTCGTTTGCCGAGCCTGGTTTTGCTGGTGTTAGAGGCCAGCGAGTAAAACTGACCAGTCTAATTTTGGAATTCATTGAGGCTGAACAGTACAACTACAAAACATATGGCAAAACACAAATGGGATTTTAAGAAGTTATTTGCATTTTAATAATTTAGAAAGACAGGAATTTTAACAATGCTTTGCGTTGATTGAGCTTTTAAAAATGAAATTGATTTGATAAACATTAATGACTACATGGAGTATTTTTACAGAATGTATAAAATGTTTCTATAGATAAAACAACCGTATGTGTTCTGCATATTTTTTTATTCAAAAAGCTTTTTGTTTTCCTTCCTAGGCAACCGGATTCTCTGGATAAGGCCTGAAAACACAGAATGCATTCTCAAGTCACACACGAGTTTTGTCATATACTGATGTTTTGATCAACACTGGCACTTGAGTGATATGCTGCTGAGAAACAAGTTTGCTCTACCAAGGTAAGGTACCTCACTCAGAAAATAACTCACTTTAGATGGACCCAAGGGCATCATAATTCACTTTAGAAAAATTGTCACTGCAATTTCAGTGGTTTCCTTCTCAGCCCCATATTTTTATAAAGGTGTCATGTCAAAATTTGCAGTATTGAAAAGTAGCAATGACTGAACACTTCCCAGTTCTGTGTGTAGACTGTATAAAAAAAAAAAAAGGCAGTGTGTCCCCCTACAAAATAAACCAAGAGAAAGCCAGTTGGATAACAGTGATACCGGTTTCGAGCTTTTCAGCCGTGCTTGTACCAGTTTAATTTCAGTGTATTTTACAGTGTTCTCCTTTTTACTAATGTGTGTGTTTGAGCTTCCAAGTGTACTTTCTGCTTCTTAGAAAATCAGTTTCTGGAGAAACACACTTTTTTCTTTCCCTTTTTACCCCCTCCCTCCTTAAGAAATAAGAGTCAGCCTACTTAATGTTTCCAGCCCACTGGGCAACTAGTGTTTATATTACTAAACCGCAGGGAGCTGGTCACTCCCACTTCTGTAGGACTGGCAGGTAATCTATCTACCCTACTGTCTTACTAATAAGCTGCTTGTTTATGTAGCAAGCAGAAGCCAAATGTCATCCAGACTTTGAAAGGAATCTTTGCTTTCCCCATGTTTTAGCTTTTGCCCAAGGGCTGGATGAAGCACTGCTGATCTATTGTAGTAAGACTGAATCTGTTACATGACAATGAGTACAAAGATTCGGTTCTTGTTTTCCTACAAATTATTAAAAAAAAAAAACAACACTGTTTTATGCTACCTACAGCCTCATTCTAGACTTAGAGGACATTAGTCTGGACCAAGGTTGGCTCTCCAAATGTTGGAAACTTCTAAATAAAATTGATGTCTTACATTAGAAAAGTTAATCAGATATGCAGTACACGTTTACTAGGTGCCAGAGGAGCTTTTTGCTAGGCCTCGTATAACCCTCCACGTTTATAAAGTGCATTACTGTGAATGGCAGCTTGGTTTGAGTGCCCTCTAGTGGCAAATGGTATTTTGGGTGAAGCGTCTGAAATACGCTCAGCTGGAAGGGAAGCGACCTTTGAAGCCGGGTCACCTTTTGAGAATGACCGAGATCTCTGTTGCCCTGGAGCTTTGCAGCACAGACAACAGGAGTAGGGATTGCGTGTCAGAATGGGCCAATATTTGCCAGGTATCTCCTGGTGAAGTTTGAGAATGTAAGGAAACAACCTAAAAAGAAGTAGCTAAAGGAGTTTGTGCAACTACATTCAATCAGGAAAGGAAACCAAGGAACTAGAGGTGCCAAGGCTTCACATGTCCACATTCTGGCTGTTATCGTGGGAGGGGTTTGCAAGTAAAAACAGCTGTCACTTCCTCAGCTGGTATGGTTTAGAAAGATCGTACTTTGATTTGCATCAGAAACTTGATGCCAGGCTGGGGGAGGTATGCGGTGTGGCGCTGTGCTTAGCCTGGAGCAGCTCCCACGTTCCCATGAAGCCGCGCGCTGCTGCTGGAAGTCGCGCCCCTGGTAAGTGTAAAACCAGAGCATGTTTTCCACAGGTGCCAGAGCTGCAAAGCCAGCTCTGAGAGCGGACTTCATTACTGTGTAGGTCTAAGAGATGTATGGCTTCAGACCTGTGTAATGGAAGTATTTTACAAGTTATAAGTTACAATAGGTTACAAAGTCCAAGAAGTGACACCCATGAATTGAATGGTCTGTGAGAGGAGAGTTGTGTTATTCACTGTGGGCAGCAGTGCCAGAATGGGCCTCCAGTTATCCCCTCTGAATTCCATACTGCCTTTTAAATTACTTGTTGCAGTAAGTAACTTGGTGCAGCTTTAAGGTGCTTACTTTTGCAAGTCCCATGCTTCTAGCTGATGCATGCGCAGATAGGGAAAGCGTACCGAAGAGCATCGGAGAGCAGTAACATAAAATGTATTCTCACTTTTCATTAAAGGGATGCCAAAGGGCCTGTTTTTCTCATGTACTAGTTGTCAGCACAATAAAAACTGATGCCGACTGGGATACTTTACAAAGCAAATACACATCCAGATATATTCTTGTAAATATTTGGTGGATGCTTTTCAGTTTGCCTACACCCGAGGAGGCAGATGGAGAAGCTCTGACCAAACAGCTTAACTTATATGCCAGTAACACAGTTAGGGATGTTTTTCACATCCCTGCTGTTGTGCCTTGAGCCACACCTGAGTGCTGTATGTGAAAGGTGCGGGCAGCACGTGTGCCAGGCTTCAGCTGGCAGCCCTTCCAGATGTGCTGCTTGTCGTGGTGGTGCAGTGCCTTACAAGTACTTCGCTGTTTTCTGTTAGAGAGCTGCCTTTTAGTACTGAAAGGTTAGGCCCAAAGAGTTCACTGTGTGAGGTCCTCAAACAGGCACAAGCAGCCTTTGTAGCGTTCACATTGAAGGAGCGTTAGAACTTGATTTATTCTTACTACAGGGTTTTCAAAGTAACTCAGCAATTACAGTATGGAAATTCATAATTACATGATGTTTATTATGTTCATCAACTACAATGAGTACTACAATACTTGGAACAGGCTTTTCCATGCTATCAAATAATAAGCACTGAAGTTTCAGTCCCTTATTTTTATTTCATTGCACCATCTAGTGGCCAAGTGCACCCAAATCCTGGAACAGGCTACCAGAAGCACAGCCATACCAACCCATCTCGCTGACTCCTTTGTATACAGACACCATACCTCCCCTCGTTTGCCACAAACCTGTGGAAATTCAAATAGACAAACACAAATTCAAATATTGTTTTCCACAAAATGTTGATTATGGGAACAATGAGTTCTGGGACACCAACTGGCAGCATCCAGCAGTATGCTAAACACGTTTGCCCTTTGAATGGGATTTTGTATGACAGAATGGTAGAAAAACATTTTTATTACATCTGCCTACTTACGATGATAGCTGGGCTTCCTGATGCAACATGATAATTCACTGTTGTGGTAATGTAGACAGATAAGAAGGAGTTAAGTGCAATCACCTACGTTACTAGTACTAGCAAACATGCTGAAATACAGTTTACGGTTTTCACTTATATTAGCATGTGAAAATAGAAATTGTGAGGAAACTACAGGCTAGGAAAATCTTTTTTTTTTTTTCCCTATCAAAGGTTAGGCCTCATTTACATTTAATGAGGTTCTAAAACCATTGTTCCTTGTTATGATTTGTCATAATATAAAATAGTACCTTTCATCTAGGGATCATCAAATACTTTTCAAATAAAGCAAGTACTATACTTTTTGTAACTCTGTTGTGTTCTTTTAACTGTAATGTCTGTTTCTTTCTGAGAAAAGTTAGCATTGAATGTTCAATTTGTTTTTTAGTTTAAAAAAAAGTCATTGTTTTAGGATTTGTGTAAGTTTCTCTCTTGAATTCAGATTGAAAAAAGCTCAAGTATTCTGCATGTTACTGTGATAACAAGCAATGTAAAGTATTTCTGTTACTGCAATACAGAATATCTCAGCGCCAGTCTGGGTAACAAGTCTGTGTTTGCATTTGAAACTGCTCCATATAATGGATTTATTCCTTTTCAAGAATAGCAAAGAGCAAATTTAAGCCAGTGTGCTACTCTTCTATTCTAGTTCTCCACACACTGTGCACTATTCTTTTTAGCACTTTCCTTTGAAGGATAATTTTTAAGGAAATGTGTATATATGTCAAAGATTTCTCAGAAAAGGAACAAGCTCTTCATATTAATACTGCTTCCATCTTTGCCAAATTTTACAATCAGAACCTGGTATTAACAGAGAAAATTAGTCAGGCTCATTTCACGTTCCTGCCTCAGCTGAAAAGATCTTTTGATGAGAAGCAGGTACACTCTGGCATACCTGGCCTCATGCAGGAAGAGGAAAAAATAGGCTCTGAGAAGATGGCCTTTGTTTTGAGAACAGGTATTGGTCGTGGTACAGAGAACGCCAGTTTAGCAAACTGAAGCAATGTGCTTCACCCTACTAGTTTCTGAGGAAAAAGTAAAATAAGTCAGTCAATGGCTTGGAAGTTGGTCTTGCAGCTGCAAGGCATGTGAAGAGGTATGTGCTGATGCAGTAGCACAGGTAGAAATACTTTTTTCTTTAAAATCACTTATTGATCTAATTTTGTGGTCGCTTTACTTTTTAGTAAAGGAGGTAAAAATTCTCTTTATCTTCTGTTCTTTCCCACATAACAGCTGGCTTCTGGGATGGATACGGGAGTAGTTGTGTTATTGTGGAACAAGCTGTAGCATAATTAGCATTGGCTGGAAATAATTTCATGGGATGTGTTTTCCTGAAAAAGATAATAGGACCCAAACCAGAAGTCTTTAGGGCTTTGCTTAATGAATTTCCTATTTCTAAAGGAGGTAGAATAAAGTTTTGCATAAGTTTAGCTTTGCTTCAAAACAGCTGATGTTGGAAAACTCTTATGGGTTTGCAATAACTTTGGGGTTAGACATTCAAATTAATAATATGGTATTGAAATGAAATATTTCAAGGAAAAACATTCAGTTTCTGAGCTACATTTTTTTGTTGTTGTTGATCACTGTTTTATGGAGGCCTTCATGTCTTCCTTTTTACTTCCTCGGTAAGGATGGGGTGTGATTCTTGCTGTTGTAGTTTTAGATGGCCTTGCGGGGAGGAGAGGAGGAGTGGGGTAGATCTGGCCCAACCTCAGCCGCTGTTGCTGCGAGTGCTGCCCCAGCAGCAGGCTCCCCAGCCCAGCCTGGTGCTGGGAGATGGGAGGTGTCCAGAAGCATTCACAGGGCATGGTGGGTAGAAGTCCTTGGGCTGGCTTTGCAGTGGTCTGCTGAGAGGAACTGAACCTCTTTTTTTGAAGGCTTTGCCTTGGTAGCAGTGGTTTTGTTTCATACACACATACTCGCTCGTTATGAAATGATCTTCAAGCGCCCCATCTTATTTTCAGTTCCTGCAGTGGTTGTTGGGCAGTTCAATGGTAGCATCGAGGGCATTTGGTCAGTATTTTTCCTGGGGCTCCTAGTCTGCTGAAGCTTGTCGAATGGTTTTCAGAGCTGCCTTAGCATCATGTGCAGACTGCTGTTACCTGTTCTGAATGCTTTGATATCTAAAAGAAGACGTTAACGTTTAACATCTGGGAGTTACATGACTGTCCCTGCGTTGCGTGACTCTGGGCTGAGCTCTTCCCCGCAAGGCTCTGCTTCCGATGTCTAGATTCATTTTGGCGTGAAATGTCAGGATGTCAAGCCCATATTGAATGCATTGGAACCGAAGAAAAACATTTCTGCAAACCCCTGTGATGCAGAAGCAGCTTCACACGCGGTTCCACTCCGGAGCTGAACAGCCTCACATCTGGCGCCCCACACCCAGGCCCTGCTGTGTGGGTGGATGCAGCTGGGACAGGGCTGGGACAGCAGCCGTGGAGCTCGTGGCCCCGCACCCCGTGCTCCACCAGGTCCTCCTGTCTTCTGCCCTGTGAATACCGTGTCTGGGTGAAATTCTGTTCTACAGCATGGCTGAAATCAGGACTGAGGGCTTCTACAATACGCTCAAAGCCTCTCTTGCTTAGAAAGTGTTCTTAGGCACAAAAGGTGCAAGCACACATCTGAATTGGTGATCCTAAACTGCAACAGGAGTAAGATTTGCCAGACGTGGTTGATACCAGCTTTGGTCAAGTCAAGTTTGTAAAAAAAAAAAAAAAAATCTAAATCTCCTCCACTGTTTTGAAGTGTCAGTGGCTTAGCAGGGAGTCCTACTTTTGTTCTCTCTTTCACCCCCATCCTCTTCTAGATTATGCTTTTTCCTTTTTTTTTTTTTTTTTTGGGTGCATTTCACAACAGATCCTCCCCAGGGTTTTTTTTCTTGGCACTGTTGCATTAATCACACTTCTCCTATGAAATGGTGCCTAATACTGCCCTGTGGGGCTCCGGCTTAGGGTTTTGCCTACACTCCTGCAAGCAACAAGAAGCTTTAAGTTTTGCCTCTGCCCAGGCATGTGCATGGCAAGCATCCTGTCTGGAAGACATGAAATGAGATTAGCTCAAGCGAGTGGGTCTTGCTTGGAAGAAAATGCTACAAGTTAGGCTGAAGTTGGGGAACCAGATGTGCACCACCTTGAGAAGGCATTGGCTGCTGTTTTAACAGTATTTCATATATGTGTATGTATACACACATATAGTAAAAAGCATAAATAAATAGATGCTGTAGCATCTTTGGCATTGTAGAAGCCGTGACGGTCGGTCTGTTGAAAGAAAGCAGACAAGAGAAAGTAGCTGTGAGGGTGAAAAATGGCTGTCTGCAGCAGATAAGTAGTGGCTGGAGAAGTCTTATCGGAAATCCTCAAGGCAAAGCAGCCAAACGCCTGTAGGGCCGGGAGAAGCCTGCTTTACCAATCAAACTAACCCAAGAAAATTGTGCAGCAAAGCCAGTGTTTGGTTGTGCCAGATCTCAGCCTTCTCCCCAGCTGTGTATTGTAGAGAAATGCAACTGCATACAGCAGTCTGGGCAAAGCCGTTTGTGCAGGGGAAGGAGGGAGAGATGCTGGCTTACACTAAGAGCTGCTCATCCACAGAAAGCCCCCAGGCCCTTGTAAATCCACCTGGCTCTGTATGCAGACTTATACCAAGCTGGCATTCATCTCTGCTGCATCTGGAAGCCAGCACTATGGAAAAGTTAGCTCTTGAAATGGTGATGTTAAGAAAGTAATGAGAAAAGCCTTGGCTGCCCTTTGTACTCCCACAAGTGGCTTGGGCGAGGGCTGTCCCTGTAATTGTGGCAGTCTCCAAAGGAGAGCAGGTTTGGGTCCATCCTCAAAGCTGCTGGGAGGGTTGCATTTGTTTGAGATCCGGAGAGTTCAAGTCAAACTCTGGGATTCAAATAGTGTGTCGATACCTTGGGTGTGAGATAGGAGAATCTTAGTAATATATTTTATTGAGGATTTCAGTTTCATCCATCCAGTTTGTCTGGCAAAACCTCTTTGGAGCAAATCATTGCTGGTTGTTACCGTTACAATGTCTTGTTCTGCTCTGGCTTTTCAGTGATATCAGCAGCAAGAGCTTTGCAGAATGCTCTTTCGTGTTTTGGTCTGATCTTACAGGCTTTTTGTCAGTGCTGAAAATGAACAGCTCTTGAGCAACTCTGAGTGATATCTTCACTTAGAAGTCATTGGCTGCTGTTTTAACGGAGGTTGGCCTGAATGCTTCAGGGAGGTTACCTGTGAAATGAGTTAATCAAAAGATGCTGGGCTAGGAGCAGGGAGTTGGAGTTGGGCATGAAACCAGGCCAGCTCCTGTGGGGTTCATCAGATGCTGCATGCTCCCGGCAGCTGCCCTTGAACTGGAGCTTGCCCCAGCGTTTTCAGGATGATTTCAATGCTTGGCAATTTATTTGCTATCCAAAGGACCGAATTAATAGCATGGCTCTTGAGCAAATGCTCTGTGATACGTAGAGTTCATATGGGTTGCTATAATGTCCAGATATGAATACTTAGTGTCAGAAACAAGCACTTTTACAATGAGGTTATTTTGTTCCAAAATGCTGAATTTGGAACCCCAAAATGGTATTTGTGAGAGTTTCCAAGCTAGGTTCCAATTTAGGAAGAGCCCACTTATCAGTGTTGCATCCAGACTTGGCTGTTAGGAACAGAAATGACCAGCAACTGCTAGGCAGAAATCTCCCAAAGGACTTTATTTTGCTTTTTATAGATCAACTCTACTTTAAAAAAGAACATGCCTTGAAACTCTTAAAATCTTTCGGCATGTGGGAGACTCTTGGTGGAAGCACTGCACTTCTCACTGGTTTTTTTTTTCCCCTTCTAATAGTTACACAGCAGCGTTGAAGGCTCATAGCGCCAGCCAGCCATCTTCTTTTTGAATTACCACATCTGCAAAAGGTTCAGGCAAGCGTTATTGTAAAATGGAGTTACTGGGACCTCTGTCCAGTGCCTTCTGCACCCTGTAAGGCTGTGCTGTAAATTTTGGAAAATTTCTTAGACTGGTTGAGCTCATTGTTACCCCTTGTTGTACTGCTTTCATGTTTCCTCCCACATCACTGGTAGACGATTTTAGCTGAATATCTGGAGCCTTAAATGGACTATCACCTAAATTAAGGACCACAGGAAGTGTGTGCATTGAATAAAGCAGAGATCAAGGAGCACTGCTTTGTATTTTAACTTGCTCTTGAACAACCTTATAACTTTCTGACATCTCAGAATCCTGGATCCGATAAATATATCCAACAGGCAAAGGAGGCTGACAGAATGTAAGGGAGCCTAATATATAACATATTGCATCTCTTTGTTGACTCTGCTCCGTTATGCCTTGCTCATTTGTTTTCTTGATAGGAGACACTGTATTATCACTCCAAACAGACATTTGCAGATGTTACCGAATCAAAATTAGAAGCTAAATCTTGCTGTTTCATATCTAGTAGGAGTTATTTCTTGTGATCAAAAAGTTGAATGTTTCTAGTGCTCAAAACAAAGCTTGGAAAAATGTCACTATATAAGTCTCTCTGCTTCTTTGCCTCAATATTATTATCCATTACCCTTATTTTTGGAGGTGCATCTGCTATTACAGTATTCCACACTTCTGTTTAGAAAAGCATCTTAAAATCTTCAGTGTTCCTAACTATGTGTTGTTGGCCAAGGTACATTGCAGGAACAGTCCTATCAAAATTCTTCTTAGGTCACTGATATATCATTGGTGTAATGAACCCCAATTTGCTTTGTTAAAGCTATTTTTGAGAAAATAAACTGGTTTAATAGACAGCAAGTTTCCCTCTTCATTCCTACTGTCACTGCACCTTTTAAAATGTAAAATGTGGCTTCACTGTAGAAACCCATTAAAGAGAGATAATATTTCATTCAGGTAAGTATTGCCTTTCTGCTTAAAGGGAAAACACCATTGTGAGCTTAGTAAAGAATTTAATTTGATGTATATCTGCAGGAAGTAAGCCTTACATCAAAAAGTAAGTACCAGCAGCTGGGTTCAATATGGGATTTGACACTGTTTTCTATAAGCTCTTTACCAAATGTGTGCAGTTTCTGAAATAGCCACATGCCCACCTTATTATGATCCTTTCCTGGAAAGAGAAATACCTTTAATCTTAAATATGACATTCACATGCTTATTTTTTAAAGAATTGATTTAATATGAAGGATTTTATTTCCTGTTTTTTATTAAGATCCAGGTTCCTCGTCAAAGTACTGCCGTAAGTAACAAGCTATTGCACATCCTGTTCTTCATTAAAACAGGCAGGATATCAAAGTAAAAAACATAAGAAACATAAATGTAGAGGAATTTTAGGATTGAACTGTAATCTATACCATGCAAGTGACTTAATAAGGATCTCAAATGATAAAGGAATTCAAGTCTGGGCAACATAACCAGAGCAACTTTTTTCCTCCCATCACTTATGATCTAAACTAGTATTTTTTTCCTGCACTATTAAAAACATCAAGTTCTTGAATTAATATTTAGGTTAATTTATAGAGAAACTTGGAAGAGGTGCATTATCATCAATTCCTGCGAATACTGTTCCTGACCGTAAGTTTTTGTTTTTCAGGAAAGTAGTCTTCTCCAGTCATATTAGCACTGTTTCTACTATAGAAGAGTGAGTGAATACAAATATTTTCATGAATATGTGGATGTGTTAAGGCATTCATTTTGGCCGTTTTGATATTTATGGTAATTTTCAGTAACCATTTGTTTAATTTGCTGGTGCAGGCTTCCATGTGAAGCAGACCTGAGCTGTCCAGGAACAATATATACTTATCTGCCCAGGAGAGGCAATAATAAGCAAAGGCAATTTTATTTGACCAATCGCACCTAATTAATAAGCTCCTACTGAGTAAGAATATGGTGGATATGAAATACGAAATAACCTCAGGGAAATGGAGAATGTGGGTATGTCTGCAGATAAGGATACATCAGATTTCATCCAGACATCATGGCTAACCAGAGCAATGTAGGAATAGCGGGAGAGGCTTCCACGTAAGCTCCAGCAGCTCTGGTGGGCTTGGATTAGATGTTTTGACTGCCTTGTCACTAATACTGTTAGTTGTTTTGGCTGGCTGGAGTTAGTGGGAACATATCGAGCAGAGCTGCTTGCTTAGCTGGAAGTGTGGCCCGATAGGAGTGAAGCTGAATCTGACCCTGTAAATTCTCTGTGCTGTTTATTTCTGTATTGCTTGAGAACGGAATCAGAGTACCACAAATTTAATAGAGGAAATACAGAGGCAAAACAAAATCGTGTTTGATTGGTGTTATTCTTTGGAAATGTGCATGCGAGAGGGAGAATGATCTGAATCAAACCGCAGCAAGTAGCCTTGGTGCATCCACAGACCTAGAAGGGGAGTGGGGAAGTTTTCTTCTGGTGTAGGTGTGGGGTGGCCGGGGAGACCTTGCTCTAGGTGGAGTCTGGTATTGCAGGTAAATTGCTCTCATATCTGAGGTGACGGGCACATATAGGAAGGCAACTACTTCGTGAAACAACTGTTAAGTAAAACAGCACAAAGAAGGTTAAGGACATGAAGAACAGACCAAAGAGTAGCTAAATATCC
The DNA here is from genome assembly GCF_040182565.1 of Anser cygnoides. Lineage (NCBI taxonomy): Eukaryota > Metazoa > Chordata > Aves > Anseriformes > Anatidae > Anser > Anser cygnoides. The sequence continues at coordinate 15,180,733 of NC_089884.1, forward strand.
AGTTGGGCAGGTCCTGACTTTATCTTATAGCGTATAACATAAGCTGCTATTCACCTCTGTTGTGAAGAGTGTGAGCATTGGCACTGGAAACGTGCAGGAAACATGCATGTGAAGGCACTGCTTCTGGGAGGGACAGGATAGCAAGGGCTTAATCCCCTCTAATCCCCAACTGAAAAATTACACAGATACTGCAAACTTTGAAGGAGGAGGAGTACTTTAAAAGAAGCTGGAGGGGGGGATCCCAAGCTTGAAAATTTTTAGGGATAATGAGGTGTCAGAAGCAAACATTTCTAACAACACCCAAGTCTGTTTTTGCTCTCTTTGCCTTTCTTTCCAAGGGCTGCTTCTCTCAAAATGCAGTCAAGTCAACCTAGAGTGTGGGGTAATGCTGCCCTGTGAGCAAGAACACCATTCCTGTTTTTTTCTCTCTTTTTGAGGTCCTTACAAGCTTGCAAGCCTTGGGCAAGCTTAATTTAAATCAGTGGGGAATCTGAAGGTCAGGAGGAGAGCTGAGGAAGGAAGGAGAAGGCTGGACACTTGACATTCCCCTAGCTCTGGGGTCCTGCGAGCACTCAGGCTCTCGCCCCACACGCTTTTCAAGCCCAGGCCTAGGCTCCGTTGCAGGTAATGTGAGTTCCTTCCGAGCTCTGGCTTCATTTTGTGTTGTTTGCTTTCTGCAGATAGCTCTGTGCAGTGGAAATGCACCAAATAGGAGAGGTGCTAAAGGAGAAATTGTCTTCACGTGATATCCTAATCATCTGATACAGATCAAAAAGTTGTATTGCTGTCTCATGGGAAGGGCTTCCTAGCTGCAGATAGAGTTGGCTGTTGGTGAGAGGGTGGCTGGAAAACACAGCAGGGCTCCCCTGCGGGGGTCAAATGTGGGCCCTGCACCTGGATGTAGGCATGCCACTGCCGTCGTGAAGCCCAGGGAGTGCGTTAAAGTGGAGATGCACATGCCAAGGGAGAAGCCAACTGTCAGGTCTCTGGTTTTTATTGGTGTTGCACTATTTCTTCAAAAAGTGCAAAATGTAGCCCCAAGAACACAGAGTTCTGATCTAATACCCGCGTGGGAAAATAAACAAAACACCTTTGAATTGTTTTTCTTAGATCATTTTGCCCATCTGCAGGTTTTTTTTAAATGCTAGTAACATTATACAGCTTTCATAAAGCCCTGAAATAGGTCACGTTTTGCACCCAGAAGATGCTCACCAGTGCTCTGCTTAGAGTCTTGTAGCAGCAAATGTAGACAACGTATAAAACCATGGCACATGTGTAAATTTGCCATCTCATTGCTTTTGCTGCACTGGCTCTATTGTCAGTAATAATACCACGGCAAGGATGGTTGGAGGGGAGCCAAACATTTATTTGGTCTTTAGGCCTTGGCAGTGTGTTGGCAGCTGTGTGATCTTAGTGAAATTCAAAAATGCAAAGTGTAGCTTGTCTGTAAGAATCAGAGGAGACTGTCGGGGCAGATGCTTTTTGGAGCGATACCCGGCGAGCTGTGACACACATGTAAATGGGGCTCTTCGACCACTTGCGCGTGTATATTGAGATTTGCCTGGTCTCTGGAGCTGTTTAATTAAGTTGGGATTCAGCATTACACAAATGAAACATTGTGAGCTCGGACAAAGGAAAGATGCCTTTCTGCGGCCCTGCTAGCCAGGAAGCCTCTCTTCGGGAGGCAGACAGCGCGCTGGATAAACAGCAGCCCAAATTGGGGCTCTCGTAACGGTAATCCTCCAAGAGAACACGCAGATCGGTTATTTTCCAATGAGGTTAGCCCTCTGCGTGTGCTGTGTGGGATGTCCACAATTCATCTAGTGCCAGCAGATCTGGGGCTGGGGGCAGCAGTGGTTTCTAATAACCATTTTTGTAAAAAGCAGAGAAGATGCTGCTCCTCTCCCTTTTCAGTTTCCTTGCGCTGTTTCTGGTGTGGCCATTCTAGGCAAGGAGTTTTGTGAGCATGAGCATACCATGGTGTGAGTGTTTTGTGGGAATGACTGATGTCTGTATTTATGGCTGGGGATGTGGATTCTCTAGCCACCAGCAGAACTGGAAAGTCTTTAATGTTATTCTGAAGTTTTTTTTAATGATTCAGCAAAAGAGGGGTGAGAATGAGTAAATGAGTGCAAGAGTGTGGGGACCCCAAGGCTTGTTCCTGTTTGACCCCTTTTCCAAGGAGGGGAGAAGAGGAGGCTTTCAGTTTTGCTCTTGGTCCACTTTTGCTCACGCCTGCAGTGGACCAGCAGCAAATTGCTCCTGCTGCAATCAGACTGCTAGTGGAAAGTTCAAGCTGTTCTCTTTAACTTTCTTTCTCCTCAAATACAAATGGGAAGGAGCCGTACCAAAGCCTATATGTTCATTTCTAACATTCCTATTGCACATTTACAGCCAGCTGGGCACGCTGATCTGAGCCAGAATCACAGTCGAGCAGATAAGCAGACTTGCGGCATCAGACTGGCTTGAAACTGCTTAGCATTTATTCATTGTTCTTAGTCAATATATGCAATTTTATTTCTGGAGTCATTTGGGGGGTTGAAGTCAAACTGAAGTGTGATTAATTGTGCTGATAGTTGCTTGCTGGGGCTGGAGTGCAGTATGGAAGAGTTCAAATAAGACCAACTGCACAAACTAAGTACAAGTCCAAGCAGTACATTAAACTGTGCAAGTGAGATTAGCTCCACCAATCAGGGACGGAATGCTGAATATTTAGAGGACCAGAATACTTTTAAAATAAGAACAACCAAGTTAAAACAAACTAAAAAAACTGAGCCAGGAAACTACTTATCTTTTGGGTCTCATCAGTCCCCGTGAGACTTGCAGAGCCACACTTCCTTCTTTGAAATAACCGAGTGGCCCAGAGCCGCTGTCGTGCAGAGCTGCAAGGTCAACCACAAAAAGCTGCAGGTTGCTGAACTCAGCAGCTATTTTTGTTATGAGCTTGGTCTCTACATGCCAACATGTTCAAGCTGAAATGTAACTTGCCCAGGAAATTAGTTAGTGTGCACACAAATACAAGATTATAATTACTGCTACAGAATGCTGCTCACTGGAGAATTGAGCTTGGATGGGAAAGCTAGTCTGCTTCTTTGCCCATTTGGAAGGAAAAGCAACAACGAAAGCTGCCAATATTTTGATGTCAGCATCCTTTGTTTTTTCTGGCTATCAGAGACCTCTTTGATCCTCGTGCTGCCAGAAATGTTTGCTCTGGCCGTGCTCTTTTTTTCCTAACGGATCAACTACTTTTCCACAGGTTGTGAAAATCAGTCTTGCATTTGATCAACTTCAGAATGTACATCTCTTAGGCACCTGTTTCTGTAGAGACCTCCCTGTGATTTCAAACATGTAAATCAATTTGTGAGCCGTGATGGTAGGTGGTCCATGTTGAACCCAAATGTAGGTCCTCTGCCTTTGCTCGGTGATGACACTGTTCGGCAGTGTGAGTATTACTGGATGTGGGATGTTAATTAAATTCAGTGACCAGGGGACTCTGACACGGTGTTTTCAGACATCAGGCAACAGCACTGAAATGTGTAATTCATGGAACTGTCCTGCTGCCGTCTTTGGGACTTGCTGGGTGAATATAAGTCTCCAGCTGTAAACAACTCTGAGTAGTTACTAAGATATCTCAAGGCAAAAGCAGGCTCCATGCTTTGTGTCTTATTTTGTGTTTATGTGGTTTGTGCTCTGTAGATCTCTGGTGTCTTACAATAACTTTCAAGATAGGACAGAACAGGAGACTTCCCACAAAGCAGAGGGCCTGCACCAGTCGCTCTGGTTATTCTTGGTACTAGGAGCTCCAGCTATAATCTTCTAGGAGACAAATCATATTTTATATTATACAAGAAGAATATATTAATTTTTCATATTTGTCTAATTTTTCTTGTCTGACCATCTGTATATATAAAGTATTAGTGAGATTAATCTTGTGATAGTTGAAATCCAGTAGGATGTTTTTAGTTGAAACACATACAAATAACTGAACTAGTATCACACCATAATCCAAAGCACTGATTTTACATTATAGTCATATATCAGAATTTTTTTCTTTATCGGAGATGTTTTATAACATTTAATGATTACAACAGTGTAGGTGGTAGGATGAAATTGCCCATTGTGCAAAGGGTACTGCTGATGTAGGAAATTGCTTTTTGTATCCACAGATCAGAATACTAAAGCATTTAAGAATTGGTATATATCCAAAATGCATCTGTTGACCCAGATTCTGTCCTCTGATAACAAGACTGAAGTGATTGTTTTTCTGAGAACCCAATAGATTTTATTTACATTAGTGGAAGTGCCAATAAGTGCTTGTTGTGGGATTTGTAGGATACTGCTTTTCTTAAAGAATGTGTTCATGAAACTCGCCTTTGTGTTACCTCCGCTTATCTTTCTGATTTGGGGAAATACTATGCTGAGAATTTAATAGCCGTACTAGCATTCTAGCAGAGAGAAAGGGGGAAAAACATGTTCCAGGCAACACTGACAGTAACATAATGTTTCCTGGGCAGCAAGAGTGACGTAAATGCTGTGAACCGGATGCTTGTGATACTAATTTCTTGAGAAATATAAGGTGTCCTTGTAATTTATACTTGCACAGAAAATGACCTGGGGGAACTGGAGACCTGAATGTATCACATTAATCCTGTCGATGTCTACTTTATTCTGTGTAACACTGTTTCCAAGGATGGGTTTCCACCTGCTTTCTTCTCCCAAGTCAAGAGCCTCTTCTGGTGATCCCTCTGCTCTCTCTTTCAGTGAGCGAACACATGTTCGTGTAGAATTAGTCCTGGCCTGGAGTTTCTGTGCTGTGACCTGCGAAGAGCGAGCTGTCGCTCAGTCATAGTTCCTTTCCCATATGGAGACATGTTTCTGCCTCCCTGTTCTTTGTAGAAAAGTGTAAGCCCTGTATAATGAGGATACCAGATGTTTGCCTTTAGATAGAATTTGCATTATCATGGCTCCCAAGCTGCCAAGAAGGTCTGGACTCCAGCAGTGGGTTATTTCCTTACTGAGAGAGAACAGAGTAGACACATGCATGGGATAGTTTATCCTGTTCTGTATTTATTCATAATAATCTACACTTCTGTATATATAAAATACACCAGAGCAAAACAAGTAGAGGTTACAATTCTCAGAGCTGAAGAAAACACGTGTGCTTCAGGCTCCTGCTGCTTCTTTCTCGTTGCAAGCTAGACCAGGCACTGAGATTCACATCAACTGCTCCAAGAGCCAGGGCAAAGTAGTATTTATAGGCAAACCTGCAGCACGGACCCAAGAGGAAGGAAATATCCATTGCATCACCTTTCCTTCCTCTGCTGCGAGAAGGATGGGGGCAGTGCAGTGCTCCCGGAGGACCCGTGCAGCCCGTGGTGCTCTCAGGGGGGCCTCGTGCTCCCCTGCCAGCCCCATGACCTGCAGGAAGCTCTTACCTACCAAGGGCTCTCCTGGCCAGAGATGTGCTCTCAGAGCTGTCGCTCTTTGCTGGCAGGGAAGGAGCCCAGCTGTCCTGTTCACATTGTCATATGTTGCTTATATGCCATCGCCCTTTTCGGCTCTGCTTACGGCATCTCTTCATCTGTAGGTTAACTTTTTGCTGACTTGGTTGTGTATTTTATGGTTATTTTCTGGGCTCTGCCATTCTGTACGGTTGAAATGATGAAAACTTGGGGCATGTTGATGGGATAACTTGTACCAAATGAGACTTCTTTGAAGAAATGAAACACTTCCTTTTTTTAGATTAGACTCTTCCAAGAGGCTTTCGGGCCCAACACTGTGCTAGTGCAACTACTGCGGCTTCTGAGCTGGAGCTGGCGTGGGTCCCACCCGGCTCTGAGCGTGGGCAGAGCGTGCTGGCAGCTGTCAGTACCCATCTGTGGAGGCATAACCAATAACATTCACTGTATTTATAAAGACCCCTTGCTAGCAAATGCATTCAGCCTTCTGAAACAATAGTTCTTCCAACTAATTAAAAACAACATTACCCCAACAATATTACATACTCGAGAAGTAAACAAACCATAAAACGATCAGCAAGCACAGCAGTATTCATTTAGAAGCGTATCTGCTGGAGCAGAGGGTAGAAAATGAGCTCGATTTGGGGCTGGAGAGTATTTTGTACTCCTGTGATCAGCACCCAGGAGCGGGGCCCACGTACTGGTGCTGGCACAGTGGCAGAGCTCAGAGCAGCAGGTGGCAGCTGAGTGAAAAATCCCATCTGGCAGGAGCAGAGGTGGCGGCACTGGGAGCTTTGGACTCCAGCAGGTTCATCAGAGCATCCATTTAATAGGCAGCAATTACAAGGACATAAATCATGGCGAATCTGATCGCCGTTACTCAAGGCTCTGATGTAGCTTGTCTCCAAGTCCTTTGTAACATGTTGGCGGCAGGGGCTGAGCAGTGACACCACAAGGAGGAAGCTGCGGCTGTTGGCAGCTGGAGGCAGTGGGGCTGTGGTGCCAGTGGCCAGCACTAGCCGTTCTGCAGGCCAATGTGCCAGGGGATGAACATTTCTCACTGACTTTCTTGTAGTAAGGGAGGTCTAAGAAGGAGTTGTTTTTTTTTTTTTAAAAAAAAAAGTCTATGAAAAGCTGTGCAAAGCTGAAAACTATTCCCACACCACATTTAGCACAGGACTTTGGGTGGGGTGTGATGAGGACTTATACCAAGACTTAAAACTTGATTCTTACTGTCTAAATGAATCCCCGTGCACTGACCAAATCTGAAGGAGGAGTGAGTACCCGTGTCAGAGCACTCACAGTCCAGTAACGTTCCTGTTTCCTCTGCACTGAGGGCAAGGCAGCTCTGACCTACCCAGTCAGCAGTTACAGACCAAAAATTGAGTAAGCAGAGAACGCGCAAAGTGAGTCCCATGCTGCTAACTTGTTTTGCAGTTTGAGACACTTCACCTTTTTTTCCCCCTGAAATTATTGATTATTGTTTTGAGTTTTGCTGTTAACATCCTTGCCTTCTGAAGGAGAGAAAAGAAATCAAGTTCTAAATGCATAATTGCATGATACCATTTATTAAAAGCTATGGTTGTGTTGTTGTGTGAACTGTTTGGCCCAAATCATGACTTAAGTGCTGCAAAAATGTAAGCATACATTTCCGTAGTATAAAAAAGTGGCTCAGACACACTGAGCAGAGAAAAATAACTTGTATATTAGTTTTACCTCTTGCTGTGTATGTCTGTAAGTGACTGTATATATGCTGTGTTACAGAGTCAACTGTCATTGTGTTTGCTTGGATGCAGCAAAATAGGCCAGTTCGCATCAGTCAAGGCTTCTATATGTCGTCTATCAATATATCTGAGGACTAGTCAATAGCAGAAAAAGAAATAAGAATGTATATACTTCTTTTTTATTTTTTATTTTTATTTTTTTTTCTCCCCTCCTAAATAGCTATTCTTTTCCTAGTCTGAGGTGTTGCTGGAATTTCTCTTGCTGTGTCCAGATTCCTGCATAAGATCCTAACAGGTTTTCCTCTCCTAGGACTATCTTGGTTGGTGGCTGCTGAGTTACTGAACAGTATTTCCTGGAGGACAATGCATTGTCCTGTGCAGGCAGACTGCTGTTGCCCAGTAGTACGAACTGCCTCAGCCCAACTGACACAGCAAGGCAATGCCTAGAACTGAGTCCTTGCTTCTTGAGTACCTGGTGGTAACAACCTAAATAAGACGGTGCTTATAGGAAGGGTAATGTCTTGTTAAATCTATCTGTGTTATTGCAGGATACGGACAAAGCTTCAGTTTTTGTTGTTGCTGTTTGTTTTTAAGTCTGAAGTCCTAACATTGAGAAAAACCTAGTATCCCTGAAAAATGGCACCAAAAAACACGTTTCTGCTCTTTGCCAGCCTTGCCTTGTGTCCCTTCACTATTGGGACCATAACAGTCTACAACAGGCAGAATTCAGGATCAGAGGCTGTTCTGCTCTTAAGTTCTCTGTCCACAGCTATATCAGCGTTCAATTAACATAGGCAATTACCCAAAGGAGATGTTAAATGTATATGTTGTTGGTAACAAAATATCATGTGTTATTTATTGTGTTCATCTGAAAATTCTCTTCCCAACCCGAGCTCCGCGTGGCTGGATTTGCTGTAGCGGTGTCTGGTTCTTAATAGCAGGGCTTTAGTGGTAACTGCAATTTGCACAGGAACAATGAACTCTTTGTCACAATGAAGCATTTTGATTAGATGAGCTCAGTTGAAAATGAAAATAAATTCTTCCAACTTAGGAAAGGTATCATCTGAGTTATAGCTGGGTCAGGTCAGAGCTGAGTGTGTATTCTAAGTAATTCCTCTGTGGAATTATTACCATCACCATAATAATATCTCAATGGAATAAAAATGGAGATATTTGTCCTGATAGCCTTTCACTTTTTATTTGGAAAATCATTATAGTTACATTATCTCAAGGTTTATGGAGGAAAGATAACACCTGCTCCAGGAATCTACTGAAAAGTTATTTCAAGGGGAAAACTATTAAACTAGAAATTAGACAGATATTAAAACCAGAACACTGTTTTCCTTTGTGACAAAACTCAGTCTTGAGTTGCATAAAGCTCCAGGTTAATCACAACCGGTCCTTCTGTCTGGGGCCAGAGCCACGCTTTACCCTGCATCACTCTGCCCGCGGGGAAGTACAGGCGGTGTGAAGCGGGCTTTTAGGGGATGGGGTATTGATTCCGATGAGACGTGCAGTCCGACACTGGTCCTTGAATAGTTTGAAACTCATTATCTGGTTGTTGGTTTTCCGGTGGTATTGATCCATAGTTGAGTCTTTGAATATTAAGAGCTTTGTCTTTGCACCTCCACTGAAAATTCTGTTTTAAGGAAGTCTCCTCTTGTTTCATATCCCTTCTTTTCCTCCAGTCCCTGGAAAAATGTGCTCACCAGTATTTCCACTTCGGGCTTAAAATGCCTGAAATGCTTCAGCTCAGCGATGGACGCGTTCCCTGGCTGGTAGCATCTATTTATGGGTGGGGTGTGGAAAGCTATCTAGTGTCCTTCAAGATAATACCTGACTCAGCCATAACAACATATATATTTTTTCAATGTGATGTAGCTATGGGTTTCAAGCCACTACTTCAGTGCTAAAGAAATATTTCTGCCCGTGTCTCCGGCGTGTGCAAGTTTCTTTTGGAGATGTTCTACTTCTCATCCCACGGCTTCTGTATGGAATTACTTTTCTGTGGACTAAGAAAATTTTTAGATTTCGATGCTTGCATTTCTGCTTGCCCTAGTTTTCTTTGAGCATGAAGAAGTTAATCCTCCCCTGAAAGAAGGCGTATGCATTACCTTGTGGGGAGAAAGCTGGTTTTAATATTACGGTTTTAATATTACTTTCCTTCCTTGCACTCCAGAATGACAGTTCCAGTTTTGTTAGCGCTACTATTTTAGGAGATAGAGAAAGGCAAAACTGAGGAGTTAATACTTTAATTTCATCAAAAGCCACAGGAAATGGGAATCGTCAATGCTTGGTGCTCTGATGGTGACTCATCTGTGTTAATGGACTTTTATTCTGATATTCTTGCATCTCTCCCTTCCTAAAAAAAAGTTGTGCCAGCCAAGTTCTTAAATGCCTGCAACATCTTGGTACCGCAGTGAATGTCTGCAGCAGCATGGGCTTATGCAATGTCGATGACATAATTTTCTGTACAGAAGGTTTAGGTGTGGGAACTGGGAAAAACGCATTTTGGTACAGGGAGAGATCTCTGTTAGCTGCGCTGACAAACTGTGCGAAGGCAAACCAGCCGTAAGACTCCATTAATTTGATTTTAATCTTTACTTTATAAACCTGAGATTCTGGATGATAGGACACAACCATTTTAATTAAATTGCTTGTGCTTTTCTTTTTTTTGGCAAGAGCTTTGCATAGTTAATAAGGACAGGATTACCCTACCTGTACGTAGCTGATTTGTGTCACTTGCAGGTTATCGGACCAGATGCCATTTTCACTGTGAATCGTCGCCCAATGTACAGTTCTTAAGCAACATAGAAGTGCTGATTGGCAGAATAATTAACAACTAAGTATAACACTATCTGTTTATGCTTTCAACCTCCTAAATAATTGTTTGGATTAACTTTTTTTTCAAATACTCATATTAGCCATCAGTGCTGGGAAGAAAACCCATTGCAAAGAAGCAAAGATGTCATGCTGCCTTCACACAAAGCTCTTACCATAGCTGCTTCTGTGCCCTGGCATTAGCTGCAGTGAAACCAGTGCTACCTGCTTCTTCCTCCTTCTGGAAGACCGGCAGGGTTTGCAGCTCTGCCCGCCGTGGTTGTTCCCTGCAAGGAACTGTAACCATCAGAAGCCAACTTGTGCTTCTTCCCTAAACTTCTCGGTTTCGCAGCAGTCTGCCATTAATTAGACCAACTTATTGGTAGCACATGTTGACTGAGTAAATGGTTTATTTTCTTTAGCACAAAAGGTGGCGAGGAAATCAACAAGTCTTACATCGTATGATAACTTTTCTGGTTTGTTTTCCTTCTTTCATTCTTTTTTTTTTCTTTTCCACTGGAACTTCTCACATAAGCCTGCATGTGTGAATTGGCGTCAGCCTTCTGCACATGGAAATAATATGCATGAAATTGTAATCGTTGCCAGCATCCAATAAAGCGGCTCTTATCCAGGGCAGTGAGATCAATTATTTCTCTAGGAGGCAACGTATGTGGTGCCGTTAATTTTACAAATAAATTACAGGAAGAAAGAAAGAAGGAAGCATGTCTGATGGATCATTATCGATGAAGGAATTTATTTTACCCAGTAATTGTCCTCCGTTGGTCTCTGAGGAGGGAAGGACGTGCCTTTATCGTTATCAGTGCTCGCCCTGGAAGCTGAGGCATAGTGTTTTGTAGCGGTCTTCTGGGGGAATTGCTTTTGCATCACCTCCTCCAGAAATTCCTGAAGGGTGTGTGGACTGAAGGATGCAGAGGGACAGATTGTTGGTTATTTTGAGGTGTGCTGACACTGATTCAAAGGGGTTTGCAGCGGTCACATTGAGCTTAGTGTGGAGCTGGTCGGTCCCAAACCCAGAGGTTTCATGTAGGTGAATTTATATATATATATATATATACACACACACACACACATATATATATATATGTATATATAAATTTCCTAAATGAAGAGCTACAAGGTTGTATTCTACTGGGACTTGGTTGTTTATTGTAACTCTGAATTTTAAAATGCAGACTTGCATTGTTCTCCAAACAGTTTCTTTCAGTTTCCTGGCAGGTAAATGTTGCAACAATTTTGAAAAATTGTTTTTAATTGATTAATTAGTGTGAACACTTGGTCACTGTCCTGTGCAGATGCTGTTGATTTTTTTTAACCTTTTTTTCCCCCAGTCTGAACACAGCAGTAGCACAGCTTGAATGACATTTCCAGATGACCCATATGAAAACCTGCCATGAAATACCTTGGGTGAGCCCCTCAGCCCCAGCTCCAGTGCTTGCAGACCATGCCCAGGCTCTAGAAAAAGCAGAGAGGTTGAAAAGCCCTGTGGCCATTCGGGGCAGGGTCCTTAAGCTGAAGTGTGCAGGAAACACACAGAGGAACCGTGCAGCCGTTCCCCTTCTTGTAATACAGAGCAGCCTGGGATCACAGAAGCACAAAAAGAGTTTAAAGTCACTGAGGCGTAGTACTTTGCCTAAGAAATCTTAAGCTTTCCTTCAGAGTGATTCAAATTGACTGCCAGCCCTAAACAGCTTCAAGATGCATCCAAGCTACCTTTGCACTTCATTTATTCTGGCACAACTAAACAGAGCCTTTCTTCTCCTCTGTTAAGACATGAGAGCTTGTGAGCTTTGCACTCATCCATGAGATCACATACTGGGTCTCAGTTTCAGACCTCAGTAGTAGCAGCTGCTGGAATAAAAGGATTCCTTGAAATAGCACCACATCCCTGTGCTCGTGTGCCTGGGCTGGGGGAGGCGCTGGCTGCCGGCTCAGCCCTGCAGTCTTGGTCCTCTGCCCAACCTGACTGCAGCACCTCTGGGAACACGGTGCGGTTCCCTGCCTCTCTGCCCCTTGGTTTCTTTCCAAGAGAAATCAAAGCCCACGAGGAACTGGTGACCTCTTGTTCATGTCCTGGGGTGAGCGTGGTGGGCTGTGCACTGAGCCTGGCTGCTCTGCTCAGGAGCTAGATGCTCTGAGACTGCGTCGTTACCGCACTGTCCTGCTGCTCTGGGCGTGTGGTGCTTCTGGCAGGGAGGGGGACCCGTTCAGCCTGGGGCTGGCCTCCCCTTCCAGGTACTGCCAGCCTGAGCACAGGGGTTTGGTAACTCATCAGTTAGCTTAAAACACACACATGGCTTCCAGTTCCGTTAGGCCATTCTGATGTCCCTTGCTCGTGATCTTTCTGCTGAACGTGGGTAAATTTTAGAGGCCCGCTTTCATGTTAGGTGCCTCATGTTAGGTGCCTTATGAATGAAGAACAAAACCACAACCATTTCATCAACTTCTCTGTATAAAACTTCTTTCGTAGAATGCAGATGTGAGTATGTTGCCAAAAGTTATGCTGAATTCAGCAGTGTTTTGAATCTCTATCTGTCTCTGGTCTAAGCATTTAGGTAGGGATAAAGCCTTGGTGATAAGGTTTTGGCATTTCAAAGCATAGCACCTCAATCACAAGTACAGTGAAACTTTGCTTCCTTCAAAATCTTTATTGTTACCAAATTAAAGGCATGCTTCAATAGCAGCAATGGCATGCGTGCTTTGAACCTTCAGTTTAGGTAAAACCTGGCAGCCCTGACTTCAATGATCAAAATAGTTGGGCTGCCCAAGGTGGGGCCAGAATTCTATTAGACATGCGTTCCTGCAGTGTGCCTGCCCGAGCCTGGTAACTCGACTATTGAGGGTTGTAGGATTATGAAATAATATGGGTAAAAGGGACTGCAGGAGGTGATCTACACCCACTGCATGCACCAGGCACGGTCTGCTGTGAATTTTGGTCAGTTGAGTCCAGACTACAAGGCTTTACCCAGAGTGTTTTAAAACACGTGTGTTATCTGCGACAGCCACGCAAAAACAGCAAGTAAAGGAAAACCTTTACTGGGGCTGCTCTTGCAAAGCAAGAAGGCTCACAGCTTGAGAGGAAAGCGAATGGCAATCATCTTACAGGGTATTTATTGCAGTACTAAAAATGGTGTCTTAAGAACCACTGATTTGGACCATGATGAAACCTTTAAAGGAGAATTGCTTTCAGCTGGGGAATCCTCTGGGACCTGATTCTCAAAACAGGGCATTTGCATAATCATTGTCAGCATACAAATTCCTGATTTTTGAAGCATAAAGGGCACATAAATGTTTGGTAAAGAGGACCTGATGTACATTTTTTTAGTCTTTCTCAGTTGCAAAAGAAACATTATGATATTGTCGGTATGCTGCCTAAATTTAAACACATTCATAATAGGAATAAATCTATTTTCTGCAGATTTGTGTTTTTATGTATCTGTAGTTTGGTGTGTGTAGGTACAATATGTATACATGGATGATCTATACCCTATAGGCTTGCTCAGCTGCTAAGTTATATGCATTGAGAAATATATTGTCAACCTCTACCTTGTACATTTTCTGCCTTTTAGAGACAGTTTAATAAAAACAGGTGCTTTTCCATAAGAAAAGTTCAGCAGCCATACAGAAATATGCACCGCATGTTTCCATTTCATCTTTACATATCTTGTAATTAAAGATGTGCCAAACTCCTAGAAAATAATTCACTTGGTCAGTGAACCACATTATTCAGCGATTTGCAGATAGCACAAAAGAGAAAGCTGAGGCATTTTGATTCACTTTGCAAATAGACCTCGTATTCCACCACATTATGTCTCAGCGATGCCCGGCAAATTGACTCTCATTGCTTCACACCACATTACTATGCAGCAGGTCAAAGCAGCACGTTTTTTTGATCGGATGCAAAGTGTTAGGTAGCAAGTATTAAAATCACAAAAAAATGGTGGAAGAGCTATTTCAGAGGTGGATCTTCAGGAATTTCTTCTTGGTGTAGTTAGCATTTATTAATATACTTTCCAAATATAATCAATGGATTCAGAGGCACGTGGTAAAGTCAATCTTGTATGTCTTTAGGGCAAGCCTCGCTGGATATTTAGGAGGCTTGAGGCTTTGTTTCCGTTAAGGGAAGTAGAGTCACTGTGCTGATGCGTTATGGCCTGAGCTGCTGCAGTGATGCAGGGTTTCATCCCACCGCAGCTGGATCCACGAAGGTTTCTGCACAAAATCTTCACTCCTGCTGCTGGGGCTGCGGCGTTCACAGGCTGCAAAGGAGGGAGGGAGAACACGGTGGGGGAAAGATCCCGTGCGGGATCGCTGCCGTCCCTGCTGCGAGGGGCTCTTGTCCCGAGCTAGGCAGAAAGAGCATCCGTCATCCCTGAGCCCTACAATGTCCTATTGGCAACCCTAGGGGGCTGCCACGCTTCACAACCCTGCCGCCTGGCCGGGTCTGGCAGGAGCTGCATGGGGCCAGCAATGAAGAGGTGTCCCGTGTTAACTCGTGTACCCCTCAGCGCATGAACACGTCTCGGGGCCTGAGATGTCAAGGGGGAGCTGTAGCGGTCCTTCGTGTTCCAGCGACCAGCAGATCTGCTTCTTCAGAAGCCTGGTAGAAAATTGGTTTTGACGTGAAAATGTTTACTGGTCAGTGTTACCCTGCAATGCTTGCACAGTGCCAGCCATCGCCCTCCTGTTTTGGGTGCTGTAAAGCATGCTGTCTCCCTGGCTGGGAAACCAAAGCCTTGGGGCACAGCCATTGATTTCCAGCTGAGCCATTTTTTGTGCTTTGGATGGACTGGGGCAGAGAGCTGCAGCCTGGTAGTCTCTCTTGCCATTTCCTCTCCTTAATGTATCGCCTTAACAACTTGATGAGAAGTGTGGAAACTTGTACTTCTGTATTAACGGTTCTGTTTTTATGATGTTGGAAAAAAAATCATGCTGGCTGTGCTTTGTCACACTTAAATTCCTCCTAGAGTTTTACCTGCGATCCTGCAGGGGGAGTGGAGGGGGTCCCAGCCGAGGATCTCTCCGAGGCTCTGTGCTGCCGCCACTGTGCCTACTCTGAGATGATGGGTGTGTGGCATTTTTAGTGCTTTTTAAAAGAAGGTTGGAAAGAATATATTTATGGTTGAGTGGGATTTGGAATGTTTCTTAGCTGTGGATCTGGAGAGGTTGGGGTGGGCGGTAAGGAGGAAGGTGGAGCGTGCCGTTGCTCGGAAGGTTTAGCACTAGTCGCTTCAAATCTTCTTTTGCTGATCTGCTGAAGATTGTGTAATCTCTCTAGCATGCAGATGTTGAACAAAAGAATATTACTGTAACGTCCTTAATCTGTTTTTCCTTCTTCCCTCCTTCCTTATGATCCACTCCACATTCCCTCAGGAATTGAAAGTATAAAATGGAATTTGAGGAAAGGTGCACATCTACTTTCCAAGAACTAATTCTCTGCAAAGAGATTATCTGTATTACTGGGGAAAGCTACTGCTCATTAGATGTCTAGCTGAAGATGCAGTTTAAGGCGATAAATAAAGTATTCTGGATCACAGCACACAAGAATGTAATTAATCGGGTATTTGTTCTAGTATGACTGCATAGGGATTTAACAGGAGATCAGCGGTGTTTAGTAATTTCACTGATAGCTTTTTTCGTTCTCTAGCTGAAGGCCTCTGCCTTTTTCTGGAATATCAAACTCTGCCCTAATTTGCATAATATGGTCCTTTTTGTGTATTGTTGGAGTGAGGAAGCACATATGAAATAAAAGAAACAATGAATTTTTAAATTATGTGGATATGCGGGCAGCTTAAACCTTTACACCTTTTTAAAAATACAAATAACAGTAACAAAAACCAAAGCCCACAAAACTAAGCCAGAGCTGTAATATGTTTGAAGAGAAATTCTTGCGCTGCTGCAGCAGCCATGGGATAACACCATCCTATGCAAACCTCCCTCCAAAGTCTAGGCTTAATTGTTTGTGCCCTAGAAGCGACAAGAAGTGCTTTAGTTAACTGGTGGATAGGTATCTATGTGGAAAGGTGCTGCAAAGGCAGCTACCAAGGCAGGAAATGGACCACCTGCATGCAGCGAGATGCCAGGATTGTCTCTCAGGGCCACAATTTGCCTTTGCAGTTGTTGGGTGTTTCCGTGGGCATGTGGCAAGGTGCTTTGCAAGCATTGCAGTTATCCCTGGCGTCCGATGCCTGCAAAGCGCCAGCGAGCTCCGAAGCACCGTCCGAGCTGCGTCTGCTGGTGATGGATCCAGGAGAAGCAGCTCGCTCATCTGTGAGAGTTTGGGGCCAGCTCGCCTGTGCCCGGGTGCGAGCACACCCGTGGTGCTGGTGGGGTGGGAGAATAGTCCCTTTTAGTGAGTGGCAAGCTGTCTACCTAGACGATTTGCATGGGTAAGTGCAATCCATCATAATATATCACCAAAGATTAACCTGCTTATGAGACTGATGTGTTTTGAAAGGAAAACACCAAAGTGAAATTTATTTTCAAACTCCTAAGTCTGGGGCTTTGATCAAGAAAACAAAGCATGATGTTGTTTTAAGAAGACACTAATGACTGAAAAAGAAGTGATGTGTTTAAAAATCTCTATCTGCTGGGGATAATGGTTGCAGGGCTTGCCACTAGCTTCCCATTAGTGTCTGAAAAACTCCCATGCTGTACCATGCTGCACAAAGCTAGCAGAAATTTTAATACCATATCTCTGATTTAACTAGAGCACATGTCTATGAAAGACTTATTCTTTAAGATCAACAAATCTATTTCATATTGCTTGCTTCAGAATACAAAGCCTTAAGATCTGCAAGCATCAATGAACAGTAAAATATCTGGCCAAATGATTGACAGGGCAAGAAACCGACAGGTATTGTGCATAATAGGCTAAAACCAGCCTCTGGAAAAAACATGAAAAATGGAAATTAAAACAAGAGAAAAACAAAGAGCATTTCAAATTTGTCTTAATTCAATTTTTATAGCTTTGCTCATGATGTTACCCAGCCAAAAGTGAGCGTGGTATTTTATGAATTTTATAGTACATTTCTGCATTTGTATGCTCATGTCTTTTATTCTGTATCAAAGTTAAATGAAAATGGAAACATAAAAGACTTGACTGTGATAGCATTCAGGTGACGTGACTGTGATAACATTCAGGTCATGTCTCATACATATATTGGAAATGTTAACAGCATCAGTTTGCTTACAACCGGTAGTAATATGAAGCCTTTAGTACTTTTTATTAATGGGTAAAACTTAAGGATGGGCACCCGGTCCTCAAAGGAAACCCTTTTGTTTTTTATGGGATCATCTGGAAAAGAAACCTCATTTCCCCATTGCAGCTTTGAATATTTGCATGAAGCTCTCATTTTCATCTGCAAATGCTGCACCTTGACTGCTGGGGCTTGTATCTCTTCTTGAAGTTCCCTCGCTTGGTTTCTGTACAGGCAGTCTAGTTGAAAAGAATCAGTAAAGGGAAACAGTACTGTCCCCGAATGCTGCAAATCTTCATGTTTCCTTCAGTCTAGTTGTACCTCTTGCATTTCCACACAAGATCAAGGCTTTTTTTGTTCCTGTCTGCCTGCAGTATCTCTGTTTCACATGCTAAGACAGTCAACTAGAAAAAATAAAATTGGCTGGTGAGTTGCAGGTCTTAGCTGAAGCAAGTGCTTGCTTTTTCTTCCGTGTTAGGAGGGTTTGCTCTGATTTCATACAGGTACTGTTTGATGCAGCCTTTTTGAGCTATGCAAACACTCTATCAAGCAATCTCCATCAAGTAAACCAAAAGCCTTTCTATCGAATAACAAAGTGGACGTAAATAAGTTTTATAAGGTCAATTTCAATTATTACAGCATCTTTCACAACTAAAATTATCACGAAGCCGTGAGGCCTGAAGGCTGCGCAGGTACTGCTTTATTTTGAGCAGAAACCCAGCAGCTGAGATGCAGTTTGAACAAGGAGCCAACAGACGCGTGGCCTTTCAGCCGTGGGGCAGGAAGGCAGTTTTGGGACTGGCTCTCCATCACAGCAGCTTCTGCTCTTGGTCATGCCAGGTCACCGTGTCGTTCAGCTATCAAATGTGTGGCTGGGATGCTCTTGTATGGGTGTGCCTTTGCTTTGGATTGCTATTGCTAGTCTTATTTGTCAGCGAAATTAGTGCATATGTGATGTCGGTGATCTTTCTGCAAATCACATCTGTATTTGAGTGGTGAGTAAATCCCTTTCATGCTCTGTATCCAAACCCTGATCCAAGTCCTAATATTGAAGGAGAGCAGTTGTGGGTCTTTGCTGCTTTGATCAGCACCGAGGTCTTGCTGTAAACGTTTCACCCTGAGTTCAACATGCTCTTTACCTGTGTACCAGTGGTGTTGTAACTCAATGTCAAAGGTATAAAGCATGAGGAGATAAATGGGCACCCAGAAGACTATCCATTTTCTTAATCTCTATGAGCTATCCTGGTATCATCTTTCTACAAGCATTACTGCTCTTATCAATGTATGGCTTCACATTATGTGTATAATCACATCCATTCAAAATCCAGAGAACAGGGAAATTGCTAGGAAAGTGGTGAAAAGAAACGCTCCTCTCAGGGGGGTTGTTTGCTTTCTGTTTTATGGACCTGGGTGTCTCATTTGTTGGGTTCCTCTAACCATCTGCATGTAAGTTGTACGTTCTGGTAGGACTGAAAATGTGAAATATGTGCATTTTTATGACTAGGATGGATAGCTGCCGAGGTGCTGACTGCTCTGGACGGCAGATGTAGCAGTAGGCCTAGGAGGGGCTTTGAGCAATATTCCGAAAGGCTGGCTTGCCTGGCTGTCGGTATGAAAGCAAACATGATCACAGGAGAAAAGGCTGCCAAAAAAGCCATGTCTTAACATCTGTCTTGTATAAAATACCTTCTTTTCCCTTCCATCATACAATGTTCACTTTCTGGTTTCAGGCCGTATAGCTGCAAAGCTGGTAAGGCATTTACAGTTTCATGAATATCTGTGTTGAAAAGCTCAGACATTTTAAAAGATCTGTGTTCTCAGCTAACTAGTACTTCAACTTTTGAGTTGTTTCTTTTTGCTGAAATGGGTGTGAGAGATAAATTTAAGTTGCTATTTTTATCTTAGGAATCAAAATTTTAGGTGCTGGTGTTTAGGCCACACTAATTACACCTCCTTCTGTTTTTGAGACAGGCTGGATGGTTCATTCTCATTTGAAGTTTCTAGTCTGGAAGTATTTGGAGATATATATAGTCTGTAGTATATCTGGAGAGATAGATGTAGTCTACTTGGCGGTTTTCAGTTTGGGATGGGTCACCTCCGGGGTGCTCACAAAAGATAATTCAAATAACAAATTCAAAGCCTAGTTTTTTTTTAGGAAATCCACTGAAAAATACATTGCTGTGTGCAAATCAGAAGGTCGGAGGCCATTACACTAATCTGTTTGCAATTGCCTAGAAAAAGTGTCTGTCTGGGCCTATTATCTAAACACTCAGTTCTTCGCCAGTGACATCCTGAATCACCAGCAGCAACCAAACTTCGGGAGGCTTCCTCTGACACCGGGAAGGCTCCCTTGAAACAGGCAGGTGCTTTGCATCAGGCCCCAAAGCACTGCCGAGCAGGGCTTTGCAGCTCCTAAACCTGGAGGTCACCTGCCTGGGAAGACGTTACCATCAGGACCTGACCCCAGGGCCAGTCAACTCATCTGACAGGATTCACAGCTGGGTGCATTGCAGCACCAAAGAGAGAGGGTACAGCTTTCTGTATGGAGCTTGCTTTAAAGGAAGGCTTTTAAAAGGAGAGTAAGTCAAAGGAAGTAGGCAAACCCCTGTGTTTTGACAAAAAGAATCTGCCTTGTGTAGCCCTGAATTGTGAAAAGACTGTTTGAGAGGGGGTAACCCAAACCAACAGCACAGGGATTTTCTGGCAGCCAGGCTGGTCCTTCTAATAATGGGCTGAGAGGTGGGAAATGAGCAGAGCACAACACATTTCATGCTGCCTGGCCCTTTGCTACAGCAAAGTCAGTGCGAGTTATTTCCAGTTACACCCAGCGTGCCTGAGACTTGTGGGGGAGTGGATCCGGCCTTCTGCTGGTGGTAATAACGCCACGCTGCTTGGATCAGAAGCTACCCAGAAGTACATCACATTGATAATGGGGAGAAATAATCATTATGAAAACTTGAGAAGAAGTCAGATTTTCCGTATAGACTTATGTCATGGTGGTTTTTGTTTGTTTGGGCTCTTTCTCAGTGTTCTGCAGAAGGTATCTCTGAAATATATAAGCCTGTCATGTGTTAGTTTCTTGCCAATTTTTCTTATAATTAGTTCAACATGGCACAAGACCTCTAAATGACCCCTGGTACTGTGTCACAGATTGCACTTTGTATGTTTATATGAAATATCAGGATAAGAGTCAGCCTGGGAGCACTTTGCTTTTTTTTCAAAGGGGAAAAGTCTCTGTGGGGCAAATGTTTGTGATAACTACAACTTTATTAAAACTTTTGAAGGGAGTGAGTAAAATGAGACTGCAGAACTTCATCAGTGACTGCATTTTTCCCAGTGGTTATCTTTTTGGCTGAAAATGGAATTGAAAAAAGAGCCAGGCCCCGTTTTTTCATAGTGTTAAACCTCATTTCATTGATTACGCTAGGATAAAGTGAGTGTAAATCGTTACCAGTTTGGTTTAGTGCTTTGTACTGTTATGGGGGACGGAGTGTGCTATAAAACCAGGGTGGGTGCACATACTCTGAGCATACCGAGGCAGCTCGATCCAGCTGTATGGCTCAAGTAGCTGCATTTCCAGCCTTGGCTGCCCAGGACCTTTAGATCCTAGGGGAATGGGCACAGCGAGTGTCTGTGCACCAGCCCTAAGCTCCCAAAATTTGCCCTTAGTGGAGGAGACTTCTGAAAGCTGCTGCCTTGAGCTGTTAGTGCAAGTGCATTGGCCACATGTGAGGAGCTTGCCCAGGAGGCAGAAGCAGAACGATTGCTTATCGCTGTTTGGAGAGCGTGGTTAGTCTGTGCATGGTCAGCACTAGCAGGGTCCCCCAAATGTTAGAGCCTTTTTTTTTGTCTACCTGGACTGCAGTGGCCTTGGGGCACCGTGCCCGGCTCCCTAAGACAGCTCAGAGACTCAACGCTGTCATCCTAATCCCAGGCTTTAGGTGTACTGCAGTACCTTTTTTCCTTTTACAATAGAGAAAAAAAAAAAAAGGCTCAGAATAAAGTCCAGTAAAAAGATGAGCTAAAGACCAGTCCTTTTCAAAGGATTTATTTTGCAAATAAAACAAAGCTGTTTTGGATTGTGAAAAAGTCGTAGTATTTTATAGCTCAACTGCATGCAAAAGGCAAGGTCTCCTAGGCCCTTTGCATCCTGCCAGCTGTGCCAGAAACATCTGCAGAAGCACATCATTTAAACAACACATGTAAATAAGCAAGCTAATTCATTGAAATCCAGAATATTACAGTTGAATTAAAAAAAAATAATTCTCTTGTCCCCTAGAGGTTTCTATATTCTCGTGGTAGGTGACTAAATGGGCAAAACTAACAAAACATAACCCCAGTAAACACAAAAGTATGGCTGAAGGATGCAGAGCCAGATCTTTGCATAAATGTGTGGTGTCTGAATATCTGAAATACTGATACTGAAGTGGTGCCTTCCAGTCGGAGGACTTAAAAGGGGATAAAATAGGTTTCAGGTAAAACTCTCAAAAGAGTAGGTGTTTTGAGGTGAATTCTTTAAACGTTATCATTAAATCAATTCAATTGCCACTGAGTTTGATTCGATTCAATAGAACTTTAAAAGCTGGGTCCCTTAGGTCTCAAAATCCCGTCCTTGACCTTGGTTCCTCTTTCTAAATGTTCAAACCGTGCCTTTGACTCTGGACATATAAAACTTCAAATATAAGAAACAGTTGTGTGGAGTTGCTAGTACCTCTCCAAGTTCTGGTATCCCTTTTAAAAGAGACTGCTTCTGACAATACATATGGTCAGGGTTTGGGAGCAGAATTCCTCACTTTCTGGGGAAGGAGAAACTTGGGGAGTAAGAAATAGCTGAAGATGTTAATAAGCCAGTCCTGGATTTCATCTCGTAGTTTTCCCGCAGTTGCACTAGTTCGAGGTTGGCTGATCCTTCAGATAAGTTGATTTCTCCCTACTGTAAAGCTTTGTTCCTCTCTTCTCGCTTAATGGTACAGCTTTTCTCACATTGGCTGAATCATTAGGCCACGATGCACCACTTTCATCATAAGAGCAGCATAATTTGAACCAGAATTCGTAAGCTGTTTGTGTATTCCTTCAGATATCTCAATGCCTCTTGTGTACCTTTGTTATGGTCTTGTTAGTTATTGCTTACAGCTGTACAATCCACATCGTTTGGTTGTTTTTTTTTGTTTTTTTTTGTTTGCTTTTTGTAGTTTATAATCTTCATAATATTAACAGATTGTCTTTGCAAATTGCTTCCTAGTTGTTGTCACTGAATGTCTCCTTTAAAGACCTGAACTGCTTTGTGGGATTTAAATAACTGGCATTAATAGGATTATTAATGGGTAGACAGTAGGAGAGATGTCTAAAATATTTCAGAATTTTACTTAAATTTGATTGCATGAAGGAAATGAAAGATTGTTTGGAGAAACACCGAGTCACTCTTGCTGGTTCTTGTGTTATACATTGCTTCCTGAGCTGCGTTTCAGGGGAAAAAAAAAAAAAAACTGCAAGAAAATTCCATTGCCCATCAAGTCATAAAACCAGAGTAAGTTGATGGGTTTAGTTACTCGACTCAAGCCTGGAGACCTGGGAAGAGGTGGCTGAATGTCTAGCTGGTGTTGGAAGCATTTCCTCTTGGAGCAGTTGCAGATGTGTCCTTTGCTAAATTAACAGTTAGCCTTGAAAGGAAAGTATATGAAGCATGGATCAGCAAATTAATTAAAATTAAAAAGAGAAATGGTGTTGAATTTTCCTTTAAACTCAAAGCCAGCGTTTGTTCTCTTCTTAAACTGAGATTTCAAATGCCTTCAAACTCTGGACTACATCATAATGTAGTCTTTCATGGTCCACTCCCATCTCATTGCCGAACTCGTAAAATCCCTGTGGTGGCTATAGCTGTGGATTAATAGCCAAGCAGAAGTTGGAAAGTAGAGTTTATAGGGGCCTTTTTAACAGAATTTAGGCTGGGAACGGGAGTTCTCCAGAGCAAACACTTTCAGAAGTTCAGTGTAAGGACTGACTTCTAAGGTAAACCTTCCTACCTGAACAGCGGTTTGACTGGCATGCACAAAACGTGTGACTTTCATGAGATATGTGATGTTTTTTTCTGCTGTACCATACAAAGAAAACTTAATTTTGTTGTTTGTGTGCTATTCTTTAACTATTGCAGTTTGGCGTATAAATGAAAACTAACCCAAGAAACAAGATATGCTATTAAAAAGGAACTTTATATTGTTCCTCATCCTTCAGAATTGCCCTATTTTGGCATCTGAGGTTTGCTCTTAATTCTCACTGAAACCCAGTGAAGTTACAGAGGGGGAATTTTGGCTTCTTGTTTAATATAATGTGACATTTTACTAGCTTTTAAATAAATACCAAATTTAAACACAATTTTAATCAGTCCTAACAGGAGCACTTATTTTTGTTTGCTTTGCTTTAGGTTATTTAAGACTTTAAAGAACTAAAATTGAGATATATTTCTAATATGCATAAAATAAAACCTTCCCATCAAACCCTGAATCTAAATGATTCCAGTGGTGAAAGCGCCTGCCAAAGATGACATTTTAAACTGCTTGAAGTCCCAGAGATTACTGGGGACTGTACAGCTTCTTTAATCTGTATAAATGACTTTTTCTGATGGTTTCAATTTGCTGGTTATTCTTGAGGACGAAGTTGGGGAAATTTGAAAGTCTTATTTAGGTCAAATTATTTGTTTTACAGGACCAACATAAAAAAGTGACTGGTTTGAGTTCTAAATTTGGCTTTCAGTTCTAGAGAAAGCTTCTAAACAAGCTAATTTCAGATTTCTGTTAGGTAACGGGGGAATTCTATGTGTTTTGATAAGGGGAAAAAAATCACCTACAAACTTTGCTGAGTTCAGCTGCACTTCACCAAGTGGGTGTCAGTCCTCCGAGCGTTAGCACGAGGTGGTGACAACGCTGCGGTCGGGGCTGCTAATACAGGTGGGTATTGAGCGGGTAACCTGCACCTCTTGTCCTCGAGCAGCCACGCTAAGTTCATTTCCTAAGGGCTCCGGCAGTGACCCGTCCTTCTGCAAATGCCTCTCTGAGGCAGGGCTGGGGTTTGCAGGGCAGCAGAGGGGGCGCTGAGATGGTGACTTGCTAAATTAGGGAAGCGGTGGTCGGTGGTAGAGCTGGAAGTAAAGTCGCATCCCTTTATTCCTGCCCTCAGACCTTGCCTACCTCACCTCTCATTTCTGTAACTTGGGACCTGCTGTTTTAAAGGCCGCAGTACGAAGGTGGGAGATTCATGAGTCCATCGGCACCTTAGATTTTGTCAACTGGGGTTTGCCACATGAAAGCTAATCAGGAATTACTTAAGCCATGTAGGACTCTAATTTATAACTAAACAAAAGTGCTTATTGCAGTTACAGAGTAGCTGCCAAAATCTTGTAAATGACCATGTTAGTCGTATTTTTTTCCTTCTTGAGAAGGAATATTTCTTTCTTTTATTAATATAAAACCACAATGTCATTATGTCACCCATGCATCCACTGTGTAATTACTCTATTTTAAAGATAAATCCATTGTCTTGGGATGCATCCATCATGGATGTCACCTTTAGCGCAGAAGGTGAGGCACTAAATGGACACCTTTTACTAATATTAATTTCTATATAGTCATCAATTGCGAGGAGACTATCCATTGTTCTCTTTGACAGAGACAGGCCAATGACAAAGATTAACTTATCCATCTTTGTGGAAGCGAGGGATCTGCTTCGAAGAGTGCTCTTCAAGATCTTGCTTTTCTGGCCCGAGTATATTATATTAATCTACAATTTGTTCATTTTAAACACGATCAATTATAGCAGGAGACTGCAGATCGCTTGTTCTTCACTGAAATGAAAGGTCAGAAATTAGAGAAGCTTATGAGTTTCTCTCAGAAAGATTTTTAGCCAAAAAGAAAAGAAAGTGCCTGGTTTTGTCTCTTTCCTGCTGTGTTAATCTGACACTCAAGGGCTCTTGCTGGATCTTCTGCCAACCTTATCTCAGATTCTCATGCAATTTGAATGACAATTTATAGTGCTCATTTAAATTATGCAGGGGTGGTATTCTCAGAATATATGAAGGGTACAGCTTTGGAAACTTGCTAGAGCCAGCGCAGGAGCTGTCGGGGCCCCAGTGCCTTTACCAACTGATAGACACTTTGCTCTCATTTCCAGAACCACCTAACTTTTGGGGGACAGACAGGCTGCATATAGCCTTGCTTTCTTCATTTAATCTTAGTCTGAGTCAGAGTATGCCATGTCTCCATGGATCTACTGAAACTGCAACATAGGACAGATCAGATCAATGGCCTAGAAAGATGTTTTTCCATTCTGTTTGGACAAAATTCTTTAATATTGTCGTATTTGAAATGTGTGTAAAGTCAGACTGCTTTGTTGTCTCTGGAAACACGTTGGTGTTATATCGAATGATGCAGCAACTACCTGCATTCTAGATCGTTGTTGTAAATCCGTGACATATTCACAAAGTTACATGGAGTAGCTGAAAAGAAATAGAATAAAATTCTGATTCAGGAGGGTTTTTCAGTGGGAAGCAGTTCAGTACCAGTAGGGGTTCAAGCATCTATGGAAAAAGGATACAAATCTTATTGCAAGCATTGCTTAAATTACTGTGCTTTTAGCAAAACCTAATAACCTTGTCATTCCCTATGCATTTAATAATATGCACATTAAATAACATGCACATAATAGCATGTGAATTTAGAGTAGACATTTTAAAAATGCTTAGCCAAGTTCATAGGTAGCTTTCCTATAAAATCAAATAAAATTAAACAATAATGTAATCACCTATTTCCCTTGTGAGCAGATGATTGTTTTCCATAGCAAAATCTGTAGCCATGGCTGCATGTGCACACACTTGGTGTGTGTCTGCTAGCTCTAGGAAAGCAAAATAGCTCTGTATTCCTACAGGTAGGTTTTTTATGGCTGAGAAAATCAGCCTATGTCCAGCACATTATGTTAGTCATACTTGCTTCAAGCTAAAGGTTAAGCTAAAGGTTAAGACCACTTTTACGAGTAACAGCTGTGCAGCTCTCCCAGCAGTGCTGATTGGGTTTGCCGTGTGCTCTGAGTTTATTTGGCTTGGAACACTGGCGTAGGCGTAACGCTTCTGGACAAGGTCATGAGAAATTAGGCATATTACAGGTTGTAATGCTTCCATGATGAGTTCTGCCAAAAGAAATTTGGTCTCTGCCATCAAGCCTTCTTCAGAGTCAAATGCCAGGGGATGCTTTTTTTGCACTGAAATTTCTTTCAGCATCTAGCTTATTTCAACTTTACAGAGAAAGCTAAGTTAACTTTCAGGATAAATTGAAATGTTTTATTTTGGGAGAGATAGAAAATTGTTCTTTTCCTTATTCAATGTAATATGAAGTAGTATATATTAAAATAGACTCTGGGAAATGTTTCTGTTGTTTCTAATGAAAGCATTATATTCTGCTATGTAAAGTAGTACAGATGGTAAAATAAATTGGACAAAATATTCAACTTCTTCAATATGAGAAATTTTGTAGGAGGTTGTTAGGACTTAATGCTTACAGTCTGTCTCGTACTAAGTGTCTCTACACAAGCACATGTAATTCTATTCCATCCTTCTCAATGATTTTAAATAGTCATTAGGATATTTTAACGATTTTGGATATTCTTTGTGTTTGTGAATTCCTGAATGCTTTTGTAGTTTGCAGTCTGCTTTCTTCTGACATTTAAATGTAAATTAGCACAGGTGATTTTTTAGTGCATGCAAATTGCTGTGTTGGTTAAGGTCCTCTGCTTGTGGCATTGCTATTTTTGCTTAGCTTATCACTAGCTCTAAAAGGTTATCCCTAACTTAAAAAGCTTTTCACACAAAATTGTTAGTCCTGCACTCCATTGACTCCCAACAATTTGCGGTGTCACAGTTTGGTATTCTTCCAAAGCAGGGAGACGTACAAATGAATCGAAAATAACTTACAACTCATATGAAAATGAGTTGCATTTTTATCAGATTAAAGACAGTAATTTTAACATCACGTCTATTGAAAATACAAGCTGGTATGTGAGAAGCATGCGATAGACCAGAGGACACTTTGTAAAACTCTGTTACATCTGGGCATACGTGTGCTTCTGATACGGGTGCTGATAATGAGTGGGGGCGACACAGTGCAGTGTACGTTGTGCTTAGGGTTTGAAATGACACTGCACTAGTACTTTAAAATGTTGCCCTCAAATTTATCTCTCTGAACAAAAATTAGATTTCTTTATCAGCAGTTTTAATGATTGCCAGACAAATTATAGCTTTTTCCTTGTTCTGGGTACAATGGCTATTGCTGCTATCTGTTCATCTGCATTTTGTTCAGGGAAACTCAGGGACAAAAAGGGACAAATGTTGTCTGAAGTTTGGTATTCTAAACATCTGCTGCACATCAACAAAGTGTGTGTGCGTGATCTCCAGTGTGTCTCCATTTATTTCTACAGTAATTTGTGTGGTCGTTAGGGAAGGAAAAATCCCTCCTGGAAGGACTACTGTTTCTTTTTGACTGGGTGACCTACAGTGGACAACCACCAGAAAAGGATATTAGTCACAAAGTTGGCTAGGAATATTATTTATTAGGAGAAGAAGAAAAAGAAAAAGGGCTCTACTTGAGTGTGGATCTTTTCTTTAGTCCTAATTAGAACCACAATCCATCATGCTGGAAAGTTTCTATTCATTTTGGTGATTGGGGACATGACAAATGAATCTCAGAATAAATGGGATGTCAAGGCAGAGCAGGAGATGGATGTGTTCTGCATGGGATGAATGTAATAAGTACAGTTAATGTTGGCAACCAGCCAGCCCCATTGCCTCACGCTGGGCAAGTTGCCCCAAGGCTCCGACTGGGGGTAAAACACCAATAAATGATCCCCCTCATCTCCCATTTATTAGAAAATGAACACCTTGTCAAGGTTCATTCTTTGTTTTCCTGGCTGTCACTTTGCTTCAGGGATGGCAACTAATTGAATATTAGTTAATTGTTTCTAATAAAATGCTGATAATTAGATATCTCTTTTCATGTTGCTGGCCTAGCTCCTCTCTTTAATTTCACCTCCCTTTCAGTAGCCTCTGTTTCGCACACAGCCGCGTCGAGATTGATTATCTGCAGCGAGCGAGAGGCCAAGCAAGAAACTTCATTTAAGATTAATTTCAGGGAAACTGTTTTACAATTTTTCTAAATTGAATTTAGTCTTAATTTTAAAGTGTTAGGGGTTGTATGTCTTCAAAGGTTGCTTTTGGATAATTTATTATGTATCAAGTAATCAAAACCACTCTTGAACCAGGATGCTTAACGTGTCTAAAGGCAGTGTCTGAATTTAGCCACGCTGACAAGCCTCCTTTGCTCACAAGTGTTGGGGAGGGAAGGGGAGGCATTCCCTGGCATGCATGCTAGATTGCTGGTAATGTAGCATATTTATTTATTATTAAGTACTTCCTGGAAAGGACTGTATTTTGCTCTTCATATCAGTCTCTCCAGTCTTCAGTGGTCTCCAGATGCTCAGAAGCTCAGAGGTAGCTGTGGTAAGTCCAACATAGATAGATGGTTTCCTCTAAACTCTTGAGAACCAGTAAAACTATGTCAGTTCATGCTAACTCCTAGGTCAGAATGTGTCTTCCTCATACCTATATCCGAGCACCAAGACTCAGATGTGATGGCTTGCACAAGTTGAGTGGCTGTCCCAGAGGACCATTCTCTTATCTCGAGGAAATGATAATACAACAAATCTATTCCAATTTAATTTGCTCACAAGCTGAGAATAGAATAGTATAGTATAGCTTCACCCCTGCTGCTGGGGTGAAGCGAGTAAGGGCAGAATAACAAAAGGCAGCAAAGCATCCAGGATTAGTACTGGATCGGGGCTTATTTGGCAAAATGGGAGGGCTGGAAAAGGCACCCGTAAGATCCCTTCCCCCGTAGGCTCCATCTTTCTCACACAAAACTGGCTTTAGTTATTTGAATTCCCCTGTGGAGGGGATGAAGCTGTAGCATCCTCACTTCTTACAGCCCTTGACTTGTGGAAAGAGATCAGGGGGACGGATATTTGTAGCCTCTCAGTGTAAGAACTGCTGAGTTGGAAAAAGAAGCTGGAGAAGGATGAAATGAATACTGAAAACACCGAAATAAACAAATGGAACATAATGCAAGCAGAATTAGAGTACTTGGAGGCTGTCCTAAGATATTCCTGGCCAAGTTTGTCCCTTGAAGCAAATAAAACAACCCCAGGGAGCAATTTGGCCTGCCATGCATACACTTGGACTCTCTGAAGGGAAGCAGAGTAACCCAATTGCATGGACTGAGAAAAACTGTAGCAGCTTTTCTGTCCTATTTTCAACTCTAAGAGATGCTGAATATAATACATGAGCCATATACAGGCCTTGTTAACATCAGCTCACTACATTTTTACTAGCTTCCCAACGTACCAATTATTTAAAGATTTCTCAGCATGAGAAAAGGTCAGATTTGAATGAAGGTAAAAGGTAGGTGAGCACGTCCCTTAAACCTGGCGGAAAAGTAGGTCTATAAGACTTGCTCAACTCCTCTCCGTCCCTGTTTTTCTTTTGCTAGTGAAGCCCTTGACTTTATTAGTAGGAATTGGACTGGCAACCCCCAAAGAGCTCAGCATGTTCATGTGGATGGCTGTGCAGCCGTGCAGGGCTTCATGTTAAGAGAGGAAAGAAGGTTTGGCTCTGACATTTGCTCTGGTTTAGAGAACCTGGAAAGGTTCTCCTCCAAGCGGGAGGAGTGCTTTACGCTGCTTGAAGAGAAGGATGCAGGCATTTCTATTTTACTCCCTGGCTGAATATGTAGGTATAAAAACATCAAGGAAATCAATGAGTGAAAGACAAGTGTGTATTTCATTTTTATTGTATATCTTTCAGTGAAGGGTTCAGTAAAAAAAAAAAAAAAATCACGTATTTCTAACTCCTTGGGCATCAAGTGATGTGGGTGCAAGTCCCTCATGGGCACCAGTCTCTTCAAGCTGCTTCTCTCCAAGTTCAGTCATTGTGGGTGACAAACAGCTCTGTTAAAATGCATTCGTTACCCTCTCAGGGACGGAGCAGAGCTGTTTGAATGGTCAACCTCCATTTGAGTTGACTATCCATATTAGAGAGTTGAGGTTGTCAATACTGTTCTTCAGGTGGGATTTTCTTCATTTACATTAGCTATCGTGACCTATGAAGTTGGTAGGAGAGCTGGTTGTGGTCAAGATGGCTGGTGCTTGATAGTAAGGCATACAGCTCCATGGTGCTCTAACAAATGGGGCCTCCGCTGGAGACAAATATTACAAGCAGGGAAAGATGCCATAGGAAAGACTTCCAGGAAAGAACACGAGTTTTTTTCTTGAGCAAATGGTCTGTTGCTTCTGATTTTTCACTGTTAACAGCTGACTGATGAGATACTGTAATATTTTTTCAACAACAACAACCACCAAGCATGCTGGATTGCTTGTAGCTTGCTGTCAGCTTCCTACACTGGCAGCTCAGTTTGTGGCACCTGTGATAAATGAACAAAATTAATGATTGCCAAGTGCTGCTGGATTTCACTTAAAGTGAGGTTTTATTTGAAGTTCAGGCTGTCATCTTATCAGATTTTTTATTTATTCATCTATTTTTAGAAACTGTATGACAGTAAATGAATGTGTGCCACGTAGTGCAGGTTGATAGACAACTGAATGGCAAGGCTGTAATGGGAGCTTTCAGTTCTTACTGAATAAAGTCTGGTGGTTCATTTGTTTTTAATTCTGATTATACCAGCATATTTCAATATTTTAGTTGTCACAGCAGAAATGTGCTTTCCATGTTCAGAAAGGAGCAGAATTTGGAGTATTTGTAGACTCACGTAGCACTTCTGCAGCCATCAATTGCAAGTGGGGATTTGGAAATAGCCTAGGGAAGGGAGCAAAGATGCAAACCCACGTTAGCATGGTCCCACCACCTGCTTTGCACCCTGCTTTGTACGGGGGGTGGGAACTTCTCGGAGCTCAGGGAGCCTGCAGGAGGTCCATGCTGTCAAGTTCCTGGTGTCTGCCCTGGAGAACAGCGACCTGTGCCCAGCTGGGTCACCTAAGGGATGGAGCTCCCCACAAACGAATGAGGTTGTACCCAAAGTGACAGGGAAATAACCACCAGAGGGGTTCCCAAGTGCACTGAGATTTAAACAGACTTCTTTTGAGATGAATTGTAATTCCTAATAAAAAAGTTAACGGGCATTTGGAAAAACCGTTGATTCCCTCAGTCCAGGTGTGCGATGAAAAGAATCAAGTTTTAACCACAATGAATAGTATCAAAATTGCATCCAGTAGGAAGATTTTTTTTTTAAAGTATACATCAAATAATTAAGTAGCAAGTCAGTCTGGATCAGTAACTCTCCTTGTTAAAACCTTTACTGGCTGATAGACGCGGAACTGACAATTGTCATTATAAAACGTAGCACATCTTTCCCTTGAGGGAACCTCATTAGAAACTGTAACGCTAGTGGGTTTGAGGGAAACCCATTCTATACCATACCCATTATGCTTGGTTAATTAAACACAGGGCCTTACTTTGAGTCCATGCCGGCTTGCCGAGTTTGCTCGTCACTTCTGGGTTTGCCGGGAAGCTGCAGTGCGTGTCCGTGGGGCAGGAATGACACATCCCAAAGCTGTGGCTGCTCCCCGCAGCCTTTTCCTTCCACCTGACTGAATGTTACATAGCAGAGGTGATCCAGGCTGTGTGTGTGAGGGCGGACCTCAGCAACAGGGAAACTGCAAATAACCTGAAGCACCATTCCTCATGCCAAGTGGTAATCGTGGTGCTTATAGAGGAATGTAAATTTCATAATCAGCTGTAGTCTGCAGCTGCAAAAATACAAGTATATAAAGTGTTTTAAAATTATTACTGTTCAGGGATCATAAGACAAAGATTAGTTGTCTAAATCTGTCTCATAAACAAATTAACACAGTGCTGCTTTCTGTTCAAAATATGATTCTTGTCGGAAGGATTAAACGTGTTAAATCCAGCTAGAATATGCTGTGATCATGTTTTTTAGCAAAGCTGCAATAATCAGACATTTACAACTAATAAATCGGTACTCTAATTCCTCTGCAATAAGGCTTTGAAATATAATCTGTCATTTCAGATTTATAGAACATGACTTTTCATAATTATAATTCTCAAATGCACATTACTAGTTATAATTAAATTCACTTTCAAAAAATCTGAAGCATTTTTGTGGATTATCTGTTCATATTATGTTCTAATGGTAAAATTAATGTATAATCTGTTGAATAAATTTGGTTAGTTCTTGGATAGAAAAATATGCTCCACTCTTGATCAAGTCCTGGAAACTTAGATAAGAAGAACAAAAATGTGTACTGTATATCTTAAGAGGGCTCTAACAAAGCCAGATCAAACTCAATCATGGGCAAAAAGGAGAACTTTCCTTCATAAAAGAAAAAATGAAAGGATTTCAACTAATTTAAAAGAAATTAAAAAATATTAAATTATAGCTCGATTAGAAAAGATGTTAAATATTGGCTCTGGTTAGGTTGTAACAATGGATTAAATTATAGACTCATTCAACTGAAGAATGAATCCCTATTAATGGGAACAAGTATATTTATTTGTGGATGTTGGTTCAATAAAAGCTAAAGTGTATCACTTTTTCAGCTTAATGTTTCTCATTAATAAGATACCTAAGAACCCGATGTATTTTTCACCATTATTGTCAGACTGCACTGTTACTTCACTAAGGCAGAAGCTCAGGCTTTCAGATTTCAGCTTTAAAGCCAGTGGGTCAAATACTCACCCAGCTGTGGGAGCTGGCAGGATGCTCACCCAGCGGCTGCTCCCCTGGGACACCCCACTAGACCTGCTTCAGGCCACCTGTATAACCCTTCAGATTTATGTATAACCCTTTAGATTTACATGCATTGAATAACAAGTCATTTCTTCTGCCCAGTGCTTATGTGAGGAGCACAGACAGGAAAACCATGTTTCCTTTTGCATAGCTGGGGCAGCTCAGAGCATCAGAGGATGAAACCACTGCTGGGCTTGGTGTCCTGGAGTCCTACCTCCCACTTCATCATGGGCTGCAGAGGAACTGAGCATTGCTACTCTTCCCCAGAATCTGCAAGCCGGTCCTTTCTCACTTGCCTCTCCCCTGAGGATGACCAGGATGCAGCTGGGGTCCGTAAGCTCCCATGCCCTAGGAGAGGAACAGACTGTGATCTTCACGACTCATTTTAGTAAGCGTGATCTGGCTAGGAGGCTGTGGGTTTGATTCCCCGGCATTTTCCTTCAGTGTATGTGGGTATCAAATTATAGCTGCACAGCTTCACATGTACTGATAACCTTTAATGTGCAGGTCATCTTACACTTGGGAAAGCTTGTGGGAGGGTCCAAAGTCAATAGGAAGCTGCAGTCTCAGAGGTGAAACATTTGCAGCGAAAGCAGATCATTCACATCCAAAAACTGCTGTTGGGCTGGAGGAAGGCAGCAGCTCCATTTAACTGCCTTCCCTGGATAGGTTTTAGGCCAGTTAGTAACTGTTCTTTAACTTTCCACTCCCCCGTACAAGCAGTAATGTTTTACTTCTGTTTAAAACTCTTACCTTCAGTCTGATTCAGCCTCCCTGACTGAAGGTAGTAAAAGAGTAACTGTGCAAGATGGGGCTGAATAGTGCCAAATCAACATGGAAATGGGAAATGTAGGAGAAATAGTTAAATAAATAAATAAATAATCATTGCTTTACCAGTCCAAAAGGATATAAAAAACTTTTTTAATTTTCTTGCAAATAAGCCTGAAATTTTAGGTGTGCTTTGGTACAAAGGCAGATGGATTTGAAGAGGGTTAGGAACTGGCTGTCCTGTTAGGGCTGAAGGCTTTTTGGAAGAGGTGTACTTAGGAGAGTGAGAAGGCTGAAAGGATTGATAGCAGGAGGGACTGGGAAAGAGAGAGGGAACCTGGTGCTCCTGTGACCCATTGCATAAAGATGCCATATCATGCTGAACAATTTCCCTACTCACAGCAAATAGTAGTAGTTTTTGTGTTTTGTCACAGCAGTAGAAACACCTAGCTGCTGAAGGGAAGTCCTTGCCTCAAAGAATTTATAAACCCCAGAGATCATTTAAGGTGAAGCTGGCAGGTGAGACCAAGCCCTAGAGAAGTAACGTGACCTGTGTGAAGTGCCATGCTAAATTAGCTGTTATACTGAATCTGTAACCATGGTCTCCTATCCGCCAGCCTTGTGTACTGAGCTGTCCAGCCCTCCTCACATGCTAGCCTTTCTTCGAAGTCTGAGAGAGAACAGACAGCAGGCAAGTGCAGTAAATAAATAATTCAGGGGCTGTTTGTAATGATCGATGGAACATCCCAAATTAATGCGTGCTGGTCTGCGAGCAAAAGGGTGGATGAAAACCAAGGTCATTTAGGGACGGCTTGTTCATGTGTTCACTCTACAGTCTTGAGTTAGTTATCCTAATGGCACGCTTTAATAAAACTTTAATAATGCATTAATAAACCTTTAATAATGCATTAATAAACCTCGTCATACAATTTAAGTAAAATCAAAATCAGTTACGTGGTTCGCCAATAACCTGGTAGTGATCAGTAACAGAATAAGCAGTAGAAAGTGCTGGGGTATGTTTGATCAAGTGCTGAAAGAGTATTTTTCACCAAAAACAGGTAGGAAAAAGAAATTGAGCCAGCCCACCTGAGGCCGCACTCCTTGGGAGAACTTGGGGCTGGGGTCTACGCATATCCCAGGCAGTGGAGGTGCTTAGTTAGCTCTCTGAAAGGATGGATGCTTATCTATCGCTAATCTGCCCGCTTAGTTAGGAGGCTGAAAGCACTGTTAAAAGATGCAGTTGCCATTACTAAAAATAGTCATTAACAGGATATTTTTAGAAAGAGCTGGAAAGCAGTTACTAAGATGTACGGTTTGGACCGTCCAGCTGCGGTACGGCCATGCCAGCCAGGGGAGGCTGGCTGCTTAGCCTGCAGTGAGGCAGTCCTGGTTGGCTGTGTTGTAGTGACCTCGGGCCTCAAGGTGCAGGCACGCGTAGGGTGAGGAGTGAGCAATGAGCAGTGTTTTCTGCTTCATGTTTGAACGTGAATTCCTATGTGGATGATAAGATTGTTCTTAATATTTGTAGCTAAAGGTTTGGCAAAGGAGTAATGTCCTTGGACAACAGATTTAAGTTAAATAAGGCTTTATTTCTACAATATATAGTGTTTGATGGTCAGATTGCAAAGACACCCATGTGCCATTGTCCTGCTGTCTTCTGGGGGAAATTGTGAACTCCCAGAGTAGTTGTTGTTGTGCTCCCTGAGCACAAGGGCTGAGGCTCAGGAGGTGATGTGTTTGTGGTGGCTGCAGAACGAGGCATCTCAGCAAACAAACACATGAAGGTGTGAATAACTGGGGATGTGTGTGCATGGGATCATATCCACCCTTACTGACATCTCGTCTGTGACAGTGCTATTATCACTTCACGTCCTTTTTGATCACATTCTTCCTGTGTTCTTTTCCTCTGGACATATAATATATCACTTCATCGTGCTAAATTTGTTATAAGGCTTGTGTGGCTTTTTATTTTTTTCTTCCAAATCCTGAAAACCTGCTTTGGCTTCTTGAAAAGATGTAGAGGGGATCTTTCTCAGATGAGATGAGAACTGTGTTGGAAACACTGTGTTAATGGCTGCTTTGTGCTGCTTAATCTGGCTTTACCAAAAAAAAAAAAAAAAAATATCACTAAAGAACAGCATTTCCCGGGAAGTACAGAACAAATAACTCACGCACATCCCAGGAGCTGGGCAATTGCTACACATTAGCAATGCCTGAGGATGGAGGAGATAGCTGTATCTGCTGCAGCAGTCTTTTTTTCCTCAACAACAACAAAAACGTATTTTTCCCTGTGTAAGCGTTCATACTTCAGAAAATGGATTGCAGATGTGCCTTCCCCACCCACCACCCCAAATGCATTTGCTGGTGTCTCAGATATATGCAAATATTTTAAAATTTGCCAATCTGCTTCAAGATGTACAGTAACACAACAGAATGGAAATAGAAATCCGTATTTCCAGAGGCTCACACTGCCACAACGGGACAGCCTCCCTGCCGGTGGGCACAGGATACTGTGACAAAGATTATTGAAGGGCGCGTCAACAGTTTTACATATACAGTGGAGAACAAGAACAGTCCATATACAGGTTCATGTGGCTGGCAACCTTGCCTGAGTGAAGGGAAGACCTTGGGCCCCTGGGCATGGAGGCCCACGGGTGCCCACTGGCCTCTCTGTGTGGAGCTTTGCTGGAGGCTGGGGAGAGGCAAAGAGCTTTGCAGTAGCTCTCGTTCTTGCACAGGTAGCATAAGCAGCACTACCTAGGACTCACTGCTGTTGCTGAGGGATTTTCTTACCTACTTCTGGTTTTTCTTCTCTTTTACCTTTGTGATTTGCCTTAAAACAAAACCCAAACAAGAGATCTTCTACTTAACACTGAAGGGCTGCAGGTGAAGCACATGAAATAAAATGCAATTCCCACCTTCACCATGCTCTGAGCAATTGCCAGTCATCTGATTGCATTCTGAAAGCAGCTGAGCACTTGCTAGCTTCAGAGGACGCCTGCAAATCCCAGTAATGTTCACAATATCCTCGGCATCTTGCAGGATTCTGCCCCTGAGAGCAGGTGCTTTCCTGCCTTTCTGCTGTGGATGCACCATTGCCTGTTTCTTCTCGTGGTCACTGGTGCTGACAGGAACTCAGCTTGAGGCTGAGCCTCTCAAAACAATAAAACAAACAAAAGCAACACCCTTAAACTCTTTTGTCAAATCTCTTGATGGAAACTGCTCTACAAAGATCATAGTGTGTGACACAGGATTTCAGGTCAGAAAAAAGGTGTCACAGTTTCTCTCATGACTATTTACAAGATTCAGTTAGACTTTGTACCAGAGTTGGGTGCCATTGACTTCTGTAGGACTTTGAGGCTCCAACCTTCGTGCATCCGAGACCAAGAAGCAAATCAGCCTTGGGGGCATCATAAAGGTTCCACCAAAGACAGAATGTACTTATCTTCCTGAAACAGGGCTGGCAGACCCAGAAATATTTGTGTTTTTAATCTGGAATTCACATAGAGTTTTCCGGAGCATCACATACTCTGCTGGGAAAATTGTCAATTATTTATTTGAGTACTGGAGGAAAATCAAGGCACATCAAGGCAATTCATACCTTTTGATGCAGTTTAAAATGTTGAAATTCCACTCTGGCAAAATGCTCGCTTTTTTTTTTTTCTTCCTCTGAACTTGACAACGTTTTCCTTATTTTTGCTGGGAAATGAATGCATCTGTTTTCTTAACAAATGGAAGTGTTTGACTTACAGATGCTGCCTTTCAAATCAAAGCCTACTAAAAATCTGATATGGCCAGGGAACATGTCACATGTTTTCCAGTTAGTGGGTGAGAACTTTTTCTGTGGCTGTACTGTGTGTCTTGGCAAGTGTCTGTGCAAATATCCCTTCCCCAGGTTTATCAGTGCAAAGTTCCTAAAATCTGCTGTTGAGATGCAATGAAAGAAATTGTTACTGCGCTTGGGAAGGAGCCATGCAGTGTCGTAGCATCCCAGCTGTGGTTATTTCTGTTTTCCAGAGCACGAGTTGCTGTAAGAAGGATGGGTCAGGGAGTTGTTCCTACACAGCCATGGTGTTTGGTGGCCAAGATCCCTCCTCGAGGACAGATGCTGGATGCATATTCTGAAATGTGTGCATCCTGCTGGCAAAAAACACTGGTAGTGCTGCATAGGAGGGCTGGAGCAGTACTGAGGGTGAAGAAAATACCCCTGCCTCTCTTTTTTATTAAAGGGTGCAAGGAAGGGGAGGAGCCGATGGCCTTCAAATTCAAGACTTTGCACTCTGAGCGTGTGGGATGGGGGAATGAGGACTAATTAACATTGTTTTCCTTCAGTGCTTCCTGCAGGTTCCCCAGCAATATGTTAACTTCGGAGAGATCTGAATGTTGACAGTGTTTCA
The DNA here is from genome assembly GCF_040182565.1 of Anser cygnoides. Classification (NCBI taxonomy): domain Eukaryota; kingdom Metazoa; phylum Chordata; class Aves; order Anseriformes; family Anatidae; genus Anser; species Anser cygnoides. The sequence continues at coordinate 15,218,972 of NC_089884.1, forward strand.
TACAGCAAACAGCCGCTGCTGGGTATTTGTTGTGGAGGTCTTTCAAGACAGGATTAGCATCAGTGTGATGTTAATGGCAGGTTTTTACATGTCTGGGCTCCCTCGGTTTGTTTTGTGATTTGACAAGACGGCATTAGCGATTATGAGGCTTCAGCACAGGTCTCTATTCACTTGTCTACCATTGAATGTTAATTCAGGTACGAATGGGATATAAATTAGTTGCACACAAGCCCTTCCTGAATGTTTTGTACATACTAGCTGTAATGCTTTTGACTGTGGTGTATTTAAAGATGCAAGAACAGATTTGCACACTGCATTTAGTTTGATAGTTTATTAATAAACATTAAATAACAGCAATTTTGTCTTTGCTGACCCACTTCTTACTAAGCCAAAAAACTCTTATTTAAATACAGGCGTGTATGCGCTAGCTGCAGGCAAGTTATTTTTATAATTAACTCCAACATTACAAGCCAATCATACAAATCTGTTACTGTCACGTTAAGGGGTGTAGCCGATTAACTGTTACGGGTCCAGTCAGATTCAGGGTACTGAACTATCACAGTCACAGATTCACCAATAATGTATTAACTGATATGTGTCTGGTCAGACTCAGAGCACTGAACTACCACGGTCACGGATTCACCAATAACGTATCACGCCCCTACTCTAGTCGCGTTCAATGTGAACTCTTACGGCTAGGAACAATGCAGTTAAGTGCAATTTATTACAGCAACAGGTACACAGGTTCTTTGGATTGCCGGTGATAATTTACTGTCTGCAAAAGCAAGCTAGCATGCATGAAATACACAGGTGCACAGCCTGGAAATTAACGTGTTAAAAGGCACAAAGACTCTATAGAGATTTCTAAGTATTCGTGGAGACACCCGGTACAACCAAGTGTTCAAATCACACCCAAAGCCATCCCAATGGGGGGAGGGAAGAGAGGCTCAGCCCATCGACTAATCCCGGAAGTCAGGAGGTCCTTGTGATGGTATATTCCTTGGTGATGGTATTTCCCCTGATGATGGTAGCTTCCCTCACAACCCCTCTCTCTTAGGCCAATTGATATTATTTTCTATCTTTTAGGTGGAGCTTGAGTGACTCTAGTCAAGCATATCTTAGTTATGATTCATGAAATGTTTTCCCGTCTCCGTTTAAAGGAATAGGCTCTGAGAAATTCAGAGCACATGCTCAGTGAGGGGTGGTCGCACCTTGGAGGTGGGTAGCTTTTGGGATGGAGGTGTGTTTTGGTATTATAATGATATTAGAATGAGCAAAAGTACACTAGAGTACAGCATTTTGTCAAAAACATGACAGGTCGTTGGCTCAGGGTAGCAAAAGTGCAGTTTATCAGTCTCGGTGTGCACAAGATCAAGACCCCACCTGATCACAGAGCCTAGCCGCGGTGTCTCCACTCCGCCTCTACGCTCCGTACTGTTCCTTAGAGCCAGCACACCAGGTTCCCCCAATGCGATAGCATCTAAGGTTGGAAGCCTAGGGAACGCTCAGGTAATGCAGCTACGCCCTACCCTGAAAGCCTCTTCAATGCTGTACATTTTCTTTAAAATGTGAATATTAGTTTTATTTTCCTAGTTACGTTAGGCAATTACACCACAGTTACTATAGGCTAGTCTCCACAAGTCCAATTCAACTGAAAATTTGTAATTGTTTTGGTATGTTTGTCCTCCAGTAATAATAAAAATATTGGCATTAGCAAAGAACGAGGAGTTGGCTGATATATATAGAGAGAAAAAACACAAACATCAACAAGGAGATTCCTCATTTTTGCTTTTGTCAAGTTTTAGTTCCCCCCATGTCTTCTAAAAGCCAGAGGGGTCACAGAAAAAGCACTTTCGAGTCTTCTTGTGTTTCCTCAGCCCAGGCCATCTCCACGTCCCGGCGTGCAGGGAGCAGCACCCGCAGCCCACTCGGCGCCTTCACACCAGGTGCATGTCCCTCATCTCCCTGCCACGCTGCCACCTCTGGGCTGAGCGGGGACACCTGGGCATTGCTGGGCATAGGCAGCAGGAAATAACTGGCACCCACCCAAGGCAGTGACAGCGTAAGATATAATTTCCATGTACCTGAACACAAATCCTCCATTATTTCAGCCTTAAAAATAAAAAATAATAGAGCATGTGGAACTGAGAAACATAACGTGGTCTATCTGCACCAAAGGGAATACAATATCCAGAGCTAAATACCTTCTCCTTCCATATAACTCACCAGGAGGTAAGGACGTTCAGCACTCTGCAGGAAGTGCTTGCTCAGCACCATAGAAGGTAGGGCCCCTTAATTGTTTAAATTTCTCAATTCTGTTAACAAGATGAGTCCTTTCCAATTACTTTTTTTTCCCCCCTCCATTATTTGGAGTCAGTTTTATGTAAGTCCTAAAAATATTAAAAGAACAGCAGAGTAGTGCATAAAATGTGTTGCCTGCCTCCTCCCCCTATGTTCTTTCAAATAACTAGAGGTCATAACCCCCAAAATCTGGCTGTTGGCTGTTAGCTAGTAGAAACCAGCTGAAACCCTGGTAAGACAAATCTTCGCAGCTGTATCATATGTCTGCTGTTGTCAATATATCTGCAAAACCTGCCAACTGCTTGTCACTTAACATAAAGTGGATTTAGAGGGGGGTGAAGTAGAAAGAGAAACAGATCGTGCTGCAATCCGAAGGCGTGTTTATCTGGTAAATGCTTTTTTTTTTGTTGTTTATTTCTGTTTTTTCCCTTCTTTGCCTCTTTAGCCTACTAAAAAGATAAGAATGTGATGTATCTCGGCACGAAGCACAGCTTTCACAACCATGTTTTGTTTTCTGTCTTGCCCTGGTGCAGGGAACGTAATTGCCATCCTGCTGAAAGAGCGAGCAGCTGTGGCCAAGCCAGCGGTGCTTTATTCAGCCTCTGCACTACAGGATCATAGAACAGGCTCTGAGCCCTCGGTTTATTTTTTCGGGCAGATGATACGCTGCCACTGAATTGAGAGTGCTGCCCATACCCCCATGGTCTTGGAGCAGAAGCAGCCGTGGCCTGGGCTCGCCCTACGTGGGGCAGCGATGCTGCATGCGTGGCCCCGCGCGGCACACTGCCAGCGTTCCAGTGGCAGGGTTTTCAGCAGAGGTCTTGGGCTTTGCCAGTAGAGGCAAATTCCATTCCAGGGAGGCGCTCTCTTTCCAAATGGGAAAGCAGATTTTAGAGATCTATTTTAGCATTTTTGGGAAGTGGGGAGAATCAGTTTCTCTGTGAAAATACGTCTGGTACAAGAGGTGGGGAGAACAGAACAGACAGAAAGAGAAAAGCTTATTTACTTGTTGCACTGACATCCTTTCATGTGAAATATCATCCTTCTGATATGAAAAAAGACAAGGGCAGGATCTTCTCTCCTCCTGGCAAGGGAATTTTATATCAAGTTCTGGAAAAGCATCGTTTCTGGTCTTGTTTTTTAAAAAGAGAAGAATATTTCTAAGGAAATTTTAAATAAATTGAAAGGAAAAAACAAAGCAAAACAAACAAATAGCTACTTCTCAGCCAGCTCTTGTCTTCATTTCCATTTATGATGTATCTGATATCCCATGGGAAGGCAGGCCATGAACTTGGGAGGCAACCCGCCACCCAGGTCAGTGTCTGCCACGCCTCGTGAAAGCTGTCCCCTTCAGATGCCACCAAGGACCAGGCAGCTTGCTACCTGGCTAAGGTGTCTGATCGCAGCGGAAGGGCCACAAAAGATCTCTGTCCTTTTTTAAAAATGTACTGAACTGAACTGAAACATGGGAACGAGCATACCTGACGTGCTGGTTCCTGGCTGCAGACAAGGACCTACTTTTTCAGTCCTGACTTAACCTGCCAGCGACTCCTGCAGGGAATTGTGCTAGAGAGAAAGGATGCAGCTCGTGCTCAGCTCTGCCTACTTCACAGCAGCTAATTATTAAAAATAGCTTACTTGTGTTTATTTTTAATTGCTCCAAACCTCGGTAGTGTAATGAAGCCATTAAGAAATAACTCTCTGAAAGAGTTAAAAAAAAAAAAAAAAAAAGAGAGAATCAGATAAGGTCCCCAATGCACTTTTGCATTTTATTGACATTTTAATTAAGACTGTAGTATACTTCAGGGATCTCTGCACTTAAATAGAAACCATTTTAATATGCTACACTGGCAAAGAGTAATGGATGAATACAGACCCATATTCCCATATGTTTTATGGTACTTAGTGATTCTTTTGTACAATGTATTATGATGTTAAGACATTTTATGAGTTTCTATTGGCTAAGCTGAGCCATATCAAATTATAATTTTGCTCAGTGGATTTTACTGTAAGCAGATTAAATAGGCCACGTTCGGTATTTATTGTACACTTAGATCTGCCTGTTTTTGTTTTTCCTATTATAGTCTTCATTTACTTTTCCCCTTAAAGTGACTGTAACAAGCATTATATGAAGAAATCACTTGGCTCCATTTACAGTGGGCTGGTGTGGTTGTTTGCTGGATTTTTTATTTTTTTTGAAATAAAAGTTGTTGGAGCTGAAAGGATGTTGTTCCCCGGATAATACTGATCTGAATGAATTCTTTTCCATTTAACTGCACCACTGATATAGCTGTGGATATTTTTCTTTTTAAATAGACATTTTGGCATCTAGCATTAATATCCGGGGACTCCTGCAAGCCAAGAGAGAGGAGACTATTTGTCCCATTTTGGACCCAGGAACAGGACCGTATGTCGCAGGGCTGACAAATGTAGTTCTAGGATGCTTACTGACTGAAGTTTTGAAGACTCTGAGTAACACAGAGTTGTAAACCCACTTAGAAGCAACATGAGAAAGCATGAATACCAGTCCAGGACTAAGGAGAGGCAGCTCAAACGTGTACCTTAGCAGAGCATCACGCGGAGCCTCTGAAGTGAGAAGGGGCAAAGTTTTAGGGTGAGGAGCACGTGTGGCAGGCTGGCTGTCCTGGCCACAGCGGTCTGTTGTCAGTGCCGTTGACCACAACACTGATACCTGCCATTATTATTATTATTATCATTATTGTTATTATTTTATGACTCTTCAGCCATTAACGTCTGTTTCTGACCAAGCCGAAACGAGACACATCCAGACTCTCATGAGAATGTCAGTAAAAGCAGCCATCCTCCGTATCTTGCTAACAGTCTCTGAACAAGAGCGGACGGGTGAGTGTAACAGAGGAGGAATGTTCCGGAAAGGAGTCTGCCAAAAATGCTGATTCAGCAAGCCAGGAACTTTGTGGGGAAAGTTAGCATTGATGAGGGTTTTGGAAGAATAAGGTCTTCAGTATTCCATTCCTTTTGCACTAACAAGATTTTAATGTTGAAATTTTAGTTTAGGTGAAAAAGATTTGGAGAAGAAAATACGTCAATATTTAAGGATAATTCTTACGGTATGAATGGAAATGGTGCAGTTGTACATGGAGACTGACACAATTTGTTCATACAACTTTTCCAAATTTTGACTTCTGTTTGCCCAGCATCAAATGGAGTGGAAAAAAAATGGAGTCCCAATGCAAGAATAACAATTTCTAGGTAGCTCTCACATTAGCATGGAGATTGCATTGCAGGAGGTGGACAGCAGAGGGGCTTACCAGCTTATTATTGCAATTTCCATGTTAAATGCTTTTTGCTACTCCCAGCAAACTTTGACTTGCTCCCTAATTACCCTAATGCCCAGGTATTGTGCTGCTCTACCTGTCCCTGAATGCCAGCTTCATTAAACCACTGTGTTTAGTGTTAACTTGTGATAAATGTTTACCTTAAAGAAGAGAAGTTGATAAAGGAGGTGAAACTATTCAGGGAAATGGTGAGGAATCTGAATGTTTGGTACCAGGGCCGTCACACAAAGCTGTCTTGGAACCTGCAGGTTGAGGGTGAGGAGAAGGAAGCAGAGGAAGAGTGCACACACGTTGGGGCTACCAATGGATGTGCTCAGAGATGGGGAAATAAATCCTAAAATCAGGCTATTTTAATACAAAATGGAGGTTTTTTTCTGTTACTTTTTTATTCATACATCAGACTGGCATAAAAAGTGGGAAATGATAAATACAGCTAGAAAAAAAATTGCTGACTTTTAAGAGGCTTTTATGCGATGACTTGCTGGGATAAACCCATAGAAAAGTGCATACAAACACACCAGAAACTGCTACCAAAAAGCCAAGACAAAACCACAAACATTTCTTCCTTCTTTAAGCAATAGATCCTGTTTGGCCATAATAGTGCTACTATTACCAACTATGTGCAAGGAGGAAAACATTATGTTTTTTTTTTGTTTGTTTTCATTGTTTGTTTTTAAATTTGGGGAGTAATTGCAGTCAGTCATCATCAGGTATGTCTCTGGCTTGCTCCTGAAACTTTCAAATGGGCATACAGAAAGCATGTCAGCTGTCCACGTATCTAAACTTTTCTGTTTTAACTGGGAGTGACTGGAAATGTTTGAAGATTTTGCAGAAAACAAATAAGTTAATATCTGTTTGTTTTTTTTTTAATGGCTTGGGTAAAGAAGCTGTGTTTTTTCCTCAAAAATGAATGTTCTCATTGGTAGTAAATCACGAGAAACAAGTTTGAAAAAACAAAATCAAAACAAGAACAACAAAAATGAGCACTTCCGTGAAGGCGCTCTTCTGACAACCCGTCCTGGGGCATGCCACGTCTCTGTAATGGTAAGGGAACTGGAGCCAACTGGGGTGATGCTTGCCTTGACACTGGCTGTGCCCATTGCCTCAGTGGCCAGGGTGGACAAGGGACACTCCCCGTCCACCCAGTGGCCCTCAGAGTTTCTTCCTGCAAAGCAGGAATACAGGCTGTCTCATCTTTCTTCAGGGGCCCCATCCTTTCGCTGGGCTGGGATTGAAATGTTCCCTGCTCTTACCTTTTACAGCCACAGTGTATGGGCAAGACCTTTAATTAGAGGTCATGCCAACCTCTTTGGGGCTGGGCTGATCCCAGCAACAGCTTCAAACCCTTTGATTTTGCCTTGTTCCTGTTGACGCAGCAGGTACCTGAGATCATATCACTCCTACATCAAATGCAAGTGGTGAATTTTGTGTTACTTCCCCTTCCTAATGCTATATGAACCTTCCAAAAACTGATGAGGTAAAAGGAAAACTGAATCTTCAGGTCCATTAGTCTGCAGTTCAGCGATGGGTGAAATGATTCCTTTCCAGGTGAGTTTTGATGTGCTTCAGCATACTTCTGCTGGGAAAAGGTGAGAATACTGGCATGGGGCTAAAGACAGCCTTCCCCATCTCAGCTATCGGTGCTCAATAATTGATTCAATTCGTATTGCTAATTTAGCTTTAAATCTGTCTCTGAGCAGTAAGGTTTCTGCCATGGTGCATGACAGCATCCGTCAGCGCCTGTCCTTGTTAACCAAACCATCCACGGAGACCTCATGCAGAAGACCAAAGAGAAGCAAAAGCCGTACAATAAATTGGAGCCTTTACGATCGAGTCACGCTGACACAGCTCCCTGTTGCCAGACGGGGAGGATCCGGGCACCTTTGAAGATGGCTTTGCGTAGCTGTGGCACACACACACTGCGGTGGTGCCAGCTGGGGGATTTGGTGGAGAAACTTCCTGTGCGACTCCAGCCTTTGCTGCAGTTCATCATGAAGGAGCTCTTCAGATTTTTCGCGTAAAATGCTCATTTCCCTCCATTAAAAAGAGGCAAGGCACCAAAAGACATCTCTAAACCTTGCTTTCTTCTCTGGTATGCTGATATATATATTCAGGCATTATCTTATGCTTTCGTGTGTTTGGAGAACTCAGTGTTACACGGACAACGGTGCTCCCTCATCAGGCCTTTGTCTGCATCAACGGTTGGGTCGAGCGCAGCTCCCCCCTTTCCCTCCGTCCTTATTAATTCCTCCTTTTCCTCGGTCTTTTCCCTTTTTCTTCCCCTCTCCCCCCGGCCCCCTCCCGCCGCCTGCTGCCAGCCCCGCTCCCCTCCGGAGGAGCTGATAAGCAGCTGGCTGCGGAGGCAGCGCTAATGCCATCCCCCGGGGGGTGCCGGGGCGCGGGAAGCGAGCGGGTGTCCCTCCCGGAGAGCACAACAAGTCACCTCCGCAGTCAGCACCGCAGCCGCCCGCCTTAGGCCTAGGATGCCGGCTTTATCTCCAAATTCACATCTCCTGGTTCCCAGCCCCATGCCAGACATGTGCTTTTTTTTATGTGCCTAAGGAATTTCTTGGTATTAAACTTAGAGACAGGGAGAGAATGCGGCGAGAATACATTGCTTTGTCTGTTTTAGCATGTGCTAACAATAATTCCTGATGCCGTCTCACAGGGGAGGAACGCTGCCATGGTAACTTTTAACGTGAGCATGAAATCAGCAAGCTCCACTCCGATATCTCATGTAATTAAATGGCTAATAATGTACAATTGTAATTTATACTAATGCTTTTGATATTTTGTCTTTATCTCGGAGCCCTTACCTCTTGGCGAAGCATCGTATCAATGTGGACACGGTGCTGAGGGTGGGGCGAGACAAGAAAGGGATCGGGGGATACCTCATTATAAATGGGAGGCTGGTGCACAAACCGTGTCTGCGGCAATCAAACAGCTAATTGTTATGATTTTGCTGATAGTGTCTTAGCTGTAATATCCCGCTCTGTGTCAATTTTTCAGCCCTTTAATGTAGTGTATTTGCATATCGAAGCATCGCAGTCACTATCCTATCAGCTGTACTTGAGTATGTGAATCAAAAATGCATTGTTCCCCTTGCCCTTCAGCATATCGGATCAAAAAGCAAAGCTAAGAGATAATTTTTATTTCAATTATTTTTTTTTGGACTTGGAGAAGTAATCGCATAGACAGTTTCCTTAAAGATAAACCCCTTGCTCATGCATGCGTTAAAATTCAGCTTGCAAGGCACCTAGTGTGGCTGGAGCCTAGATAAAAGAATTGGATTTTTGAAAAAAAAAATGAAAAAAAGAAGAGAGACGGTGTTTAAAGTGTCCTGTGGAAGAAAGGAGGCATTTGGCCTTAGGCATGTGCATCCACAAGAGACAGCTTCAACTCTTATAAAGTGGGGAGTTTTGTGTGAGCACAGATGCATTTTGTTTTCCTATGAGGGAAAGATGATTAAATTATCAGAAACAAAGATAAAAAACCAGGGCTTCCTGGATATTCTTCTTTTACCTCCCTTGTGTCTCACTTATTCCTACTGCTTAGCAAAGGTGCTGACTCCCTCTCTCTAAGCTTTAGTTTAAATGTCCAACACAGCTTATTAATGAAAGTAATAGGCTTTTGTTTATTACATGTAATAATGGTGAATATGACTATTTAATATAAATCTGACATTTAAATTCCACTTAGTTCTGAGATACGGTTGATATAAACGAATAACTCTTTACCCTAGAGTAAAAACTCCCTCAGTCTGCATTTTAAAGCATTGAAGTTTTCAAAGTAATCAGTTTTTTTCAGAGGAACCAAATTGTGAAGACATCTGTTATGTTATTAATTTCACATAAATCTTAAGCTCCTCAAGGCCTGAAATGAGGCTTCATTCAAGCCGAATTAATGAAACATGATTGTAAGTCCCTTGCATGGAAATGCTGTCATACAGTATTGAGTTGCTTATAATCACTGAGTAATCTTGCAGGCTGCCAAGGGAGAGCTACTTTAAATCCCTCCATAAAACAATATCTGAAAATATCAGAACACTAACTATATCCTGGAAGATTAATAGCAGATGAAAATTTCTATGAAATGAATCATTCTTTCTCAGTAAAAGATACAAACATTTCCAGTAACTGCAGATTGTATAATATAAAGCACAACCTCCAATCCAGATGCGAGTTGCATTTAAGCTCTGAGATTCGCTCTAAATACAAAGTTGCTTAAGTATGTAAGAATTCTATATAATGGAGAAAATGTTTGGAATTATATAGGTTTCTAATTCAATATGGCCCAAATCCTGAAGGACTTAGGCAAAACTCCCGCTGACCTTTTTCGCCTAAGTAAGGACTGGGGGATTTGGCTATATGTGTAAATACAGCACCGAGCAAACAGTACCGAATAATAATAACCAAGTAGTAGCACACTAATTTTGAATTTCTTCTTTGAACACTATTTGGTTTTTGGTCTTTTAACTGAGTAAATGAAACTTGCTATTCCTTTAAAAAAATTCACGGAATAGCACCATACAACTTCTATTTCATGTTGAAAGAGGAACTTTGGAGGAGCTGAACTGCCTTAATCAAACTTCAAAATACTACATTGGTCTCCAGCTGAATTGGGAAATAAAAATCTGCATATGATATTTATTACACAAATCTTCTGAGTCCTGTTAGCTTTGATAGATTTTTTTTTCTCTTTTCTCTTAAAAAAAAATCAAAGATAATTAAATACAAAGGCAATCCTTTTAATGTAGTAGCATATTATGCAAACTTAATTATAAGGACAGTATATAGCTAGGGTGTGGGATACTTGGTAATTACTCCTCAATTAGAAACTGTAGTGACAGTGGTATCTTATTTAATGCAGTTGTAGGTGCAGCTATTTGAACCTGTGTTACTCAGGGCTTCGAAACGCTGCTAATTTCCTCCCGGGTTTTCACCTGGAAGGTTTTACACTTTTTCCCCTGAACAACCTCTGTTCTGTCAGATTTTTAAGATATGTTTTTGTCTTGAATGCTTACGCTGAACATGATCAGTGCTTAATTAATGATAAATAAATAATTATACCAGTTGTATATGTGCTTCTGGTCAGCAGCTGTTGGTATTGGAAAATACTTTGATGTTTTACACAAGGGAAGCGAGAACAGTTCCAGGAGCTGTAGCTGCATAAGACTTCTTAATGTATTTTGACGGAGGGATTAAGATAGGTGCTGCAGTTGTGATCATATTCCACCATTTAGGGTTTTTAGGTCTGTAACTTTACAGAGAATGTGTATGTGTCCAATATGCATTTTAAAGTGTCATCATAGTGTCATTAGGGTAAAAGCTTCTCTATTGATGTAACATAGGATCCTAGCATTGCCAGGTAGGAAAACAGTAATGCAGACCATCAGAATTCATCTTGGTGGTGATTTTTAGATAAAATTCTGTGTAAATCACGGAGTAAAGATCCACTAATCTCCAGCTGCCCGTCTTGAAATTTTTGACAACCTCAGTATGGGAGGAAAAAAAAGAAAAGGCAGCTAGGTCTACATTTTACCTGTTAAGTCAGATTCAATATTACTTCAAAGATGTTCTAAATCTGCATTTGAGTACCATATGTTGACACCACGTTTTGGACACTGGAGATTACTTCAAGTACCGCAACCATGACTTGTACTCTTCTGTAATCCCTGTTCTCTGGGGCATTACTGAATTTAAAAAGAAGCAGACAGAGCAGCTTTTTACATTTTGGTCTTGTTTTGTTTCTGTTTTGAGGGGGTTTCACTGCCCGTTTTGGGTGCTTGCTTTCTTGTTCACCTCTGTGAATCCATGTCAAAATAAATGGAGACTTTATCTGGAGAGTGGCACACTTTGAAGTGCAGAGATGCAAATCCAAACGTTGCATCACACTGTCAGATACAGAAATTAGTAGCATCCTGTATGTCCTTTGAAGTCCGAGGCTGTGCTTCCATGGAGTGTATTTTCGTATGGAATCAGATGGAAGCTATTCAGACTCAGATAGCAATAATGATTTACTTGCAGTAAATCTTACAGTTTTTGGCCACACTTAGGGTATGATTTACTAAATAGTTTTTGGTCAGATGTTACTTATTACGATATTACTCTCTCCCCCCAACTATTTTTAATTAAAGGCTAGAGATCTAATGTGCTTATATTCTCTACACATATGTAAAAAATCAAATAACTATTATATACCAGATTATTTGCTTCTCGCATCTTTTTATACTGTGATTTACAAACTTTGATAGGAGATAGAACTACTTGACTGCAGCAGCTGTTTAATCACAGTGGAAAATATTTTAAAATGACAACTTCAGTGGTGGTCTGCTCCGAGCAACAAGCAGAAGAAAATAGGTTGGAGGTAGGAGCAGCACATCGGTAACAGCAAAATGATCAGAGGCACTGGAATCTGATGTTTAATGGCTTTAAAAATAGATACAGCCCCCTGCTCGTGGCTCTGTGACCAGTGTGCTGTGACCATAACTCTCTCGTCCCTCTCTCCCCGTCCCTCCTTAGCCTGCTGGCTCCTTGCGGCGCTGGCTGCCTCTCAGGGTCTGTTTGCATGGTGCATAGCACGAGGGGAAGGTCCAGCTTCTTACGTCTTCTAAGAAAAATTTGTGAAGCCCAATCCAAAGCTTGAGTCAATTGGCTTTGGGTCAGATCCAGCAGGCCAGATTTTCTTTGGATAAGTTTGTAGGTCTTCAACACCCGCAGCTGAGGCCAGATTTTTATGGGTGCTCAGCACTTAAGAGTCCGTGGTGCTGCTTGGGAGTTATGTGCAAGGTCCAGTCTCCTTAAGTGACATGAGAGAAGGGCTTAGAGGCCGCTCACAGCACCTGACTTTAAGATCTAGTTTTTGTTCTGCTCTTGAGCCTCTTTCCTCTCTTGACTGTTGCTACTTAGAGGCAGATGACATCCTTGGGTGCAGCTCTCCTCGACGGAGATTCCCTTTGCTCCTGGGTTCAGCTCTTTGAGGGTGGGAAGCTGGTGGATGTTATTCATTGTGTAGTGGGAGAAAATAGGAGTTTTGAGTTTACATTAAACTAGCATTCACATTTGTATATCCACATATCATGACTTAGAGCCATCTCTCTCTACTCAGGATCTTGTATGGGCTTCTACCACCACAGATCAAAACTCAACAATACTTTATGCAGTTAGCAGACCCATAATTCTATTTTTCCTCCCTTCTCGATCCTCTCTCCTCAGAACTACTAGAAATGAGTCACTGCTGCTCCTGCAGGAATTTTGCTACCAGGGCACTTCCCTTCCACATGTGATGATAGCCTTTGGAGAGAAAGGTACTTTGCAAAATAGCTGCAAAACAGTAATGCATGCATGTATGTGGATGAGAATTATCTATGTCAGCATACATTGCATCTAAACCCTGAAAGGTGGAGGAAGGAATTAAAGAAGATGAAACTGCTTTGAAAAGAACAAGTCCCGAACTAGATATATATGTTATTTTTTCTACTGGAAAAAATAGAAGCAAGATGGGAAAAATGAGATTATTTCACGTGGTTCTTGTTGTTATGCAGACTGCTGCTTTATATCCGTACGGTCAGCACATCTGGCTCCCTTGTGGGCTTGCTCTTTGAGTTGGGAGGAAGAATGCACTGTGAGATTAAGGGCAAAATAAAGTGGGAGAACAGAAGTGGAGAAATAGTTGTGGAGCGAGGACTAGCTGGAGTAAGGGGGATTTTCCTCAGAAGCCTACAAATCTGTCCTCTCATCCTCCTTTAAACTCTTCCATTTTCCTACGTTGAAAATTGCTCCCTTTTTTTCCCAAATAATGCTTTGAAGGGTCAGGCCTCTGGTGCTCAGCGAGCGGTGCCCGGCGTGTTGAGCAGCTTCGCCTCTGCTTGCTTGGTGCCCTGCTTTCCCCTCGTTTCTGTCTCGGACTGTAACCTCCTGTGGACAAGGGCCCTACCCTACACCATAGCACAGGGGTCACCCTCTCCACAACCTATTTCTGAAGAAAACTACTCTTTAATGCTATTTTAAGTTGGATTTTTGTTTGTTTCCCACTCCCTCCCCATTAGAAGCTGAATGCTACATGAGCTTTACTGACTGCTTTTAAACATGGGAACACGGCGCTGTCTTTAAATGCTTGCAGCAGGTAAAGACAAGGAAACCCAGTGAGCTGTGACAGCCACATAACCCGTGTCCCAGAGCTGATCCATGCAGCGTGCCTGTGGGCTGATCTCCGGCTCCCCCAGTACTTCCGCGGGCTCCCCTGCCCGGCACCCAGAGAGCTGGCTGTGGGTGCATCCTGGGTGCTCTCCTGCAAGCTGAGAGATGCCTGGGAAGAGCTGTGGGCTTTGGGGCTGGCCCTTTAGAGGTGGTCATGGCGCTCCTTCCCCTCCTTACTCTACAGGAGAGGATGGCACGCTTGCAAGCCAGTCCCCTCCGGAGCGCAGTTTGGCACACAGCTTTCTGTTTTGCTGTGTAGTTTCAAGGTGTAGCCGTTTATTTGATATGACCTGTTTAGGAAGCCCAAACACTGCATGCTACAAGAGGGAAACAAAGCACTTAGCGGTATGAATCACGTTGTAAGGTGGAGCGGAGGTGGTGCTTGTGGTGCCCTGAACAGTTCCATTTGCAGTGCAATGACTCTGTCGTAGGGGACATTTGGTATTCATTATGACTAGTTGCCTTCTTGATTTCAGTGATTTTATTTTATTTTATTTTATTTTTATTTTATTTTATTTTATTTTATTTTATTTTATTTTATTTTATTTTATTTTATTTTTTTTGCAGCTGGCCCAAGAGCCTTGTGACTCAGTTTAGATGTCCAGAATATTTTAGAGCTATCTTGTTGGTTTAGAGTAACCTTACAACAGTGCTGATGCATGGGTTGTTTCCCTTTCTATCAGGTTCTGGTCCTGAGGTTTTGCAATGAGAGCTCCTGGTCCGCTGCTTCCTTGGTCTGAGGTATCTGCTGACAAATTACTGGGGTGCGATGTAAGAGCTGCTGTCCTGGGCTGTACTCTCAGTCTCTTCAGGACTGTTTTATTTAATCTTTACAGGCTGAAATTGTACTCCTGTGACACATAGCACGAGATCGGAGAGTCAGGTAGCTTGATTTTAGGATCTGATTGTGGCCTGGGACTATAGAAGTTGCTTGGCGGATTTTCTTTTTGCCTGGTTCTTTGCTGATGAAGAAAAAACCCACATTTTTCTTATTCTTTAGCCTAGCATGCAATGGACAGTCTTGCCTGCTTGGCTCATATTGGGTGGGTGTCCCCAGAGCCAAGTGCACCCTGTTGTGACGGATTTCTGCTGAGCAGATCAGTGCTCCTGAACCCAGCCCAAAGCTGGAACGCTCATCGAGAGGGGCAGGAACCATGGGGACGTTTTCCTGGGCTCTGCTCAGTAATATCAGCAGGTCCTGCAGCACAACGGTGTTACTAAGAATACCTGTCGGTGATGTCTGTGTTGGGTGGGGAGCTCTTCAGGTGGCTACAAATCTTCAAGAATGGGAATACAGCACCTCTCTAAAGAGACGCAGAAGAATTAGCTTTTTTCAACACCTTTTCTGCAGTTGTTTCCCTACATTGAATTCTTCCTAGGGGAAGTTACAAGAAACTTCTAAACTGTTATAGCTAGGAAACTACTGAAATATTATTTCAAGAACATTTGGCATCCTGAACATTTTCATACAGTCTCTGCTTGGGAATATTTTGGAGACTCTGGTGTCCTGATAGCCACGAATGCCTTGCAGCAGTGCCGGCTGCTGCCCGTGAGTGGGGATTTAGCAGGGGTGCTGATGGCAATGGGGAAAAGGGAAGGAATAGCAAGGAGGGACAAGAAACAAAAATTTGTCCTGGATTTGTTTGTGGAAGGGTGGAACCCATATATATTTCAGGAACAAATGGTTAAATCTGAGAATGCTGTTCCCTGTTAGGCAGAGCCAGCTGATTTGTGCGTGTTAGTAACGTGCTTTGAAAGGCGTATGGAAGTTCTGCACAGGTGCAGCTGATGGTGTCGCTGTGGGCTCCTCTGCATCGTCTGCAACCGTCAAACCTACCCACTGGTTGATAGCCACTGTATGGTACCCCATCAAAATATCTTTGTGCTCTTTACACAACAATTTGGCAATGCCCCTTGCTCCTGCTTCTCTTCACTCCCCACAACTTTGGCTGCTACAGTCTATGAAAAGTGGTCACAGACTTGCAAAGGGTCCATACATTGTTGCAGTGAGGCAGGAAGAGAAACTTTTATAATTCATAAGTAGTGAAAGCTTGCTTTACTTCTGGGATAAATATTCCAACCCGTTAGGTATACTTTATATGTAACATTTACATCTTGCTGAGTGATTAGTTTAAACAGCTATTTTTATCCTGTGTTTCAGCCCACAACTCTCTAATATTAATTAGTATTAGGAAGGAAGTATGTTTTCTTCACATGCCATAGCAAATGTGCTTTATATAATGATTACAGAACTTGTTTGATCTTTTGTTTTTACTGAACACAGTCTACAGCACTGACGGCAAACTGTTTGGTTTTAGTTTTCTTGTGCCCTGGGCTGTTTTCCACTGTGTGAAATTGCTTAACTTTTTTTTTTAGGTGTTTTTTTTCACAATCACTGAATCTGTTGGGGTAAGATGGATTTTCGCTGTAAAGTTGAAGTTGCTGTCTTTCGGTGAACAGTTCAAACACCTCCTGCCTCTCCCCTTTGTATCCAAGTTTGAGGGTTAAAACTGACGATGTCAGAAGTTAGGACGGGCTCAGAGGTCAGTCCCAAGCTGTTCAGGTATTGCACAGTGTGCAAAGAGTACGCTGGGGTGGGAAAGCAAAAAGGCAGAAGGCTTTCCTGAGTATTCATTGGCAAACAATTAGAAGTCAATTATATACCCCATCCCCAGATTGGGCAGCCGGGAGGACTTCTACTGTTGTTCTCACTCAGCCTTTGTGATTGTAAATAATACAGAGACAGTCTTAGCTGACACAAATATGCTCCCAGAAATAAAGACATAATTATAGAATTCTTAAAAGTCATTTTCTTGCACTACTACAGTGGAGGAGAGCTGGTGACTCAAAGCCCCTAGCTCTAAGAAAGAGAAAAGTGTGAACCTGAATACAAATTTTTAATTTCCTTCCTTTAGCACTTGAAGCTTAAGATCTAACACTGTCTGAATACTACCTGCCTATAGTTTTATAAAGGTTATCCTCCCAAAATTTCTGATGACTGCATAAGAAAACATAGAAGAAACCACTTGTCACGCTGGACCTGTATCATAAAAATGAACTTGAGGTTTCTCTTAATTCACGTAGAGTCTAGACAAGGTGTGTCATTGTGGTTGCTTTTGAGTTGTGAATCTGCTCTTACTTCAAAGTTGTTGACAACTGTTAGTTTTGTTTTTCTTAGAGCCAAGGGAAGTGGGATATGTGTTGTAAACTGCTCCATTCCTGGATCAAAGCCCCGATCCAGCAAGCAGGCTGTGCCAGGCAGAATGGGGACGTGGATGGGTCAAGGACCATCTGGGAAACCGTAGGGACCAGGCTTCAACTGCATTGCAGCCGACTCTGCATTGACGGACAAAGCTGATTTCTGCAAAATGTCTGGAGGTATTTTGCGCCATCTGTGGCTACGGCTGCAAGTTGTGGTTGGTAACTGCCAGATCTGGTGCTCGCTTAGTAATTAACAGTAGCCCTGGCACCCCCAAGTCCTGCTCAAAGCACACTGTGGTGATGGTGCTGCCTCCCTGTCTGTAGGTGCATCTGGTTCTGCACTTGTTACGTGCCCAGGTTTCCTAAAGAAATGTTAAAACAAGGAAATAGTTATTTATGAGAGAGCAGATATAAAGCAAAAGAAGCTAAGAAGCAAGAAGGGGAAGAGGCAGAGGGCAAGAGGAAGAGATGAATCCGGCCCTATCAGGAGCACGTGCCCTCCTACCCCCACTCTGCCGTGTGCTCCATCCCACTGTTTGCTGTTTCTGGGATCAGATTCCTTCTGTCGGAAGGATTCAGAAAACTCAGGCTGCCTCAACCCACTTGTTCCACAACTGGGGCCTCAGCGTTGTGTTTGGCATCCTAGCAAGAGGGATCAGTGCAAACACTGCTACCTCACCAGCCCCAGGGCTCGCTCCCTCGGCACCATCCCTATCCCTGGGCTGCCTCCAGCCCGCGAGCTCGTGGGGAGAGGTTGGACACCAGGCCACATCCCCCGGTGTGGGGTTTGGTACAAGGGAGCTCGGGAGAGGTTTGGGGAGAGAGGGAAGCAAGCCGCGTGCCTCAGCAGGATGGGAGCGTTTGGAGCAGATGAGTGGCAGACAGCAGGAAGCGCTGAACCGAAGGCTGCTGTAGCAGCGGCGCACCGAGTCATCAATAATGGAGAAGGAATTCTTGCTGCCTTCAGAACCGAGAAAATAACACCCGGCTGGGATCGCGTGGGTGGCAGGGGACACAGCACTCTTGAGACTGCCACTCTGGAAGTCCTGAAGGGGAGAGCTTTGGAGAATTGAGTTTCTCCCTGCTGTATGCCTGATTTCTTCTCCTGCCCACTAGAAAATTGAGAAGTCAATTGGTCTTTTATAGTTAGGGATGAAATGGCTTTTTTTTTTTCCAATTAATTTTTTATTGAATTTTGAGAAAGGTAGATTTACAACTGCCACCGCAAAGGAGGAGAGAGAGAAATATAAAATATAAATATAAAATAGTGGGGCAGTGGGGCTGGGCAGGCGGTGAGCTCCCGAGGCGCTGGGCTGGGGCAGAGTGCATGTTTTTGGGGGCACGCATTCCCGCTCAGGAGCAACTGGAGTGAACTGATGCTCACACACCTAACAAGGGCTGCGTGAGTGTACATTGCAGGGCTTGCAGAGAAAAATATCCAGCGCTGCGTGCTTACGGTCTCAGTCTTGCAGGGGTTTTTTTTGCAGTTTATATACCTTTACTGCTCTGTGCCTTTACCTCTCTGGTGTAAAAATACAGCTCTGTAAGTGTGTGCCCAAGTGCCAACTGCTCCTCTGTGGTCAACCCGATGGTTTTGAAAACTCAGTGGTTATAGGTGTGTGTGATTTTACACGCAGCATGTATGATCTTACATTCAGTGTGTGGTTTTACACGCAGTGTGTGGTTTTACATGCAGCGTATGTAGACGAGGGCATAAGGAATTGTACCTGTGTGCTGGGGGGGCTGTGCTGTGTGCTGGTGATCACCGACACCAGGCTGGCTGCAGAGGGCAGTGCTTTGCAGCAGGCATGAAGCTAAGCGGTTTGTTCTCATAAACGCCTTTCCTATAACTATACAAATATTATAACTATAATATTATAACCTATACAAATAGTATAACTATTTGGTTATTGCATAAATATGTTTAGGGTTATATTTTGCTGCTGAAAAATTTACTTCTTTTTTTTTTTCCCATTTGAGGGTGAAGGTCCAAGCTAATGGAAGGTTTTGTAGATTGTTTTCTGTTGGTTCTCCCCCCGCCACCTTTGTCCGCAGCCATGTTAACTAGAGATGGCATAAAAGCGAAGGCCACCCCGACGCTCGTGTACAGCACTGCTGTGTGAGTGGGACTGGTGAAGCTAGCAGCCGCTGCTCCAGCCCCCACGTAAACAAAGCTGTAGCTGCACGAATGACCATGATGAAAGCGAATGAAATAGTGACACTGAGAATCCAGTTCATTCGCAAACTCAGATGTCCATGAATGTAGTTTTATAGCAGATGCCTACAGCAGTTGGTATTGATGCACAGTGATAGTTTCAGTCTACCTGTCACTATTTTCTATTAATCTTACTGCGGTACTCAAAAAAAAAAAAAAAAAAAAAAAAGGAGCTCAGGAGCTCGGGTCACCTTGCATGGGAAATTGTAGAATCTGAGTAATAACCAT
The DNA here is from genome assembly GCF_040182565.1 of Anser cygnoides. Classification (NCBI taxonomy): domain Eukaryota; kingdom Metazoa; phylum Chordata; class Aves; order Anseriformes; family Anatidae; genus Anser; species Anser cygnoides. The sequence continues at coordinate 15,238,432 of NC_089884.1, forward strand.
CTCAGCTGATTTTAATAAATGTAATCCTGACTGCTATGAGCTGTGCCATCTGTAACATTATGCAATGTATCTCTTACGTACAGGAGATGTGACATTCTACGTGGCAGTGGCAGTGACAGGACAGCATCTGATAGCTCTGCTCTGCAGTGTGGTGGCAGTGATCTTCAGCAACTTCTCAGTAGGACTTTTATTTATTTTTCAGATATAAATTAATTCCTTAGGTCTAACACCCCTTGCGTCAAAGGTTCTAATACTGTTTTTTAATTTTCGTTTTTGGTTTGTTTTTGCAATGGCCACAAGCGAGATGATGACTTTGTCCAGCTAAAGCCTTTAAAGTATAAGAAGTGACAGATATTTCTGAGATGATCTTCTGATAAGACAGCTTGGCACGGATGAAAGTCTGGTTTCCACTTTAACAAACCGGAATTGGAAAATATTACTTACTTATCACGTATCTCCATGTGGTCAAAGCAAAGATGATGGTGATTATTTGCCAAAAATTGGAGGCATATGTCAGGGCAGGTCACAGCCTCCTAAAAATCTCTAATATTCAGTTAAAAAAAAAAAAAAGGATTCACCTTTAATTAGGTGATGGATTCTGACTGTTTGAGCTGTCATTCTGCCCTGTTAGGGCAGGCTGCGATTAGAAAATGATTGTTCCATCCTTACCGTTTAACTGCCTCCCTTAAACAATGTGAGCAGATTAGCAAGAATTGCTGGTTCATGTTGGTGTAGATGATATGTTTTTGCACATCTTTGTACTTGAGGACATTTTGTCATCTTACGTCCCTGTTTCATGTGTTTATATTTGGTGTGCTGGGAGCTGGGGAGGAAGAGAGGCAGAAGATTAAATGGCCTCCAGCATTTTGTTTATGAGAGCATCCTTCGAGCAATTAATGTCCACATGGGATAGAAGCATACTTTCCCCTGAGATTAAAGTCAAGCAAAGTTGCCAAACGCACAGTCTTCCCCTTCAAATGTTGTGCTGCTTCTGAAGTCAGGAGGCAAGCAGCTCTGCTTGTCCAGGGAGGGAGCAGGCGATGGAAATAAACCCAGAACCTCAGCCCTCAAGCGAGCCTGTACCTCTCTGCTACACCACAGCAGTGTTTGCCCTCCATGAACACCATGCCTGTACTTCTTTCTTCATTTCACATTGCCAGCGGTGCCTTGGGTGAAGTAACTGATACAGAATGTCAGTTATGCCAGTAAAAACTCTGAGAATCATCTTGTTTTCACTGAACTCAGTGTGAATCAAGAGAACTTCAAAGGTGGAGCAAAATCCTGAGGTTCCTGTTCAGGCAGACCTTTTTTTCTGCACTTTCTTTTTGTGAGTGGAGCCTGAGTCAGGATTTCATATTCCCTACTGAAAACAGGAGCCAATTAAACTTGTGATCTCCTAACACAGGTTTGAATGGCCTTGTTCAAACCCAGAAGGTCATTAGAAATCATTTTCTACCTGTTTTTCAGCTCTCCTACCTGTAAGGGGAGGACGCAGATCCTACAGCCTTCAATAGGTAGTGCCAGCTGAGACTTGTATGTGGGGGCTGCTTGCAGGTAACTCAGAAGCAAGGCTGTCACCAGCCCTCCTTACAAATCTCAGCAGTTCGATGGTGGTTGCTGTTGATCTGTATTTCCTCACAGATCATTACAGCAGATCTTCCACTTGTTGAATTAACTAATCACTTACCAACCTTTGGGTGGTCTCCCCTCAGAGGGTAAATGTTACTTGCTGTGTTGAATCCACCGTGCTTCGAACATGTGTGACATTCCCCGTGTGCAATGAGTGCTCCGTCTGCATTGCTGTGCCTGGCATAGGTTCTGCTCAAGGTGATCGCAGGTCAAGGTTTGGGGATGGTGAATAAGGCAGGGGGAACACTGGGGTTTCGTAGGGCATGGTGTTTCTGGTTGTAGTTGCTTCCCTGGGCGTTTGGCAGGCAGATGGTCTCATGTTTTCTGGGCAACAGCCTTGTAAGGTTTTCAGACGTTTCTGAAAAGCGTTACCTAAGGTATTCAGAAAACATAGTTCTGCCTGGTGTGAAGTGGAGTGAAAATAATGCATCTGCTCAAGAAATAGTAAGACTGCTTTGGGATGTTTCATGCAGCTCCAGAATCGCTGCTTTTGTTACTGCTAGAACCAGGTGTTCATAGGCAGATGACAAGAGCTGTAAATGTTTTGCTGCGAGTGGGTGCTGCTGCAAAGGATCTCAGAGTGGTGCTTGTACTGGGGCTTGGCCCTGCTCTGGCCAAGGCAATCCTAGAGAAATGTGCATCACTTCATAGCAGAGCATGTGTTTCCCTGTATGTTTCCAACCACGAGTTTTGCAGCATCACCGGGGAGCTGCCCACTGGCCGGCTCGGGGAGAGCCCGCTGTCTGTCCTGCTCGGGTCCCTCCCCTTCCCCTCTGGGCAGCACGGCGCCGCTTCCTATATCCTAATTTTGGGGGCCGACAGCAACGTCTGCTGCTCGCGCCCTTGTTACCCAGCTGCGGAGCGCAGCTCTCGGCGCCCCGGGGGCGGTGTGCACGGAGCGGCGCCGAGCGGGCTGAGCCCGCGGCTCGGAGCGCTGCCCTTGCTGCCACCTCGCGTTTGGGCTCAGAACAGCCCGGCGGGGGGCTGAGGCGCCCCGGCGCGCTCCGCCGGGGATTCCCGGGCTCTTCTTTCGTGGCCGCTTCCCCTAACCTCAAACACAAAGCTCTTTCGACAGAGAAATGCGTGTTTTGATCTTTTGTAAATGGGGAAAAAAAAAAAAAAAAAGGACGTATCAAGCTAACCCACTAAATGTCCGTGCGCTGAAAGAGATTTCACTATAAATAGAGCGAAACCTCTGTGGAATTCATGGCACGATATTGGGTCCTTTTGTTCACTTTGTGAAAAAGGGAGCCTTGCCTTATAGCTCCTCTCCTTTTGAGCAGATTTTAACTGTACATGAAATACCGTATCTGCGATGTAGAATTTATCTTAGTCTATCAGCTGTACGGCTGTGTACTAGCTGCTGCTTTGTAATCCACTTGTGAAAATTGTACGATGTGTTATCGTACATAAGGAGGATACAAACATTTGTGTGGATTTCCCCCATTCAGCCACAAAAGTCATACTGTTAGAGGCCCTCATTTAACCAAAAAAAAAAAAAAAGCCTATTTAAAAGGAAAATAAACTTTATTCCAGTCCTCTATTTATGCCTGTTCACCCTTTGACCAGCTCTGAAACAGAGTCTACATTTCACTGATAGGCTGCATTATTCAAATGCTATTGGGAACATACTTATTTTTATTTCAAAATAAAATATTAAAAATAAGGAAATAAAAGAAAAATAACCCTTTTTTCTGGATTGATGGAGAATTTATGAGTATATAAACAAAAAGATCAGCTAAACTTCAGAATGACAGGGGTTTTATTTAACAAGCCGGATGGCTTTAAAATTTTCATACCTCTCTGCAGTATTTGCAGATACGGGCACATGAAAGCAGGGATCAGCGTTACCATGGGCTTGGTTAGAAGGGCAGTTTGCTCTCAGGAGCCAATCTTTAAAACCGGGGCCTGAGCTAAGGCTGCACTTTTGTTGGCTGTCTTTCTCTCCGGGATGCGGCAGTGGCTGCTCCGAGGCTCAGATGGCAGCGGCTCTCGCTGATGTCTGTGTCACTCATTTCTCTTGCCACAGGGCCCATTGTTGGCATCCATGTGATTCATCTCGTTATTAGATTACTGAAGCGCTTGTAAAATGGCAGGAAGGACTTGTCGTGGGGTTGGGCTGACCCTGCTGTGGGGTGTTCGTGTCCTGGGGTGGGGCTGGGCGGGCCTGGGGCAGGCTGAGGGACAATTTCTCCGGTGCGTGCAGTGTTTAAGTCCCTTAAACTATGACAAGGATACAGAAGTCCTGCCTGGACTACAGGGCACCCCTAAACAGCATGTAAAGATGCCGAACAGTGAATGGAGCAGATAAAACCTCTTCACTTCATGGGGACTTGAGCCGTTCTTCTTTTAGGCTGCTTCTTCTTGCACTGAGCCCCTCTTGTAGGCTCTTGGCGTCCTAACCCTGGCTGGCAGGAGAGCTCCTTTTTAGCAAACACCTGGCTGTGTAGGGTTTGGGTTATTCTGTATGGGGATGTGCTGAATTCCACCCATTTTTGCCAAGTAAAAGAGATAAGGATGTGCCCTGCCGGTGCTGCAGCGACCAGAGCCCCTGGCACTGCTGTGAGGGATCCAGGTTCAAAGCCTGGCTCTGGGTCACTCAGGGGAAGGGCTGGACCTGGCTTTCCAAATCCAGATGAGAAATAACTGGCAGTAAAGAAGCTGGAGAATTTGCTCTGCACCTGACTGATATTCCCCAAAGTTTAGTCACAATCCAAAATTACCCTGACCCTGCGGCCACGCCTGATCGTGGGTAGTGCTTGTGGGTGAGCGCAGGGGCCTGAGGAGTCTGTGTGGAAAGGCTGGTGTGAAAGCGAGGCAGGAGGGCAGGATTTGGCTCTTCCCACCTGCCCGGTACCCGGTGAGGAGCCGAGCCACACGCTGCCGTCCTGGCACAGCGGGGCCAGGGCCGGGGCTCTCGCTGCGCTCTTGCTTTTCCCTCTGTGCAGCAGGGCCTGCAGCCCCACGGCAGCAGAAGTTAGACATTTCCTACTAACCCAAACAGGATACTCACCTTCAGAAACGCCGCGCTTTGAGCAAACAAGGGTTGTGCTGCAGCCTGTGTCACGTCCCTAGCACGGGTCCCGCGTCCCCGTTGGGGGAGGCTGCTCGAGGCAGCCACCGAGTTCACCTCGCCTCCTTCTAATGCGCTGTTCATATCCAGCAGATACGTGGGAAGGCAGGCAAGCTACCTTTCATCTCATGTTTGTAACACAGAAAACCTTCAATATTGAGAACAGATAGACTGGAAGGTAGGTTCACATCTCTCAGCAAGAGAGCTGTAACTTAAATCTAATACACCTGATCAAGGCTTTCTCTCTGCCTTGTAGGTATTTTAATACAAATGTGTCTTTCATTTGACTGATTGAAGGTCTCCAACCTGCAATAAATGAAACATCTGATCCCCTTGAATCCAAATCACTTTTTCTTTGATTTTCTTTTACTTCTATTTCTTCTTTCTTTGTTCTACGGCTAGAGTCGAATTTCCCTTTAGAAATTGAAAGAATGTGTGTGGGTTTTTCTGCTCCTCTTACAGTGAGCCTATGCAAAGGTCGAGTGGCTAGTTGACTAGCATATTAAGACAGAATTCATTTCACAGACAGTCTGTAGTGATGTGCTTTACATATCATTATCACGCTGAATTGAGGGAAACTGATTATACAAATTAGTTACTGTACATTATTCTCCAAAGCCTTTTATTTGCATAACCAATAGATTTTATGCAAAGAATATCCTGAAAAAAATGATACATGATCATGTATAGTTGAAAGAAAGTTGTTATTATCTAGGTAGGAAAATAAGTAGGCATTATTCACAATTTAAGTTTAAATTGTTGTGTATCGTTATGTCGAGTGTATCAATTAGCTCATGCCAGACGTAGCCTTTAAAACATATTTCCTGTAAACATGACTGTGCCTGCAATCGCGAGCGCTGTGAGCTGCTGATTCCAATGTTCTCTATAATTATGTCTTTGTATGAATCAATCAGTTTAAATATAGAGCGACAGTCTGTTAAAGCCGTGACCTCTGCTGGGTTTATTTTTTACTCGGGTAGTCATGTCTCTTTCCAGATGTCAGTGACATAATTTGTATGCTCAGCATTTCTTGCGCGTTGGTTTTTTTAGGGGGAGAGGAGAGGAGGAGGAGCGCCTTCAGAAGGAGATAGGAGCTGGAAGTATTAAGCAGCAGAGTTATTGAAAGTGTTGCTTTTAATCTCTAACTATAACCATGTTTGTAGCGAAGTGTTAACTCTCCTACACATGAACACACTTAGTCTTTGCATAGATATTGCGCTGTATATTAAAATGTATGTCAGGCTGGAGAACAAAGAACACGTGACATTATGGACTGAATTCACAGTTACAATAAAAGGAGCAATGAAAATTCAATAAGGAGACTGGAACCAACAGTGTCTTTGTACTTTTTATCTCTGCTAGAGTTTCCAGAGGAGCTGTTAGTGATTAGGGGCCCCATCCTGCGCCTTGGCGAGCAGCAGTGGGACGCGGGGCCGCAGCGCACGGCACCCGCTCTGCCCCCCACTGCGGGCAGGGCCGGGGCAGTCGGCAGGATGGGACCCGGCAAGGAAAGGGGAACAGTCACGTAAAGGTTGCTTTGCCTTTGTAAAACTTCCTGGGGATGGGAAACGCGCAGGAGCATCCAGTTGGCAGGGGAGATGAAATGCGGGTGTGCGCGGTGTGCGCAAACTAGCCTGCGTGGCCAGTAGGTCTTGGTGTGAAAGGTCTAAAAAATAATCCTTAAAACTGCTGCAACCCTGTTCACTGCCTAATTTCCCTCACGTTCCTGTGTTTGCAGTAAACGCATCTTTGATGCTAGAAGTGCAAGTGTTTTATGTGCTGCGATTTCTGTTAGCTGAGACACTCGCCTCCCTTTAACTCCAGGGGAATGGGATTGTGTTAAAACACCGACAGGAGGTTTGGATGCGAGTCTGGTGCTTGTCAGACGGGTTTGTTTTTCGGTGAAAGTCTACGTTTGTTTTATTAATCACAGAATTCCAGTTTTGAACAATAATTATATGGAGTGTTCCCTGTTGGATAAGATATTTCTCCACATTTTAATTAGAAGGAATGATTTGATTTCAATATAACCTGCTTTAAATGCATTCTTTATGCACCTATAAACTTTAATAGCCGTAGACACTGATATTATTTTGGGAGTTTGTGAGATTATTCATGTATCGTAGTTTCATGGGAGCTACATTTTTATTTCTTTTAAACTTTCTAAATAACGATCTAACTTTCAGCCTTTCCCTTGTATTTTTTCTTTGGATTAGTTTCAAGTTGGATTGAAAGCCAGCGATTGTGAGGTAGCGTGGATTTGACATTTTCTCATGTACCCCGCATATTATTTGCAGTAAGATTAGCATCAGAAGGACTGACTTAGATCAGTTGTCTTTGCTTATGCATGCCTGATGTTTCTCAGATTTTCCTTTTTTTTTTTTTTGGTAATATTTAGTTTCCCTGTCCAAGCATATGAAATCAGCTTTAGTTGGGTGTTTGTGTCACAGAACTTGCCAGGTACAGTGTAGGTGGAGGATAAAATGAAAGCAAAGAAGGGAATGTAAAAAATTAGAGGCATTGGAATGGGTACAAAGGAGAACTCCTGGGCTTTGAAATGACAATCCTAAAATGAGCAGCAGCGCGCTGGTACAGCAGCACGGATCTGCGTGGGTAGAAGAGGCTGCTTAAACTCAAGATCTAAATGATTTAAGCATCTTAGTGTACGGATTATAGTTGTCCTCAGCTAGGGGCAAATCCTGTCTCTAGTTACACATGCACCCATTTAAAATCAATGAGAGCTCGAGATGTGAGAGCAGGTTCGGGGCTTTAGCTTTTGTCTGGTGCGACTGTTAGCTGAAATGCAGCTGGGTGAGTTAAACTTGTCACCCTTGTGACAAGCATACTCGCATAAGTAACCATAATAGCATTAGCTCTCACAAAATATTTAAAGAATCTGGCCTTTGGCTAGTAATATTTTTCAGATGTCGCTTTGCTTTTAGTGGCATAAGAAAAATTACATTTTTACCCTGGGTAGCTGGATTTATTTTGAAATGAAGTAAATGGCAGAAATGCAGCTCTCTTCTTCACCTGAATAAAACCCCTTTTAAGTTCAAAGTGTTCAGGTACATAACTCTAAGCTCTCTCTTCGTGAGGCACAGTGGGCTACCTAGCTTGCTTAAAAAATTCCTGGTGTGGTCTCAGAGCAGGGCTGGCAACCTCAGCTAAAGTAACTGCTGCTTTTATTTCCCCGTGACTTTGGTTCTGGTTTAAGGTCTCAAAAGACCCCATAAACCAGCTGAGCAGAGCAGAGAGAGAGATGAAAGATGGAGATGGTAATTTTTTTTTTTTTAAAGGAAATAAAAAATTGTGTTGCAACTGATGAGTTCTGTATAACTTTAACTTGAAATAAAGAATCAGCACAGATTCAGTAAAAATAGCATTTAAATTAAACTAAATGACCTTTTCCTGGTTTGGTGTTTCCATACAGTTTTGCACATCTCTGATTAGCAATGGCGAGTCCTCAGGAAGCTGGAACCATGACAGCTTTGAAGAGGACAGTGATTTTAAAACCTTTCCCTCTTGCCGTTCAGTAAAGTTGAAATCTACCTTCTTTATGAAATATGAATACAAACAATATTTGAGTAATGACCATGTGCTCTTCAAAACTTTTCTTAGTGTTATCTTAGTGTCTTTAAGTTGGTGAAGTTTTGGGTTGGCTTTTCAAAAACTTGCTAAAAAAATCTAGCTCCTAGGGCACGGTTGCGGATAGATTGAAAAGTTTAACTCGAGAGGACATCGCCAGCTGCTCATGGTGGAAGTGGGGCAGCAGAGGGGCTGGACTGGACCAGCACCCTCCACAACGGGCATGTTGCCTTACGAGACATGGACTTGACTGAGGTTTACTTGCATTAGAAGGTAGGGCATGCAGCATGTTTTTTGGTGGAGATCTTGTGCTCAGCCAAGACTGACTTTTTTTATTAGGGGTAAACAAGAGCCCTTGAAGAATCATCACTAAAACTAAATCTTCAGCATCAAATGCACAGGGAGTGTACAAAAATCCCTGCTGTCTCTACCGGCATGTGTGGAGCTCCAGACAAACCCTTTAGCACTCAGGTTCTTTAAATCAACAAATAATTTCTTGCTTTATAGAGGAAGCAAACAAATAGAGCCCCTTGCAAAGCTCCTGAAGCCACTGTCCACCAATGGGAGCACTTTGGCTGCTTTCATGGTTCTTGCAGATCCTGTTGACATAAATACGCATCCGCCAAGCACGCAGCTAAAAGCTGCCCATGCAATCTGAAGGCGATTTCGAGCTGGAGCTTCTCAATGGGGAAGAAACACTCACTTGACACAGACCAGAAATGACAGTATAAGTGGGACACATGCTTGAAAGGCTCCCAAGCTGTCCGTCCTGAGGGCTGCCCGTCCTGAGGGCCATCCTTCCCTCGCACCTTGAGAGCTGCTTGGATCTCCCATGAAGCTGCAGCCCCCAGGACTGTAGCTCAGGCTCTCGAAGAAGCTGCTGCTCTGCAAGGCTGCAGCATTTGGCAGAACGGCTGCAGGTCCCTAAAAGATGGGTTTAATATCTGACACGCTTGGTAAAGGAGGAGAAGCTGCAGCATTTTCCCATTGCAGTCCCTTTGCTCTTGCTGTAATGCTGCCCGTTGAGGTAAAGAATTTGACGTTGCTTTTGCTTGTGTTTGAACATCACGATATCAGCAGGCAATGGATCGCTTCTGTACCTTGCCACGAAGACTTCTTGTCTGGAGAGTCAGGCTCCTGTTGTGTCTTCGATCTTCATGCAAAGGAGACGCCAAGTCACAAAGCAAAAGCCAACAGGTTTTGTATAAAATCCTTGGCTACAGAAGTTGTGCACCTTCTCATTTTCCAGGCTGGCTGGCCTTCTAACACTTAATACTGCTAGGTTATTACAACTCCGAGGAGTTTCACCGATTTTGTGGGGACTGCAGATGAGATTTCAAAGCATAATGAAAGCACTTGTGAGTCTGTTTTACTTCACCTAGCAATGGACTAAGTCTGAAAAGCAGTCCCCGTCCCCCAGCTGAGCAGGTGGCAGCTTCTAAATGAAGGGTAAAATATTCCGAGGACACCCTAATTTGATCACTTGTCAGGGCCCGTTTGCAGAGGCCGCTGAACATAAACAGGGTTTGGGTACCTCGGTTCTCCCAGGATGCTTTGTGCATCCCACCCCGTGCAGGAGATGGGATGCATCTGGTAAAATCCAAGTCCTGCCAGAAGTAACAGGAATTCCTGTGCTACTACCCGACTCCTTGCATCGATAAAGAGATGTTTCTGTAAAACAGGAACAAACTACAGTTTCAGTGCAATGTAATCATCTTCAGCTAAATTGGGCCAGTGGCTCTCAGCCCAGAGCCTCGCAGCATCTACAGAGGGAGCGGGTGCCTCTGGGAGCACAGCGTGCAGCTTGTGGGGGGAGACAGGAGCCTATCCTCACCCCTTTGGGCTGATCAGGCCCTTGATAAATGAGCAGGAGCTGTGCTCTGCCAGTCAAGCTGCATAAGATCCACGTTTTAAAAAAATTTCCCCAACTCTGAAGGAGTTTTTTTTTAAGAAAAATAAAAAGCTGAAATTTTCTGTGAAGTCAGACCAAAAAAAAATCTTTTGAATTTTGCTTTTGAGCTTTTACATTGTATATTTGCTTTCCTTACTGCAATACATAATTTGGTTTGGGCAGTCTGGCAGTCTGCAAATTCAAACCTCTTCATCCTGTGAGTATATTAAAGGGTGATGTCACATCATCACAAATCTGCAGATTCACTAAAGGAAATTTAATTGATGCTTTTCAAGTGTGCCGTTTGTATGAAAATAACATTTTTCATCAAACCAACCAACCCACAATATTTTGACATTTTCCAAATGGCTCTTCTGCCTCCTTCTGTCACAAGCAGCAGCAGAGGTGTTTGAGAACCACTCCAGCCTGGTCCTGTCTTAAAGTGCTGGTGAATGCTCAGCACAGCCTTAGAAATTAGCTAGTATCGTGCCGTGTTACACCAGAATGAGGCATTTCTGTAGTGATCGGACTGAAAATCAAGCAGAAGCGCAGTGATCTCAGCTGATGAGCCCGTCAGGGCAGAGACGAGCCGCACTGACTGCCCTGCCTGTTGGAGCCCAGCAGCCGGGTGATAACTGAGACATCACGGGACAGGTGCTTTGAAAATTACATAATTTAAGTGAAGGATCATGTGGATTTGCTATGTGTTCAAGAGGTTGATCCTTGCAGATTTCAGCGACCTGCATAACCATTTCCTCCTCGATTGTGTGTCTTTTACCTTAATAAATAATCCTGTAGCTTTGAAATGGCTTTTCAGACCAGTAATTAATTTCCGTGCGGAGTCTCAGCCCGTGACCTAGCAGAAGTCTGACTGAAACCTGTTAAAGGTCATTTTACCGGGAAGCAAATTTCCCCTCTTACCACCAATCCATGCTGGCTTCGCAGGTAGAAGGGCAGCAGCCACCGGGCGCTCGCTGCGGCCAGGCTCGTGCTGGAGGCAGCAGCAGCAGCGCTGTGAGCGGTGCTGGCGGGGGCTGCGCTGCCTCTGCCTTTGTTCAGCGAGTTCTTCACATGTTGCAGGTCCTCAGGAAAGCGAGGAGAACGTACCGATTCCACGCCGCACAGAATATTTGCATCTTAGCTGGAGCCGGGCCTTAAATGTTACCTGGAGGGCTGGAAATCTCTGCAGTGGTTTACCCCTGCTAATGCTGTAATTACATTTTGGGATGGGCTCGCACTCGGGCTTAGTGGCGGTCGTGTTCAGCAGTACAGTACACTTTTTTTTTTTTTATTAATTTGAAAAGTGCATGAAATGTAAATACCCAAACTTCAAAGATATGGTAGTGGAGGTAAATTGCCAAATGCTCTGTGATTTTTCTCAATAGTTTTATGATAACATAAAGCCAGTATTTCATCAAAGATTTTTTTTTTCTTCAAGAAGGACGGCACCAAGTCGGTATAAATTATAAATCACATTCTGTTCTACATGGGGAATGGGAGCTGTGAAGTGTATCGCACCGGAGCAGATGGAGGCTGGGTGTCTGCATGTTTTTCTCAACCTGTGTTTTGTTTATGGAGTCCTTTTATACAGATCCTCTCCTTAAATTCCTCTACACAGGGATGAGAAACTACCACTGGGTAAATGTAATTATTGACAAGTGCTGCCAGCAGCAGGGGACGGTGACAAACCCCGCGGCACCGCACACGCGTACACAGAGCTGGGCTGACATCTGCGGCACACGCAGCGGTGAGCCAGTTCGGCAGCTGCTCAGGTTGCACGACGTCAGAGCTTTTATTTCACTAAATGAGCGATCAAAGAGGGTGAGTTACACAGTTCTCAGGTAGCCAGAGCTGGTGCTGGCTTTACTCGTCGTGGTAGCATGGCTGGGGTTTGGTACAATTTGGGGAAGCAGAGGGAAGCAGCTTCTCAGGATGCTGCTGCCTGAAGCCCAGCTGCTGCCCTTAATAAGCACTATTTCCCTGTGTTTACAAATTGCAGATCGAGCTAAGGTTTCACCTTCTTTTAATAGCACCTTCACTGCAAGGTAGTAACGTATTAAAATCATATGGCATTCTGACGTGGTAGTTTCCTGAGCGCTGGCGTGCAAGCCGCTTTTCAGGACGAGGTGGCTGGGTTTGCAGGGCAGAGAGGAGAAAACACAGCCTCCGCGCTTGTTACGCAGGCAGAGATGAAAGCAAAAGCCCCAAGAAGAGGTTTTTAGCCAAGAAAATAACCGACGTGGGCTCCTTATGCTCAGATTAAACCAGCTGTAAAACAGGAATTTCTGTCATTGTTATTGACCAGACTTTGAACACTTTTATCAGCTGCATGTGTTAATAGCTTGTTAATGATTGATGCTGAGGTCTTTTATGACACCGAATGAAAGCGAGAAATAAGTGCAGGATTTCAAGGGTGACTATTGCAGTAACACTCTTTCAGTAGCACTCTTTGCAGAATTTCAGCTACGTTTTAAAACATTTATGCCTGCCAAGATTAGATAGGTTTCACTGCCGCTCCAGATAATGCACACTGCCCCGTGCTGTTCATTCATCCCTACACTGAGCAGGAAAAATACGGAGGCCCTCAAAATGAAAAGCTAAATTTTAGCAGCTGATGCAGTTCTGCCGGAGTGTATAAAGGAGGCTGTAACGTACAGATGACTTGTTAGGTGAAGCAAATAAATACCAGATTTGCAGAATGCCATCTAAGGAGAGCCTCATTAAAACCACTCAGGTATTTCAATTAGCCAGTTCTTACATCCTTCATTTCACCTGGTTCAGCAAAGCGGTGCAGCATACGCTTCAGCTCCAGAAAAGCCGGTACGACCCAGCAGCACAGTGCATCTCTCGTCTCGACGGGCTGTATATTCTAGAGCTTAGCAGGGCGATCGCTGTATCGGCTCAGATAAGCTTTCTGCTGATCGTGGGCAATTCTGCTTTTGGGTTATTTACTTCACGTGTAACCGCAGTCCTTCTCCTTCTGCCGACTAAACTAAGGATCAGGGAAAGTCTGGGAACACCGGTTACTTAGCATCTCTTCAGAAAAGCACAGGAAATGTGTAGGTGTCTGTAAGATTTAATATCCATTTATTTTCCCCTGTTCACATTATTCCTTTTTACCATCAGTGCTTGCCTGTCGTAAATCCAATTAGTGAGCTTTCTACATTGCAATAAACTGCTCTTCAGGAAGAAAATTTGCTTTGTGTGCAAAGCCTTCTTCCTCCAACACTATTGTAATGTTCTGGTTTTTCATTGCCTCACAGAGCATTTAAAGAAAAGAAAAATAAGCTCTATCACTGCCTTTCCTGCACTGCTCGCTCTTCCTGCAAAATACTTTCCCCATCTTCAAACAATTTTGAAATAGCAAATATTTTTTATAAGGATGAAACAGAGATACATATTAAAAATACAATAAAAAAATAACAACAGAAAGAGATGCATAGTTGTAGCCCAGAATAAGCAAAAGCCTGATAGCTGGTGCAGTTGTGTAGGATGGGAGAGATCCAAGTTGAAGTCCCGGGTCTGAATCGAGGACTTAAACCCGGATTTGTCACGCTTTGAACAATCGCTCTAACTGCTACAACGGCACCGTGCTTTCTGGGTTGGAAAAAAGGAATTCAGCTGAATTCCTAACAAAACCCTCCTGCAAGAGGCATTGCCAGAACTGGTGTGTTCTTGTGAAAGTTTTATTTCCTGCAAATAGATGTTTTCTGAAAAATATTGCAGGTTGTTCTGTTGCTCGCTCTCCGTTCCTTTCCACTATCCAAGTGAATTTTGACTGCTAACACACCACGGGCTTCAGCGCTGGTGTTGGTTTCCCCAGTCTGTGTTAACTCTCTGTGCTCTACATGTTTGAGAGTTTAAACAGCATCAGGGAATATTGTGAACCTTTCAAAATAACTCTGGATTACAGTACCCCTTGATTTCAGCTGTCTTCCCGGACTTGGGTTAATTTTTTCTGTAGTATTGTGGTAATGAGTAATTCCAGGACTTGGTAACCGTGCCGTATATGTAAGTGACAGTGGTGAATTGTCTCTGCTTGCCATGTCCCTTATTCTCATTATTTATTCATGCTTCCCGCCCCCCTCCCCCCGAAATAACAAATTAAACCTTACGAGACTTGGAGGTTCAAAGGGTTGGTCGTTAGTCTTTACCAAGTCCAGTTCTGCAGAGATCAGAGCAGGACACACCGTTACATTTAACTGCTTCAGCATTTCACTGAGCCTAAATTCAGGCAGCACTATCACTTTCCTCAAAGGATATACAAAAGCTTATTGTGTTATAAAGAAACTGATTTTTGGGGCATCTATTCACTGTAAGCAGTTCATTGTGGCTTCAGGGATATTAGTGGGTTTTAGGTATTCCTTTACGCACGGTAAACACCTGCAGAAGCCAGGCTGAGTTTCTGACTGCGTTCGCTGCCCGCATCCGCTCTCCTGACAGCAGCCTGGACTTCTTACAAATGAGACCAGGGCTGCAAGGGAGTGATACCTATTAGCAAATCAAGAAATGGTGGCTTTGAATACATAGTAGTGACCACAAAATTGTAATCTCTTACTATAATGTAGCTTCAGAGAACGATAGCTTCTGTCAGAGCAGCTTTCTGTAGCACCTGGTAAAAAATGCTGACCCTATAATAGCAACTCCTGTAGGACCCGTACAGACGCAAGAGGGAGAAGTGGCCAGGAACTTGCTATTTGTTCTCAGAACTTTACTTTTTTTCTTATGGCTTTCAAACAGATGGTGCAGGAGCGATGCTGCGAGGTGCTCAGGGAGAGCAGTGCCTGTTGGTGAGGTGCTGCAGGAATTTCTGCCTCAGCTCCACTTGTGCCGAAGCTGAGCCCTGGGACGTGAAAAAAGAAAAGGTGGCTCACCAATTGGGGTGCGAGCAGCCATCGCCGTGGGGAGGCTGTGCAAGTTCTGGTGAGAACTGGAGGCTTCTAAGTTGCCCCAATGCCTGTGACATTCCCGTGTCCAATTCTGATTTAGGAAAAGTAACAAAACTCACGTTCCACCTGGCAGTGGTTTAGGGCCATGCCCGGTACCCCAAGCACTTGCAGCCAGCCAGGGGGGACCCCGATCTGCCCCGCGGCAAAGGCGAATTCATTCGCAGAGCTGGATGATGAGCAGAGAAAATGTCCCCGGCACCGCTTTGGTATGGATTATTTTTAACCACCGAGAAGAAGGTGTGGGTTAATTAGGGCATTAAACTGGTTTACTGCGAGCAGCCGTGGGTTCCCTGGGCTCTCGCTGGGCTGAGGGCGCAGGAGCTGGTCCAGGAGCGGTGTCACAGCAAGTGCTGGCACCCGTCAGCCTGCCGGGGTCCCAGAGGGGAGGCAGGTGCTTCCTGGAAAGAATTCAAAAATTCTGGTTATTGTTTTTTTTTAGTTTGAGTGAGAAAGTCTCCCTCAAAGAGGTTAAATAAGTGTTGAAATTCTAACACTGAAACATTTTTCTGACTTTAACAGGAGAGCTATTAAAAAAATAAATTCTATGAATATTGCTCTGTCTAAAGCAGAAAAAATATTTTTCCTTTTTTCTTTGCTGTAGCAGGACTTTTACTAAGCATCTTTCATTTTACTCATATGCAAAAAAACCAAACCAAAACAAAAAAACGACAATCAAAGGGAGAACAAATCTATTTGTCTTCTGAAGAAGAGACAAAGTGAAAGGAAAAGAATGTGGCCACACACTCAGCCATAAAAAAATTGCCTCCCTGATAGGATTGTTTGTGAAAATGGTCCCCGAATGTTTTCATGGTTGTGAGACTTTTTTTTTTTTAACATGGTCATGCAAGCTGTGTGTCGCTGGGCTCCTGCTGAGCAGCAGCGAAGGAATTACTGGAGCTCCATTCACAGTTTGAGAACTGGTTTGCATTAATGGGCAGCCTGAACTGGATTTGGATTAGGTTTCACCCTGAGCTCTAACTCGCTCTCTCCACCCCCTAAAATAATAATAATAATTGCAAAAGTATGAGATAGGCCTAGCGTCTCCACCTCCCGTTCATAGCCGAGCAAACCAAATATTATTACATACATTATTGACAGGGTGAGGAAAGTTAGAGGGCATGAACTGAGCCGCATGAAGAGCTGCAGGTCAGCTCCTGGCCCAGCGCCGCTCGGGCTGCCTCTGGCTGCCTCTTCGTTGAACCCGCTGAGTAAAGAAAATAGCTAGAAATACATAAAGAAATACATAAACCAAAAGATTCTGTGATATTTAGTAGATAAGTTATATATATATATAGTATCTATATATATTCACTTTCATTAATGTATGGGCATGAGTGGAGGGATGGGAAGCTACAGCTGGTGCAGGTGGGTGTAATTCTTGGGAAACTGGGGAGAATTCAGCCTCTGAAGCTGAATACTGCCTCTTCTCGGTGTTGGTAGTGCTCATGTGAAGAGAGGCTTGAGCAGAAAGAGGCAAGCTGTCTGACAGGAGAAATATTTTGGGGAGCATTTTCTGAATCTCAGCGGCTAGCAAAGGATCTCAGATTAGACACCCCCAAATTAATGCACGTGATACCACCGCAGCCCCTGACTTTCTCTCTAGCATCAGGCAGACACTTTTAATTGTAGTTTCGGAGTTAGAGCAAGATACTGGTGAACTGTGAGTAAAGAATTTTGCTAACAGACTGGGGGGAGGAAAGGGGAGAGGCGGGTTTAGGGTAGAACAAGCTGACTTTGTTTGCATCAGCCCCCTTTGAAGCTGCAGCAGTTTGTAGTTGCTTTGTGTTTTGCATTGCTACCTTTTCATATCTGAAGATTCAAACAATAGCTCCTGGTTATTATCCCACATATTATTGATTAAAAGCTTTGCCCAAAGACCTTCCATCTCACTTTCCAGCTTAGCGTGATTTACTTTTCTTTTTACTCCCTGTAACATATGATTAATGCTGAGCTGGAGAGTCCCAGTGAGATGAAGCGGAGTGTCAGGTAAGATTTGTCAGCTTGGAAGTATAGATTATTTTATGTTTCTCGAACTTTGTGGGCCCAGGGAACACAGATCTTGATTGTTAAATCCATCCACACTTTCCCTAGGGCTATAATATGCCAAAAACATTAAATAGCCCACTTAATACATAACCTCATTCTGTATGCTTGACTATTTTGTTTTTAATTTTTCTTCCCTTTCCAGGCTGCTCAAATGAAATGGGATCAAAGAAAAAAAATTATCCTCACTGGATTTTGTTAAAATATTAATAGGTTAGGGTTGACTGGCTAAATTGAATATCTATGCTGATCTCGCTTGCATGTTTAACTTGTGCTTAGGAAAATATGTTTCCTAGGTGATAACCTTTTATGTACCAGCCTGACTTCATTGAAATGCATAGAGATAAAAATATGTCACACTCCATGGCCATGCTATTCTTGTGTGGCAGTGTGATTATTCAGATGATAATTGACCCCCACCTGTAGACAGCTCAAATTCTGTAGTCAATCATTCCATTTGATGTTAAAATATGTGAAAGTACAATTATATAATTTACATTACAAATCATCCTGAATGCCAGGCATCTCAGAACCACTGACAAACGAAAGGGAAAAAAAGTCAATAAATGAAGTGAATTACACCAGGCAAAGAATTCAACTTTTCTTATTTGCTCCTGCACAACAGCTTTTATGCGGGTGTTGTTGATGGAGCTCAAACAGATATTGCTTGGTACTGAATTTGACTTCCTTTCAGCCCATCCCTAACTTTGGTGATACTTTCTGGATAAGAATACCTTCTTTCACTGTGGAGATGAGTCCTCACCAGCAGATAAAGGTAGAAACATGTACTTGGCAGCAGGGATTTGTGCCACAAAGCCTGCAGGCCCTCCAGTTGTGCTCCAGATGCTCCAACTTTTAAGGCCATGTTTCTGTAGACTCAGCTGGGTGTTTCAAAGCTGTACAGGACAGTTAACAGGCCATATTTGTACAAGTGCAGATCGCTCCTTGTCGTGCATGTGATTAAGGCCTGTTGTGAGCTCTGATGCCAAGGGGGGCAATTAAATAATAATAATAAAAGAACATGGGAAAGACTGAATTCGAATTAGCTCGTACGATTCCTGCATTATAAATGGATGCGGTGGAGGGCTTCGATTTTGTTCCTGGATCGCCCTTGTCCATCTGTCTGAGTGGTGAACACCCAGAATCTAAACTTTGATGAGTTTTATAGCAGGTGAAGGTTTTTGAATTGTGCCTGTTTTTCTCCTCAGTGCTTTTGATGCTCCCACCCCCTTACAGCACTCCCCAAGATGTGGCTGCAGACAGTATCTCAGACTTTGACTATTCCTGAAATTTCAAGGTTCAGCATTATAACCCTCTATTTATTTACCATCACTCTTAAAAAGAACTTTCTTCTTCAGCAACTTATTCCATAGGTCTGTACTGGAGCATTCCAGTCCACTGGCCAAGACAGACCCAGGTGGGATGCTGTAACCAACCTTAAAACAAGAGCAGGCTTGGTGTTAAACCAGACACAACTTCTTCACTGAGAACACTGCGGTTCAGCTGATTTTGGGGAACAGGGGTGCCTATGCACTGACTGATAATTAGTGATTTCTGCTAGTGATCATTTTAACATGGTTTAATTCTGAACTTAGGTACATGATTTCATTAAAAGTTATAAATCATAAACAAGTTAAGAGATAATATTGGCCTATTTACAGTCTACCTGCAAGAAAAAAAAATAGAATTCATCATCTACATCTACAATGAATAGTATAAGCAGCTATGCATCAAAACTAGTAAATGTGGCTTAAGCCTCTCTTTTTTAGTAAGGAAGCAGTTGAAATACAATTTTTAACGCTGGTCTTCATATTGCAAAATTGCTAATTGTAATATTGTCCTGGGTCCTACTATTCCTTGGCAGTTAATGTAAAATGTCTTCATAACCTGCTGTATATTCTTCTACAAAACTATTCAGGACATCCTCATTTCTTCAGCTGTTTCCCCCCCCCATAAAGGTGAGATCATTCATAGGACAACATCTGAATTATGTTAAATCAGTAAATGTTTCAGATTCCCAGGGGGGAATATTGTAAGAAATATTCATCACAAAGCAGTTGTGAGCCATGTTGTGCTCAGATGCTTCATTTTAAAAGACAAAACAGAAGCTAGGAAATTGTTTCAAACAGCAAATGGCAGGTGAGGGAATGGAAAGCTGTATTCACGAGGCTCTGGCTTACCAGGTGCTCTTATTTCTTTGCTCCCCGTGCAAAGGACAGGTATCTTTCCTGCACCACTCTTAGTTTAGGAGTGCAAGCAGCAGCGTCCTCTTCTATCATTTTGTTCCCCTTGGCTGTTGTGAGTGGGAAGGCATTCCCCGTGCTGCTCAGCGCAGAACAAGACTGAACCAGGCATGGTAGCTTCCAGACCGGAGAAATTCCTTGATTCTTTTTTAAACCTCTTTTCCCAAACTCCTCTTTTAAAGCAGGCTGCCACCAGCAGCTGAAATCTGGCTTGCCAGGTGTGGCTGCAGGTCTGACCTCAGCAAAATCCCTCCATCACTATCCCAGGTGTGAATTTGTCCCGTTGTCCTTAATTAAAGCTCCAGCCTGCTCACTGTGAATTTCACACCCTGTACAAGCATCAAATTATGTTGTTCAATTAGTTGTATCTTTTCTTCTATCCTTTTAATTTCAGGCCCATCAAAGAGCTGGTTTACTAAATCAATTTCAATGGGAATTTACACATTGTGAATCATAATGGGATGCAAAATTGACTTGGCTAATGAATAGTTAGTGGCTTTGGGGTTAATAGTTTTGGGTTTTTGTCTCAGGTACTTTGTATTAAATTTAATTTTAATATTGCTTTAATGAACATAATGTATTACTTCTGTTTTTTTCACCTGGGCCCATTGAAGTTGTCTTCTCCTTGCCTGCCGCAGTTGATTTGCTGTATGAACGACCGTATGAGGTTTCTGTTTAAGAAAAGCACCTCTGCTTGGCCCGTTTCTGTGTGCTAAATATTCTAGTCTGGTGTATGAAGTTTAAATAGAAAGTTCTTGTATGTAATAATAGGGATGAAGAGGTTACCATAGCTGTTACTGCCTCTTGCTTCTTTACCAGTTTTACAATGGGAATGTTGCTTCAAAGTCTTAACAGTTTTCATTATCTCCCCAAATCTCTTTCTTTCATACAAAAATCTTTACAAAGGCAATACCTGAAGGCGTAACGGCTGAATCAGTCTTCCAGTAATGATCCTGCAAACAGGATCCTCCATGGGCAGTTTTTCAGTGATGACCCATCGCGTGGTGTGTAGGTTACAGCTCATCCTTTCCGAATGCTCCTGGTTAGACGATCTAACACGGGAGTGCTCTAAAGCTTTGGAAAGTCAGCATTTAACAAATGTGGTTTTGGTTTTCTGTATTCAAACATATTGGGAAAAAAAAAAAAGAGAAAAGGGAGAAGAGTATTTAAGGAACAACTGGCAGAATAATAACTGGCTGTGATGACCTAGGAGTAGATGTAAGCTTAAAGTAGATTTCTCTTATCTGAGGAATGAAGTTCAGATAACTCCGAGAGGAATAGTAGGAACAAAAAAGCCTAACAGCAGCCCGAACTTAGTTATCCATGGGTTAACTGTCTGAGTTTCAGATCAATGGTACTACAGACACAGAGGCATCTGAGCTGGCTCTCTGAAGAGCCAGGTCATGTCAGACCGGGCTGGACATCCATGGTGTGAGCACAACCATCCTTCTGCCGGTGGTGAGCTGCAGCTAATTAAGCCCTTCTGGACCTGAGCTCAATATAGCGAGGCACTGGGTTGTCTCTGCTCCATGAGCTGCACCGTGTCCCTTAATAGCTATTTTTTCTACTTTTCCCCATTTCACGCTCTGTCCTAGCATCCCTTGTTTCCATGGATAATGGAGCCTGATCAGATTGTTTCATCTGAGGTCCTTAAAGTAGTTATTAATGGCAGCAGTGACTCTAGAGACGTCATGGTCTCACATTTTCTGCTTAGAAAGCATCCAGACAGACAGTTTCATATCTGCCTTTGTCAGTATTTGCTGTACCAGCCCATGGGCAGCGTGGGCTGCCCACCACTGCCAGGACTGGGACGTGGTGGGCTCCTGTGCCAGCCGGTGTCTGCTGGGCTTCTGCCCCGGTCACTGCCACGGGAACTGCTGCACGAAGCTGGTGGCTGCGGTCTGTGCTTCTGCAGCTTTCCCATATTTCATGTGCCCCTACGTTTTCATCTGATGTTTCTTTCTGGAAAATATTTGTTGCAGAGTGTTATGGAGGGGAGCTTATGTTACATCAGAGGCTCTGGTGGGTTTATGCGCACCATTTTTTTCCTGCTATTCTTGTATTATTTATTTTATTTTTTTTACAAAAGAAAAGAAAGGTGACTGTGTAAAGGAAGAAAAAGTTCTTGAGTAGAATTGAAACGTACCAGTTCAGAGTCACCTACCCAAATATTTGAGAGGCAGGAAACACACTTAGAGGATCAGCGGGGCTGTGATGCTGCCAGGAAGGCGTGACTTAGAAAAATTTGGGTTTGATTACCCAGGCTGCAGCACAGTTAGTTTCAGAGATACCATACCATTGTCTCGTTACCGTCTGATAGCGAAGTGAGAGAATGGTCTGCTGACAGTCGGTCAGGTCTTCTCTCTGTTCTTCTTGATGCTCCCTTTTATCAGCAAGCACCACAGCATTTCTCTTTCCGCGGCCTGATCCAATACTTGCTGAAGACCATGGAAAAATTCCTGGGATCTATATGCTGCTGGGCCAAAAGCATGGGTTTTAGAGTTCACTCCCTCTTGTTCCTTACATGCTGAAATGAGTTTTGTCAGCAAATGATGAGTGCCTCCTACAGGCAGTGTGTCACACCTGTAAGAAAGGTGCAGTCTGCACCACCCCGAATCTCCCTGGTGTGGGCGTTGGGTTCCTCGCTGCTGGAAATCAGCAGAGCTCCAGCTTTGCCATAAAACGTCCTGAGATGAGTATGGCTTGGGTTGTTTTTAGAAATGATACTTTATTAATGAGCAAATATAAGAGAGTCTTTAATGTGTAGATCTTAGTTTAAGTAAATATACAGAGCAGGGGGGGGAGTATAACCTGCAGCTGTTTCTGCGATGAATGTGAATCTAGGCTTTTCAAGGTCTGTATGGCTTATTGAGAACAGTAGGTACACCCTAGCAGCAACGTATGCATCGTATTCGGCTGTGTCTTACTGGCTTGGCTGCTTATTTTTGAGCCACTGCACTTAGGATGAACAATGGAGAGACTGGTGCCGTATTGCTGGCATGGCACATCAGGTATTAAAGACAATTAATGGGCTTTAACTCCCCAAATTACTTGAAAGCTGTTCAGAAGAAATCCAGTGAATAATTTTCAGTCTCTGGAATGGAAATGTCACAGTTTTGTGCTTTGGTAAATAACCGGTTCACAGAGATGTCTTACTTATCACTGTGGTATGCTTATTCATTAAGGGCTAATTGCAGAGGTCTCTAAATGAAACACCGCAAACCACATTCCACTCCAGTGCCAGTTTGTTTAAAGTCTGCAAAGCTTTATTATTAGCACGATTTAATTATGAAAATGGCAACCATGGAGAATTCTGAACACATTCTTTCCCTTGATCATTAGTTACAGGGCAAAAATGAAACACTTTCAACAATGAAGGGTTCATATTTCAAGCTTATACAGTAGCTGCTAAAAGGCTATACTCAGAAAATCAATTTTATTAAAGTCCTTCAAGCACTAAAGGGACTTCCATGCAACTAAGCAATTTTAAAAACATGTCCACAAGCAGTGACTTTTTGATTCATGTTTTTAGCAGGGTTATATTTTCACTGTTTTCAATATTGTCCCCCAAAGCAGGGTCAGAAATGGTTTGAGGGGGGGAGAAGAGGTGAGCAAAGCGTGTTCTGACATAGCCAGGACTTGCATCCTTTACCATGAGGTACTTAAAAGAGGGAGGACTATCAACTGGAGCTGAGAAGCCTGGCATGCTCCTAACTAAAACTGATCAAAAGTCAGTGGTGTTTTCTCCTTTTTCAGCCTGCTTTTGCAGCCCAGGAAATTAAGTTTGGGGTACTACTGAAAAAACAGTGTAGACTGTTTCTTTTGTTTGGTTGGTTGTTTTTAACTAAGCTGTGACTTGAGCTAAAAATAACAGGAAAATATTTTTATAGAGATAAAAGGGAATGAGATGTATGGCAAAAGGATGAAAAGAGTTCATGTGTTGCTCTGATCCTGAACAGATGAGAGCGGATGAGAGCTGTGTATGTATTTCAGGGCCTGGCAGCACAGGACCAATGGAGAATGAGTGCAAGTCCACCGAAGTCACTGGCTTATAAAGTAAATTATTGTCCTGATCCAAAGGCCCTTTGACTTCCATGCGTCAAAACTCCCCCAGTTAGTAGATAATCCTGGCCAAGGGTAAGAGGGTGAAAGTCTCCCAACTGGGGATGTCATCCGCCGACATCTCAGGGGATGAAAAATTTTTGTACTTCTATGTGAGTGTATAACTGCATGTGTGTGTGTGGATAGCTGAGTTACAGTTTTTTGGTGGATGTAGGCATCCCATTGGTCACCTACAGGACAAAATAAGCTATCATCTAAAATAAAGTATAAATAAAACATTGCTAATGAAGTAAAAGGCAATAAGTGGGAGCAGAAGAAATAGGTGCCTTGGAAGTCTCGTCTCTGCTACTAACTAAGGAAAAAATGATGCGA
Source organism: Anser cygnoides (assembly GCF_040182565.1). NCBI lineage: Eukaryota > Metazoa > Chordata > Aves > Anseriformes > Anatidae > Anser > Anser cygnoides. The sequence goes on from NC_089884.1 coordinate 15,262,279, forward strand.
AACAACTGTTTACCTGTGTAAATAGTTTCCATTGTCCATTTACAAAGAGCAAACAAACAAACAAACCAAACATACTACAAACTCTCTAGCCAGAATACCTCAACCCCCCAAAACTGCGGCTATATCTGTAATACATGGGCAGGATTTTCAAATGCACAGCATTTGGCCTACTGAACTTTCCATTTAACGTCATCACAAACCTTGCGTCAGCTCAGTGGGAACAAACGGGAGTAAACTGGCAGTGAGTTAGAGAAATTGTGCTCAAGTCCATGCTTGTGTACATGTCCATTACTCCAGATATTCCCCACTGCAGCCACGGAGGTCAGTCCAACACATTTTATCAATTTTAACGTGTGAATTAATCCAAATTCCCCACGTACTTCAGCAAAGTCATTTATTTCTTCTTTTTTTTTTTTTATTTTTATGTGATGGGATTGTTAGACCTTAAGCCGCTGGTGACAGCAATAAATACCCTTCATTAGGTATGAGTAATTATGACAGACTATTCTATTTCTGCATATGAAAGATTATTTCCTTCTGGGAACCATAAGGACTGTAATTGGTGGGTGAAAAAAATGGTTCTTGGTAAACTTAAAATGCATAAATCTGATTTTTTGACCCCAGTGTTGGTTGTGGTTCTCAGGAACATAAAACTAGGCACCGATATTGTCTGTTTCTGCAAAATTGCCTCAATGTCGGCGCTGGTGCCGATGGCCATGGCGTTCCCCTCCCTGTCCCTGCCACCTGTGCCCCTGGGGAGCGCTTGGCTCCTGCAGGAGCGACAAGCAGAGGCCTTCAGGGCTCAGCCCATCGCTGGTGGAAGGGGGCGAGAAGGGGCACAGCGTGAGGTACCCATCCCCTCCTGCTGCCCGTGAAGCCCCTCTCGAGGTAGCAGCTGGATGCAGGGCTTTAATTCTCTTCCAGCCCAAGGCTTTCTGTGCCTCTGAGGTTGTTCAGGACACAGAAATCCTCTGCCCTTCTCTTTCCTCCCCCCACATCCTTGCTGCCTGGCTGCCCCTGTCTTCGACTCCGCACTTTCCTCGGCTAATTTATGTGAGCTCTGGCGGCTCGTGCCACCTTCCCCTTCCCGTTGTTGATGTTATTGACCATCTGGGGCTGTGACAAACAACTGAACGATATCGATACCAATTTATTGCATACTCTAATTAATGAATTTACCCTGTGACCCAGCGTGTGCTCAGGGTAAGCCTGCGGAGCCGTACCCACAGACCGAGGGACTGGCTTCACAATGAGCTACCTACGAGTTCCTCTTAACGTTTCTAAAGACCAAGAAACACAAAAACCTCCCAAATTGCCACAGTTCTGTTGATTTCATGAGTGGAAATTCAGAGCAAACCTCTTGGGTTATCAGGTAAGTTCTCTAAAAAGGACCACAACCTATAAAAAACTATTACATCTGGCTACAACATAATTTTCACTTCACTTTAGGAACAGGTAGCTGAACTACTGTGAATATACAAATGGTGGGTTTAAAATAAAATGCTGCAACTGGGACAACAAATTTGATTTGGTGGCAAATGGGAAAAGGAAAAAAAAAAAAAGGTGATAAATTGCAGTAAACGCCGCAGCTGGAGATGGAGAACTTCTTACAGCTGCAAGGGGTTGTCCCTACTTACCCAAACGTGCTGTGCCTGCCCTTGCCCCTCCCCCAGGTAAGGTTTTGCCGTCCTGTTACCAACCTTTCTCTTTTCCTACCCCAGTCTGGTCTCGATCATGCTCATGCAGCCATCCTGGGGCCGAGCCCTGCTGTGGCACCACGGGGCAGGGGGAGCTGGGGGCCTGGCCAATGCTGCCTGGTTGCTGCTTGCTGTGAAAACAGGGGCGTGCATGGGTGTAGCGGTGCCCTTCCTTCTCTGCTCTCTTCTCACCTGCTCCCCTGTGCCCAGGAGGAAAAACCCCAATGCAGGGCAGGGCAGGACATGTTCAGCCCCATTGTGGAAGGTCTTCCATCACAGGAGGAACACGAGTCTGGTTGCTGGCAGGTAAAGAGCAGGGGAGGAGATTGCTGGCACTTGGTTCCTGCGCAGGTCAGCTGAGTTTAAAATGTGTGAGTGGACGTGGATGGATGCCTACGTTCTGCCAATGGGGGGAAAGTCTGGGCTTGATTTGTACTTGCTTTACCCTCAAGAGCTGCACCACCAGTTCTGGGCTCTATTGCGTCTTTCATCATGTTTTCATTGAATATTTTTTGTTTCATCCTTTCTGTAGGTATTTCATTGTCTTAGTGGAAAGGAAATTCAATAGAGTTTGATTTTTTTTTTTAATTTTATTTTTATCTGAACTTTCAAACTCGTGATACTCAAGTGGATTAGAAATTAGGCAAAATGAGTTCACCTAGGGGTTGCCTGCATGCATTCTGCACAAATGAAAGCCCTGACCCTGCAAATGCACTCCTGTCAGGAGTCCTTGATCTCATGGTAGTCCTTAGGAGTGCTCGGATTAGCAAAGAATTGCAGGATTAAGTCTTAGCAGTTCATTTGAAATATAAGACATTTGTTGCCTAATCTTGCAAAACAAGGCTCTCAAGTTTTCTTTTTCTTTAAAACAATATAAATATTCATTGAGTCATGAAACTCAATGGACTCTTTCAGAAGGTTCCTTTAACCATGTGAAACAGAGGCAGCTGCATAAAAGCTGGGATGATTTTTAATCTCCTCCCACTGATATAGCAACGGAATTATTTGCCCAGTAATAAATACGTGATCCATTTGTGAAATGCCCAAAGGCTACCTGTGGAAAACCAAATAACAAATTCACACGTGGGGACCTGTGGCTGAGTTCTCAGAAAGGTTGAGCACGTTGTCTTGGGTGGAATCGGCACCCGTGCAGGGCCAGCTGGGAGGCGGGAGCCCAGCAGGATTGCCAGTGCCACACAGCCGGACTGCTGGCGGTGCGATGGGATGTGCTCTCGTGTGTCTTTAAATGGATGAATTACCTGTGTATTTGAGAGCTGTGGGGCTCTCGTGTAAACAGTTATGAAAACGTTATTTCTTCATTGTGTTTGTTTTTTATGTGTAATGTGAGAAATTTGGGCTTCATCATTGTAAGGGCTTGACTGAGATTGATAAAGCAGAGTGCTTTGCAGCCTGACACTCCATCCTTCATTCGCGTCACCACTCTGCTTCGGTTTTGTTTCCCAGATCTGTCAGAGTTAAATCCAGACCATCAGTTATAACTTTGAACTTCCTGGCTTTTCTTACAACACTACATGGCTCTTTTTTCCCCGTGTATATTGATCTGTGGTCCGACCTCTGAAAGAGAGCTCAGGAGGCTGCAGAGGGAGCCATGCCGGGACGCAGCGAGCACAGGGAACTGCAGAGCTGGGGGCTGCTGCCCTGCACCTGCAGGGACGTGCTGGGTGCCTGTGAAGCACCCAGAGCACCAGGCGAGGCAAGAGAGCTTCCAGCAGGGACCGATGGTAAAAGTGGCATCACACAGCTCTAATCGATTTAGGAATCATTCGACATATTCTGGGTGCCTAGCCAAGGTGTGCAGGGCACAATCGTGTTATTTAACTTTCTGGTGCTGTCATACTGTACATATAAAGCTGCTCCAGGCCTGCCCTACTGGAAAATAAACCTCAGCACAACATGAAAATACATCAAAAAGTTAATATAGAGCAGCAGACTGGCACTAGGCGGGCTTTTATAAAGCCCCTGCTGGAGGCTGGGCTCCTTGCTAGGGCTGAGTGAGCCCTGAAAGATAGAGAAGATGAAAGAAAAGATACATTAGTAAAAAAAATAGTACTAAAGAAAGAGTTTTCTTTAAACTTATATTGGTAAATTGTTTTCGTTTGCTAATTGAAGATTTTTGTTTAATAGACGTACTGGTTTTATGCCATAATGTTCTGCTTGGTCCCAGTCAGTCTCACCTGCCTTACCGTGAGAGTATCCTGAAAGTACCCATACACACAGGTTCAGAATTCTCCGACATTGCTGAAGTTTACCCAGTGTCAGACAAATCAAAATAACGCCCTGTAGGTCCTGCAGTAAAGCAAACATGCCAAGAGGCTTCTGCTCCCTGCTTTAGAAGCTCTCCAGTTTTTAGCTATGAAAACAGTTTATGCAAAACGTGCCCAGCGAGCCGAGCTGGCGGGAGGCAGGGTATCATGAGTGCTGTTGTATGTAGTGTGACGGTGGCAGACGGTGTTTTTAGCCTGTGTGGTTGTAAATCTGTGTGGGTTGCAATACCTTTAATAGTAATTTAAAATACTATTAACTACAGTTAATTTAAATTAGTAAGTTAATTTAAACTAAACAGCCAGTTGCTAAGTTTAGTTTATGAATCTCATCACCTGTTGTTAACAAACAATATAAATAGTGATTAGTAAAAGTGATGTATTTAAGTATCAGGTCAGTTGTTACTACAGAGCAAACTTAGTTAGGCTGCCCTAATTGAGCTGTCTGTGACTGTTCTGTGGCTGCACTCAACCAAAAGTAGCATCTTCAGTACCTGCATTTTGAACACCGTGTCATTCTCACCAGCTAGATTAGCAGATTTTGTTGTGTCATCTTCAGACCTCCACTTCTCACGTTCCGCGTTCCTGGTGCAGGAGTGCTGCTGAACACCCACCTTAATTTTGCCTTTCCTGTGCGACACCAACATCAGATACTAAGTAAATCTGTGGCTGCCTCCAACAGAGCTCGGGCGTGTAGCACTGTGTTGACACTTTCCCATTTTTCATGGCTTTGGTTTTTTTATTATTATTATTTTATTTTTAAAGCTGCTGTTGACTATTTTCAAAAGAAGACAGATTTCAGAATGAATCAGTGGAGCTATTTCCAGAGAGCCCATGAGGGCGCTGATTCAGTCCCATTCCCTGACCTCCGTGCCTGGGAGGACGTGCTGTGTTATTGCTGCCTTGCTGAAGCCCCGGGCTTGAGGTTTCAGCAGCAGCAAGCAGGAGTGGCTCCGCTTGCATTTCTCGTGATTTACATTGGGGTAACCGAGCCCAGCATCTCTTTTTCAAAGACTAGCCGTGCCTTTAAAGTGCTCTCCCTACCAGAGTGCAATATGAAACGTGCACTTGCTGCCTGTTCTCTAAGTTTATGCTGGGAGTTAGCAACTCTGTGTGCTTTTGCAACAGCCACAGCTGCTCTCCTATCCCGATCCCGTGGTGCTGTGTCAGGGATGCTGTGTCACGTTCTGCACCCGTGCCTCGCCCAGAGGCCAGAATCCTTACTATGTCACTAACACCTTGATTGAATTTAAGGGATTTATGTTTTGCGATGGCACAAACCCCACGAGTGGCGTTCCTCGGGAGCAGTTATTGCTGGTTACTACCAGCGTTACCAGCAGTACTTGGCTCACCACAGCCCTGCCTTACTCCGGCTCGCCTGCCCCAGCGGGTCACGGGTACCGTCGAAGTGCTCTTTATTCCCTCTGCCCCCCACCACATCCCTTGTGCGCACAGCAGACGGGTCCAGGTGGGATCCCGCTGGGTGCCGCTGGGTGCCGGTGCCGCGCCTCCACGAGCCGCTAGGGCGCAGCCTGGCTCCGCCACCGGCGGCAGCGGCGCGTTCGTGCTTTAATGAGCGAGAAACACGGGCAGGCAGCGGCGGAGAGGATATTGCATTCTTCCACAAAGGGCTGCTCGGCTTTCTTTTATACACTGTTTTTTTTTTTTTTCTTCCCTCTTCCCTGCGCCAGCGGAACGGGCCTGTTATTTTAAATTGCTTTCCTCCCCTTCCCCCCGTTTAGTTAAATGAATGTATTGATTAGAGCCCATTAGTGTGTAATCGATTGTTAATTTGACTCATCTTACAAATCATGTTTATCTCTATCAATAAAAAAATGTATATATTTTGGGTCTCGTGGCTGCAAGAAAGGTGACGAAAAGCCAGGGATCCAGAACTAAGGCTGCGGATGAACAGACAGACAGTGATACCCTGCAGTATTAAACAAGACAAAACTAGGCACAGGTTGTAAGCAAGTCATTAGAGAAGAGATGGAGTAACTAGGATGAGTAGGCAAGCATCGAAGGAAATGAGATATGTATATATATATATTTTTTTTTATTATTATTATTTTAATTCTTTCATTTATTTTTTACTCTTTGCCAAATGGATGGCCCTGGACGTTGTGGTATCTCTGAAATACGGCAGGCCTACTGCTTCGTGCAGCTGCAGGTTGGCACCCATCCCTTCGGATGTGTCCAGACACAGAGCTGCGCTCCCTGCCCCTGGGTGCTGAGCGCTCCTGCTCTGGCCACCCCACGGACCTTCTGTGCAGCTGCAGGTTTTCCTAGACCTAGCAAGACCAAAATATTTTGAATATTGGCATTATTTTTGAATAATGAGCCCAGAAGGCATATGATGCTTTTTCAAAGGCTAGTGGAGGAGCTATCAACGTTCAGGCAATAATCTGAGAGCTTTATATGGGCAGGATCCATGGAGATACCAACTAATCCCTTCCACTGAGGCAAGTAGAGCCAGCATTATTATCCCTGTGGCACGGATCAGAAAATCGAGATGAATAGTTAGCAGAAGGGCATAAATTTGTGTCAAAGTTAGTATAAGAAGCCCATACCAGGAGAGCTTTTCATATAATGGGTAGTAACTGATAAAAATTTAGCTGAAGTCTTGGGGTTTGCATCTTTTAAAAATATTTATTTTGGACACTGGAGCTAGACTTGCTGGTGGGTTGTTCTTGGTGGTCTTTCCCCTTGTATTTACAGTAAACGATGTGTAAAATCACTGAAAATACAGCGGTGACTGAAGGGGAAGAGAGAAGTGCTATGGGTGAGATCTATTGAATTGTTTTGAGCAGAAAGTGCCTTTTCCTGAAAGCCTGAAGTATTTTCCAAACAAGGTATTTTGAGATAACATTTTCACTTCAGAGTCTTACAAGCTCAATTAAAATACTCCTAAAAGGACATAAAGGCACTGGATGAGTAGGGTGAACCTATTCCAACACAAACCTTTTTTAATTCTTTTCCTTCAGTATTCTTCAGCCCAGAAAGGAGAAAAGGAAAAATAAAAATCAATTCTTCTCCCAGCTCTCCTATAGATGGCTTCATTTTTCTCCAAATACGTTTTAGCAGCAGCCTCTGTGATCATCTAGTGCTGGGTAGATACAATCCATATGTTTCTCCTTTTAGGAAATATGACTCTTATATAACAGCTAAAAAGTAAAGGCCAGGAAGATTTGCAGAACCATATAGCTTATTAGCCCGTAATCCATATTGGAAAAGACATTTGTACAGATCAAGCTCTGCTGTGCATGTGCGCATGCAGGCAGATCAGTCTCTAGCAAGTCTGCATAGCTGAAATTTCTCACCGAGAGAAATTGCTCGGGAAGTGGATATAGGACATGAAGGGCCAAATAAAACTGGGGAAAAAATGCTTTTTCAGTTGGCCCTGCAAAATTTCACTAATTCAATCTGAAAAACAGCACGTTCCTCGGAACCGAACCTAAATGGAGATGTTGGATCACGTCTGCTGGTGTCTGGGGAAACTTGGTGGAGAGTTGGGTTGGGAATGGTGTACAGGTCAATGGATTTTGCAGAGTTCAGGCAAGGTTTTCCTTGCTGGGCGCACAGGCGTGCCTCTGGGTGCAGCTCTGGTGCTTGTGGGCAGCCAGCAGGGTGACACCAGTCCGTGCCAGGCAGAGCCGTTAGAAACTTCTGGTTCTTACCTAGCACAAAGCTGTGCACAAGAGAAAATGCAAGAGTCTCCGCTGCGGTTTGTAGGAGGTGCCGGCGTACCTGTGCTACTGCATTCAGCCTGATAACCCCGTGCTGCAGCTCGGAGACATCCTTGTCAAGCTTCTCATGGCGAGGTCTTTAATTAGTGCTTGCGGAGCACTGAAATACCGCGACACCGTACTACTGCTACTAATGAAAATAAACCCGGACTTGTGTTCCTTGGTCTGTTGACATTTACAGTTGTGAAGCCTGAGCCAGGCTGGGAGCTGCTGCTCCTGCCCGGGTGAAATTTGGGTGCAGCAAGATGCTGCCAGGTGTCCCCATGCTTCAGACCCGTGGCACGAGGTGATGGGGCAGTGGCTGCTGTGCTGGCTCTGCCATGGGGCTGCCCTTGCTGGAGGCAACATCAGGGCTTAAACAATGCTCCTGTATTGTAACTATTTGTTTCTAAATTTAAACAGATAAATACATAACACCAGAAAGCTTAATTTGGGTAAAATGTGGGAGAAGGAGGGGAGAAAGGAAAAGTTTCACAGACTAAAAGAAGTGCAAAAATATTTGTGCTGTATTTTAGTCTTTTGGGTTTCTTTTTGGCTTTGTTTGTCTTGTGGCATTAGCGGGTAGGCCCTACCAATTTTGCTGGTGTGTGTTTGTAACCCAGGAATGCTTTTTGGCAGAGGTAAAATTAGAAACAAATCTCACGTGTTCTGCAGTGCCCCCTCCATGGGGGACAGGAACAGAGTATGTGGCTTTGTCAGAAGGACTCCAGGAAACCACAAAGAAACAGAGATTAACATCAAAATCGGGGCAATAAATTAAAAAAAAAAATAATAGAAAAACAACATTGTAGTTGTGGAGTGGTGTGGAAGGGGAGCGCAGCACAAAGCGCACTGCACTGCTTGGAGCAGGTGGCAGAGCCCTCTGCGGTGGGAAACAAGTGCATCTTAGGGCATCTTCAGAGACATGCTTCCAGGGTTTCGAGGGAAGCTGATGCTGCTGCTCTTACCTGTCTACATTCAGGGTTGGAAACAAATACCATGCTGCTGCCCTCCCCCTGGCAGGGTGGGAACGCTGCACGTGCAGCCCATTAAATTCAGTGCAGGCAGGTTTTCATTTCCAAGCCCGTGTGTTGGGAGATGATGGATGGGGAGACGTATGTCTCTATAATGAATGTTTCATTACAAATATTTTTAAATGTGCAGCGTGGCTTTTCATTTCCAAACAAGAAGTGTCATCCGCTTGCTTGAAGCTCTTGGGCCCAATATGAGTGATATTGCCCAAGGAAGTGATTGAATAACCACTCAATATATTGATTTAATATAAAGCTATATTTGCTCCCGTGTTAATGCAAAGCATCAGAAAACCGTAACAACATCATAAACTGCATAAATAAAAATGGGAAAGGGGTTATTATAAGGAGATTAGGGGTGACTGATTGGTGGCATCACTTGTTCACAAATATTGAAGATTTGTAATGGGTTTGGCTTTGGCATCTTGATGCCCTGCCTATGAACAGTCCAGTGACCAAAGTGTGCTGTCAAATGCTTACAGAAGGCAAGTTTCCAAGCTTGTACGCGTGGGTGTGCAAGCAGCACTTGAAATTAAGACACAGGTGAATTCATGAAAGAAACTCAGGGGTTTATCAAGTGTCTTTTATTTGCACAATTACAACAAAATTGATTTTAAATGTTCAAGGTCAGTTTGAGTACAGAATGTTTAGAAGCTTCTTGTAATAAAAATAAATAAATAAAATCCAGTACCTGTGTGGGTTGATGGAGAGCATCAGGAAGCCTGTCATGAGGGGCTTTAAGCCAAACTTCTACCAGGAAAGCTGGACGGCCTGTGGGGTTGCTCGTGTGTGCCGAAGGGTGACCTTTCCACGAGGGCAAGAAGGGAGTGGGGAAATGGAGCTGAGGGATACTGTGCCCCAGAAGCAGGCAGAGCAGTGCTGGGAGGTCTCAACCAGGCAGGGGGTTCTGATGGCAGCTGGGCGTGCAGGAAGGGAACCTCTGTAAAATAGCCCAGCAGCTTTCCTGCGATTATCAGCCCGGGTTTGTTAGCTGCTTTTCACCTTACCTTCTCTCCTCAGCCTTCTGAGGGATTTTATTTTAACTTAAATTTTCACCTATGCACGCTATATAAAAGTGTCTTGATCTCCGCAAGCCTCTCTCTGTGCTGCTCTAAATGTTTTGCCCTCCACGTACAAGAAGGACTTCAGGGGCTTGGTTTCGCCTGGTGTTGGGATGCGATAGTTCAAGTGGCACCGTGCGATTCCCTGGTGGTGCCACGCGCAGTCCTCAGTGCAGGTAGGAAAGAGGCAGGCTTCTGGGAGAAACCCGGCAGCACCACTTCTCTGCCCCATGACCTGCCCCCCATTAAAAATGCATTATGCACTAGCACTAAAGGGATAAATTAAACTCACCCCGACAGCTTTAGGTTGTGCAGCTGAGGGCTGAACCCAGTGGTGGAGAGCCAGACTTTCTCTGCAGCTGGCCGTGCTGCTGGGTGCATGGAGAGCTGTGTGATGCCATCCGGTCACTGACACTGTTTTCCTCTTGTTCTTTGGTGGAGGAGCAGACCCAGCCTCTCTTTGCTTAAGCACCGAGTTGACAATGTACGTCCCAATAATGCTGCCTGAATTTGACCCCAGAATTTGTGGGTTTCTCCATAGGATTTTCTCCACTGGACGCTGCCTTACGCTAGGAGGAAAGTGGCCAAGTATTTGATACTAATCTTAGAGATGTTTCATTTTGGGCTTTCACTGAAAGTTGATTAAATGCAGCGTGTCATCCCATTCCTGTCTCAAGAAGCAATAAGCTGTGCTGCTGGCACAAGAAGATCTTATCGCAGAGCCTCTTCTGCTGCCGTGGCAGCACCGTACCCAAGCGCTCGTTCCACCTGAGGGTACAAGAGCTACCGCAAAACCAGGCAGATAATGGAGACCTGCAGACTTACCTCAATTAGTCTGTAGCTATTAGGGGCTTGCAAGAGATAAGTGGCTTCACTGGGGCAGGATGAGAGGGTGTATGGGGCAGGGTTAGGTAAATAGTAGCTGAGACCTTTGGGTGACGAGTGTCCCTTCCCTCGTAGCAGTGGGCCCGAGAGCCCTGCAGTCCCACAGCTTGCATGAAGAGGTTTCACTGCGTTTGTTGTAAAGAGCTGCAAATCTGGTATGGGGATGAAGCTGGATCATACAAATAGCCTTTTAAGGGAAGGAGAACGAGTGGAAATATCATAAAGCTCCTTTATATCTGTATAGATACATTCGCATTAGCAAGATAGTAATGGCATAGTCATATTTTGGGGCTTTGCACCTCTAACCGAAAATAGCAATGCCGCTAGAAGCAGGTGTGCAGAGCTGGCAGGGCTCGGGGAGACTGATCCCAAATGAGGGCTAAGGCTGGGTCCTCACCCAAGCCCTCTTCTCCCGCAGAATCTGGCTTTGTAGCCAATGCTGTGGCTGTATTTTAGCCACATTCCCTGTGGCTGGGTGGGAGCTTTATGAAAGGTTAAAATAAAAGGAAATTTCCCCGAAAGATTGGAATCCTGACAAAAGAGAGAGCACCACCCGAGATGGGCTATCATGAAGGTGCTGTTGTGGTCAGTTTAGGGGCTTTATGTTTATGAGCTCTGTGAGATGTGTGTTCTGTATTCAAGGTCTGATAAAGTGGATTGTTGACAGGGAAAGCCATAGGCTGCTTCAGAGTCAATAGTTACTTGTTTCCTTGTACTAATAAGGATCCAGTAAGTTTTTAAAAAGGGAAATTTATCCTCCCCTGTAGGAACCAAATGCGTGGAGAGCTGGACGTGAGATCAGAGCTGTCAGGAGCGGGTGGCAATTAGAGCTCTTAGAAAAGTGGCACCTCCTTTTCTCTTCTAAAACAGCTGGGGGATGCTTGTGTCTGTATCTCCACACATGAAGCGGACCTGCTTTGATTTGGTTTATTTTATTTCAGATCTGTTAGGGTGTTGTATACTGTATGCTGAAAATGCAAAGTGAAATGCGTGGGACTTGCTGAGGTTATCCCTGGTGCTCTGTTCCCTTCTGGTACTGCACTACTCGCGGCACTGGCACCACCAGCTCTAGCTGCCCACCGAGCTCAAAACCTAAATTTGACTCACTTTTCTGATGAAAGCAAGTAAAGTAGGCAGTTTAGGGGTCCTGTAGTACTCCCCAGTGGGCAGGTATTGCTTCTTTGTAGCACAAAACTTGGATTAAGTCATTTTGAGGGGAAAAACAGAAGGTGAGCTCCCTGCAGGCTGCGCTGCCAGCGAGCGCACAGCACCTGCGGGATGCAGCCAGGCGGTGTGCTGAGCCAACATGGGACAGTCTGTGTGCTGCCCGATGGCAGCAAATTGAAATATTTGGTTGACTGTGCACTAGCTTGTTCCCAAGGGTGCGGTAGGATGGTGCCCTCCCATGGGAATTCCTTGCTCCAGAGTTTTCGCAAGAGAAGAGGAGCACAGAGGGGACACCCAGCCTGTCCCTGCCTTGGCCGGTTAGACAGAGCAGCTCGAGGATGGCAGTCCCTGCGGCAGCTTTCTGAAGGGAGCTTTGGACATCCTGAAGTCTGCCAGATGGTGGGTTTGAGATTCCCTTGCACTTGTTAGAGCTCCTTCAGTCATCACGCCTCCTCCAAGTGCAGCCTCCCCATCCCCAGTCCTGTGCTTCCTCCCCTGCTATTGCACAGCTCCGAGAGACTGAGGAAACCGGGCTGGCCCCTGGAGCTGCTGGAGGGCAAAAATAAAATAAAAGTGAGGGTATTCCTGGTCTGCAGACACATCCTGAGCTTGCTCGGAAAAGGCTTGCCCCGATTTCCTAGGCATGTTCTTCAAGTGGGTGCCGCCGGGTTGCTCCCTGCAGGACACTGGCTGGTGTGCGAGGAACCAAGAGAAGCCCGTGACTCTTAGTAGGTTGTGCTGTAACTCAGAATAATGCCAGATGTTTCATTATGTATCAGCTGGCTATAAAACTGCTTCTTTGAGCCATTGAACAAAGACAGTTGACAAAAGAAAAATTAATGTTGTGTCTTTGATCTCATGTTTTAAATTTGTCTTTTATAAATAATGATGGGTTCTGGTTAAAAACACTGTAACAATTTGTTAAATATGCAAATGTCTGAAGTTTCTTAGCAACAGAACAAATAAGTGTTTTTCTTCTAATATAATATGTATGCTAGTTTAGTAAGCACACAATAAGTTAATTAGGCTGCGGTTAGGTATTATTTGTAAATGTCATATTAGCATGCTGTTTTGTTTCTTTGTTGCAACCAAAAGCCTCAAACTCACTGATGTCACTTATTGCACGTTGTTTTTTTTTTCCTCCGGTTTTGAAACGAGTTTATTTTTTAACACACTTGCGGGCAGAATAATGATTTATTAAGTCGTATATTTATTATTGTTTTGCTTGGTTGTAATGTCTCATTGTCTTTACGTTGTTAGCAATGTCAGAGATTTTTACAGGGAAATCAAGGAAAGTACACATTACATGTGTAATAAAGCTGCCGCAGTTTACTATGATTAATGCTGTTACGATGAATACCGAATAAATTAATAATGATGGGGCCACTTAATTTTAAAATGTTGGCATTTGTCTAAATGCTGCTCGGAGAGAGGGTGGAGGCGCTTGGCACGGCAGGAACTGGATGAAGCAGTCATCCTGCTGCCAGCGTCCTAGCAGCTTGTTTCTCTCCAACAGTTACGGTCAGCTCTACCAGACTGGCTGCCAAGCAGGCTCATGTAAATCCAGGGAACCTTTTCCTCTACCTGTAGAGTTTCACTGTATGGTCTTGTGTTTTCCCTCTCCTCTGAGAAAACTTTGTTTCAAGAGCTGTGCTGCCTGCAGGGGCTTGCTTGAGCTGATGGGGGGAACCACGGGCAGTCACCCCCCTGTTCCATGCGTGGACCGACTGCTGCAGGACCGATTGGACAATTTTATGGAGGAAGGGGAAAGGAGCAACCCAGCAAAGGTGAAATAGGATTGTTATATCAGTGAGAAAGGGAAAAGTGCTTTGAAGTCAGCAGTTGCTGACCCTAAGGTCTTGTGGTCTCAGGAACATTTGACAATGTTTCCCCTTTTAGTCTTTGTACATGTGAGAAAATGCTGGTAGTAGTACAGTTATTTTAGACGTTGTTTGAAATGTGAACAGAAACCCTATAGCAAACCCTAGGTGGTGAGGACTCCTCCGCTTTGGATCTGCAAACTTAAAATCATTCAGAGTTTGTAGTTTGGAGTATTTCAACCCCCTGGCCCTGCACTCTAATGAACCTTTGACATTTTTAGCGTGTTCTCGACACCTGTACATTCACTGACCCATTCCATGCGCCCACCAGCAGTGATGTGGCACCGTATGGGTGACCGAGTTACTCCAGTACTTGCCACTGGAGCCATCACTCCTCCTTTGCGTTCCCATGTTGCTTTTGTCCTTCCTTCCCGTTCAGTCAGCGGCAGTCCTGTAAGAAGCATCTGGACCCCTTCTCTCTTTTTATTTTCACACAAGGGAAAAGAAGTCTTTCTCAAAGCCGTTACTGATGTGCAGTAGCAGAAACAAGTGGATCTTAACCTAAGAGAAACTTTGGGCTGCTTGTCCCGAATATGACTTGACGGGGTTTTTGTTGGTCTCGTGGCTTGCCCTTGTTGGCCAGGTGCGATGGTGTCACTGGGCGCAGCTCTTGCAGCGGTGTTATCATGTTTGGATCCTGACCAGCTTGCGACAAAATTCATTACTGCAGCATCCCGGAGAGATGAAGGGGATTGGACTTCTGGGTCTTGCAAAAATTTCATCGCATCAGCAAAGCAGCAATTGTACAGGGAGAAAATACTCTGAGCACCTAGATCTACAGGCCATCTGTATAACGCGGCGTAGTTTTCTTTTCACTGAGCACCCCCAGCTTTGAGCTGAATTAAGGCACGCTGGGTGGTTTATTTTGTAGGGATTCTGGAGCACGTTGAATGACGGATCTCCTCCTCAGTCAGTCTGCTCCATATATTATCTCCGCCAGTAATTTTATCAGAGGCTTTCATTTTTGGAAGAACCCGACGCCTGTGTTGCATATCGACTGTCGGTTGTGTTTCCCCCAGGGATCCCAGCAGGGCCCCCCGCAGCAGCCGGGATGTGTTTCTGCCAGGATGACCCACACGGGCCGGGTACCTGTTCCCTGGGGACCAGAACACACTTACAGCTGTGGTCCTCACCACCCTGACAGCGCTTCCGAGCAGGACAGTGGAGGGGAGCTCTGGAAAGAGGACTCATCCTGGGGCTGGACCACAGTAAATGGCCTGAAGAAGCACACAAGGACCTGTCTCTGCCATGAGGCCATTTCCAGCTGCCACCAGCCCTTGTGGAAAGAGGAGCAGGATGCGAGCAGCTCTGTGGCCCCGCATACGAAAGAGCGTCACAGGAACGCCCACGTGCATTTGGTTAATATCCTAAAATCCAGCTTAATGAAAAATCCAAGTTCCATCATAAACTGCCCTCTTGCTAACGTAATGAGACGGTAACCTGGCTGTCCCCACCAGCTCGAGGACCTTTATGGGGTTTTAGCTGGGCTGGGCATTTTGGCCAACCAGGTTTTGTTGTTCCCTCGTTAGGGATGAGGGCTCTGTCCGAGGTGGCAGCACACCTCCGGGAGGGTGTCCTAGAGTTCGCAGTCCTCAACATTTCAGTCTTCAAACAGAACCCACTTGTGTGAAGCAAACCTCACGTCCTGCTAGAGCTGTGCCTGGCACAGTGGAGCAAAAGTTTTCAAGCATGTGCTCATTAAGCTCAGGTAGACAGCGAGCAAGTGCTGCATATGCTAATGAAGAGGCGACGCTAATGAGCTCGGAGGCTGCCGCAGGACCTCGCTTTCCTGCTGCCACCAGCAGTGAGCGTAGGGAAGCCCCCGTGGTGGAGCGGCACCGAGTCGGCGGGATGGGGTGTGCGTGGTCCTGCTGGATGCTGGACGGACGGACGGACAGACGGACGCGTGGCAGACGCCATGCTATTGTTATCCAGCCCCTTCCCCATTGGCTGCACACAGAGCCTTTTGTCTGCCGCAGCCAATGGGGAGGGGCCTGGCCACAAAAGAACAGTTTGGTTCAGGCGCTCCCGTGTTTTATGAATAAATTGGATTCTCCTTACGGCATTATTAACCTGCTGTATCCTGACGGGCTTAGGGGAGATTATCGTGCGCTTGAACAAATCAGCATCCCCAGATCCACACAAATACTGGGTTTTAACAAAAATATACTGTGATTAAGGCGCACAGCGGATCAAGTGCAGCCCCGACTTACACCAGGTGCAATCTCATTGATATCCGTGGGTTAAAAAGCAATTTTTACAACTTAAAGCAATCAGAAATCAGCTTAGCGTACAGACTTACCAGACCAAAATAAGGCCCAAGAGACTGTACGCTAAGCTGATTTCTGATTGCTTTAATTTTTTTAAACTTTTATCAAAGATTAATGGTCAATTATCTGGCAATCTGATTTTCTGGTACAGATTCCATTTGCATAATTTCATAGACACTTAAAATATGACCAGACTCTAATCATTTTGAAATGGGTTGAGGCATGGCTTGGTATGACTGATCAGAATCAGCCACAATCCCTGGAAATGCACGTTATTGCTGCAGTAACGAGGGGGGTTTTAATAGGCTGTTGTCTGAGCAGTAAACAATCGGTTTCGATCTTTTTTTGTTTGCTGCATGGCTAAATATGACTCCGGGGCTAACGGGCAGAAGTACGCATTCACATCTTGCTTTCCTTTGGGTTTTTCATTATGTGCTTGAGCACCACTGTTTCCACAGATATTCCTGCTATTTATTTGCATTTGCTGCAGCCCGTGCACAAACGTCATCAAGCTGCATGCGCAGGTTTCCCACGCCAAGTGGAAAATCCTTTGCGCTCTGAAGTAATCTTAACTCATATGAGTGCAGAGTGCCAGTGTTTTGTAATGTACATGCAGGTTGCTGTATGAGAGGTCAAAAAAAGAACAGTAAGTCCCAAAAAGTTGATAGCAAGTTATTTGCAGGCAAGGAGGAGTAGTCGGATTCCCTGCGTCTGCGTCCTGTGTAGGTGGTGGGCCAGATGATGCTCTGGCAGCTGGACGAAGCTGCTGGAAGGCGTCATCTAGAGACACCCGGTCTTGATTTGAAGGTGTCAAGAACTGGAGAATTTACCACCCCCTTTGATCATCCCATCGAGCGTTTAATTACTCCTCTGTTACAATGTGTTCCTTATTTTGCAGATCCTCTTGCTTTAGCCCCAGTCTGTTGTGATTTTCTCGGGTACCTGGCCGTGACTCCCCGTGCTACCTCTGCCTCCTTTCCAGTTCAGCCAAACTCATCCAGTCCCTCCAGGAGCTGTCAGAGCAGCTCTCACGGTGCATCCGCGCTGCCTTTAATCCGCTCCACTTAGCAACAGAAGCAACGGAGGCAGCAAAAGGACAGGGCTGAAGCTGCCGCGTGGTGGGCGGGCTTGTGCAGTGAGTACTGCAACCTGCTGCAGCGCTGACATCTCTCCCAGCATTGCCAAGCCAAAGGAGACAAAACCCTACCCCCTGTTCTCAGCCCCTTATTGCTTGGCTCTGCTGTTCGCGTGGGGATGGCCAACGAGGCGGGGATGTGGGTCCCCTGGTTTCTTCCCCGCCGGAATACCAGCGCCTGATGTGGCTGGGGAACATCAAAAAGGACATAGCAAATTGGTGCGGAGTGCCAGAGTCATAAATCCTAAATCAGCTGAATTCGTCCATGAGACAGCTTCTGCCTGGGTGCAGCGAGCTATCTGGTGGAGAGTGCTCGTACTCTCTAAATCCTTTTCACCTCCTTGCACACTTCCCTGGGAGGGAGCTATAAACAGGCCCAGTCCTTTCCATTCTGTTTTATCCATAAATACTAATTTATATATATATATATGAAAGTAAATGCAGGTGTTTTCACCCATCTTTTGCTCTTTTTAGAGGTCACAGTGCTCATTACTCCTCTGTCCCGTAAGTATGAAATGCACAAGCATAGAGAAATGGGTCAGGGTAAAGCTGATGTCACCAGAAGACATGAATAAACTTAGGGCTTTTTCTTTGGTGGTGGTTTTTAAATCCTGGTTTGATTTTTAAATCAGGTGAGCTTCTGAACATCAGAAGCAGGGTGGCAGAACCCGCCTGCCCCGGGCCAGGTGCTGGCATAAAACAAAAAGAGATGAGAGGACTCAAATTGAAAGAAATAGTAAAACAATGATTTTTTGGTTATCATAAACAGTAAGAGTGTGTGTGTGTAAGTAAAACCCCATTCACTCATTTCTTTCCACCAGGGACCCCCTTACAGAGCTTTCTCCTGGCTGTATTAATTTCTTTTGTTGTTTTGCAGCATCTCTTTCGGGGTGGGTTTTTTTGTGCAGCACCATTTATTTGTACTGCTGATGTTTCCTCCCAAAACACAAACAAAAGGAAGAGAAAAGCCTTATGGGAAAAAGTCCTCTGAATTATAAAGACACTTAGAATTTCTGCTCAGGTTTTGGAACTGCCTGATAAAATTAAATATATTTATGCATCTAATATTAAACACTACTGTGGAGTGCATCTTGAAATTTAGTAGAAATGAATCTGTTCTCTTTGTCCTCCGTTTAATTCCACAAAATTTTTCTGCAAAGATATGAGTGAGTAATATGGATCTGGACCTGAAATGTCTGAAATTATGGATATTTGGGGCCAACTACCAACATTCTACGGTGGTTATCAGGTTTCTGAGAAAGAGTCTCTGAAGACTTTGGTCTGATCCTGGCCAAGTCCCCTCTGGTAGAAGTCTCAGTTACACGAAGCAGACAGGAGTGGATGAAGTTCATGTTGACATATTCACTGTTTTTTTTTTTTTTAAATGTTAAAATATGGTAAAGTGAAATACAGCTCTGGAATATTGTTGTAATCTTTGCAGCAGTGAGACAAACCCCCCAGCTGCAGCCCTGAGCTCTGTGAGCGCCCGCAGCCTTTCTGTTCTGTGTTTTGCAAACAGTCCCTTTCATTCCATCACGAGAAGGCTTCTCATGGCTTTGACTTTATAAAAATGCCTACTTAGAGTAAGCAGAGGTCTATATTTAGGTTACTACCCCATGAACTTCATGTGTTAAGGACTCAAACCTGTGTCTGAGCAGCTGCTGCCAGCGCTGCCTCAGCTGGACGTGGGGACAGAAGTGTGACCGGGTCGGTACGTGGGGAGATGTGCGTCTGCAACATCCACTGTGCTCAGGGGGATTCCCGTGTGGCTTTGTTAAAGAACAGGGGTTTCTTTCTGCTTTTCATTTATGCAAGTAAAAGGTGAACAGGAAAAGACATCAATAAGAGTTAAGTGGTGATATGAAGTCAGTTTTATTGCCAGGTCACTCAGTCCCCAACAAATCAAGTAGGAAAAATGTGTCATTTATCAATATAATAAACAGGTATGTCGTTCACAAAGCCAAACAGCTCTCCTGAAACCCTCCCTCCGAGCAGACAAGCCACATCCTTTGCAGTGCGTTGTGTAGGACCTGTCTGCGGTGCTTGTTTCTGCAGGCAGTGCTACTGGGCACGGAGCTGCCCGTGCACGATTTTGGTGTGCTGCGAGCCCGTGGGAGTGTGGCAGCTCGTGCTCGCCTCTCCGGGCATCCGACAGAGGGAAAGGGATGGGTTTGCTCTCCGTTTTACACAGGGTAAAACTGTGATCTGGGGTTTGGCCTAATAACCATAGCTAGCAGAGTCTTGTGCACATGTTGGTGTAGAAGGAAAATGGGAGAGCTCTGCAGCAGATTTCATTACGCCTCCTGGTTTGGGGAGCTTCGTTTCTTGCTCCCCTCCATATTTCCCCTACATTCTATCTCAATTTTTGTTGGAAAATCATTTTAGTCCTTTGAAGTATTTCCCCCCCACACACTACTGCATATCACAGGCTTGTATAAAAACGTCTCCCGGGTTGTGTTTTACACCGCGCACATCACTGCAGGGATGTGTGGGATCAGTCCCAGTAACAGCGGGTAGGAGGGAAAAGCCCTGCATAGCAGCGAGGTGTAGACCACCATGGTGTGCAGGACTTCGCAGCTAGTGGTGCAGATGGAGCTAATTCTGTAAGGCCGCCTGCAGGTGCAATCGCTGGGCTGTGGCAGCCTGCCCCGGTCCGCTTGGAGACTCGCACGTGGGGCGCGTGGCTTTACAAAGAAGTGGGGTGACAGCGTCATTGCTGCATCCCCCAGCCCTAAAGGTGTCACGTGTGAGCCTTTGCATGGGAAACCAATCCTAGCACCACCCTGAGTGGGGCTGGAAGGGGTGCAGCACTTGGTCAGCCTCAGGATTTGGGGCGAAAAGCGACCTGGAGACCGTCTCCATTATTAACTCGGAGTTGTGCTCCAAGTTCAATTGCCCCCAAGACTACACTCCCACACTGTAATTACATCTGATTCATTTATAGAGTACCATGTATTATATTTGTAGCCGGAGTTTTAAATGTGTGTGGAGAGAAAGTGAGGTTATATTATTGCTGTAATTGAGAGGAACTAGGACAGGTCTTATTAATTTCCTGCCACAGAATACTGAGTAAGCCAATATTTTATGGGAAAGTTCAGGGGGAAGAGTAATATATGTTACATTTCTGAATTCCACGGGATACTGGAAGAGTTTTACTGGCAATTCATTTTTCTACGGGTAAATTGTAATCTTTGATAGGCAGATGTGCCCCAAATGCAGTGCCTCCAGTGAGGGCATGATGAGTGGAAGCAGGAGGTGTCAGCTCCGCAGTGGCAGGCAGTGAGAAACGGGAAATGGGAACTCCTGCCCGTACAGGCTCCCCTTCCCTCAGCTGAGGCAGCTAGCACTGCTGGGGCTAAATTACTCTGAGCACTGAAGGTTCACAGAAATATTTAGTGTATGAGTATCTGATTAAAAAATCCATCATTTGGTTTGGGGACTTACTTCCCTTCAAGGACATACCTTATCCTCATCTGTGTGGACTTTTACCTACCATTATTTTCTCTCATCCCCTTGTTGCGCTGTTTTTGTAAGTCTCCAGCTACCTCTGTTTCTGTGCAATACCAAATACAGATTAAAAAATAAATTAGAAAGAAAAGCACTTGAGGTCTGCTGGATGCCCCGGTCTCGCGGCCCTTGGCGAATGAGCTCAGGTAGTTGGAGGGCGAGCATCTCAGCACTGCCGATGTCCCTTCGCTGGGTGGCCGTGGTGGCAGCAAGAAGAGCGGGACGGATGGGCCCTGCGATGGAGATCTGCCTCGGTTTGTGACCATTTTGGTTTTCTCGGCAGGTCACTGGGAAGATTGCCATGCTGCTCTTGGCTTTGCACACTCCGGGGGATGTGTGCCATTGAGTCCTGCGGTGTGGTGACTGGGGCTTCGCTGGGTCAGGTGCAAACACACCCGTGTGATGGAAGCCTGCTGGTGCAATGGGTGCAGTGATTGCTCTGTGCATTTTTTCTTTTCTTTTAAGTGGTAACGTCCCAGAAATACTTCGCTGATGTTGAAGCCAAGGTAGTAACACCAGTGTAAGAGCTGTAAATATGAGTCCATGGCACAGCCTTCTTCTCCGGCAGTGCAGTTTGTCGCCTTGCCGTGGGAGGGAATTGCTGCTGTGTGGATGAGCAGCCGCAGAGCTGCCAAGCACCCGGGCAGAGAAATGAAATTTAACCGGGAAGCGCCAATCCCCAGCAGGCTGCTGACTCAGCTCCTCCCTGGCCGGTCCCTCGTGTGCCTAACCCATTAACACCGCGCCTCACGTGATTTGCGCAGGGAGAACCCAAAGGCGATGATGTGCAGGTCACATTTGTCTGTCACCTCCGGTGAGCAACAGCAGGATCAGCTGTGGCAGCAGGGAGCTCCAGCGCTGCTCATGTCGGGGCTGCTGGAGGAGCACACGGTGTTCATTGAGCAGCTGGCTGCCGAGGCACCTTTTAGGTGTTGTGCGTGGCTGACGGGTGCGCTGAGCAGCCGGGAGAGGATTTTGCTCGAGTGTCTCATCTGAGCCAGCTGGAGGAAACAGGTGCAGGGGCTTGGGACTGTAGCGTCACATTTTTGGCTTCATGCTGCAGTCAGCTTTCCCATGCTCTGTGCTTACCCCAGGGGCAGTTGGTGCCTGTTGGTGCTTTGCGTGCACAATGTGACCTGGCTGCAGGGACAGGGGCTGCCCTGACCTGGCTGCCTGCAGGGGAGCAGCAACCCCTCCAAGCATGGCTCTGCCCGCCGCTGCTCAGCACTCGCCTCGTAGCAATCGCAGTAGTTCCAGAGGTGGCCATTTGGGGAGGGGGAAGTATGGTTCTGCTGGCGGATATTCTGAGTCCGATGGATTTAAAGCAAGTCTGAAGTCCCGTTTACCTTAATTTGGTTCCTTAAGCTCAGCTGGACAGGCACACAGAAGGGAAACGTTGCCTTCGTGCTTTGCCGCAGCACGTGTGCTGGTGCACGAGGCTGCCCTGCTGAAGGTGAGAGCTGGAGGGAGGTCGTCCTCGTAGTCCCCAAACCTGTGTGTGCTAAGATTTAAGGGACAGTGCCTGTGTGCTATGGTGAGCTCTTACTACCTGGCTGCTGTATGGAGAAGGGCAGATGGCATCTAAAGCTCTAGGCAGGTGGCAAGGAGCAAAAGAAAATGAGAATCTTCTGCTCGCTTTTCTCGAGGTTCTCCCCTCAGGCCTCTCAGCAGACCCAAAGTTACGAAGGTGTCACTGACGGCACTGGGGAGCACACCTGGATGGCATCAGGGCAGTGGGCTGGGGCATTTTCTTTTCTTTAGATGAAAAACCTAGCTTGTGGATTCAGGCTAAAAAAAAGTATTCATCCTGCTAAGTAGATTGAAAGAGAATCCAGATTAAATAAATCATTAAATCATTCCCGAATGTTATCCACCTGTTCTGGCCTGTAATTTATTTTCAGATGAATAGTAGGTTAAAAAAAAAAAAAAAAATAATACAATGGCAAAAATGACTTTCCCCTAGCAGATGCTTTGGTCCAGAAATGGCACCTGGCCTGATGAGCTGCTCACGCTGTTTGAGAGATTGTTGTGAAATACCTGCTCCAAGCCATTGCTTCACGGCCTCAGTAGCTGCGTAGCTGTAAAACTTCTGCTGCAGCCACCTCTGAGGGGATCTCCGAGGGTTGTACTGCTGCCAGGCCAGGAGACATCATCCCTTCAGGACAGAATGGGAAGACCTGTACTGCGTCAGACTTCTCGGCTGGGAAGGATGAGTCAAGCTGGCTTGGAAGCAGCGCCCAAAGCTTCCTCACCGTGACCCGGTGGAGGTGCTGGGTTCCTCCTGTCCCACAGCACGGTACGGCCAGCGCTGTCCTGGGGCAGCTCCGTCCCTCTGGGGCAGGAGGAACACCGCTTTGTGGGGATGGTCAAGCACCAGCAGTGCCAAGGGGTGATGCTCTGTTGCAGCGCCACTCTCCAGATGTGCTGGTGTCCTCCACTCGGCAGAGGAAGGTTTCCTCTCCCCCAGTCCTGAAAAAAGGACTGAAAAGGGCCTGGGAGCGCCGAGCTGGGTGACCGACCCCCCGACACCCACCCACGCTCCTGGGGAGAAGTAGAGGGGGGGACAGGTGCCCGAGGACCGGAGATGCAAGGGTGGGGACTCACAGCACGGGTGCTGGGGGGCCTGGGGGGCATTCCACTATTCCCCTACTCTCCGGCCCTTCCCCACCTCCTCGCCCAGCCGCAGCCTCCCCCGGGGCCAGGCCGCCGAGGGGGTCACGGCGGGGCCGCAGGAAGCCCGGGAGGGGGGAAAGGGAATGGGAGCCGCTCCGTCTCGGCCGCACAAAGCCGCCCTTTGAGCGACCCCCCCCCCCCCCCCCCCCCCCCCCCCCCCCCGGCCCCGGGGGGCCCCTAATTGTCTTGGAGAAAAGTTCATTAGCGGGAGCAGCGGAGTGTGCGCGGCCCCGGCCCCTGCGCGCCCCGGCCGGCCGCTAATTGGGGGCGGCCCCGCTGTTCTCCCGGCCCCGGCTCTGGGGTTTTAATCAAAAGGGTATTCGGAAGATGCCCGCCGGAGATTATAGGGGGAGAGCTTTGCGATACGTATCTTAACGGCGCGACAGATTGCAGGGTGTCCTGGCCGGGCGGGATAATCTGCAGCGCGCTCGCTTGGCCTTTAATGAAAGGGGAGGCAAGGGAATAAGAAAAGTAAAATACCCTAAAGTCGAAGGAATAAATAGTAATAGTAGTAATAGTAATAGTAGTAATAGTAATAGTAGTAATAGTAATAATAATAATAATAAAGTATTGGGCGCCCGGAGGTTCCCTGCTGCCATACGCAGACCCCGAAGCCGGCAGGGGCCGGGGAGGTTTCTCCTCCCTTGGGCAGGTGCCGAGGCCGCCTCCGCCGGAGCCTCCCCGGGAGCCTCCCCCCGGGCAAAGGGAGCCGGAGGGAGCCGCGGAGGCTGCGAGGCCACGCGTGGGGAGGCTGCGCCTCGCTCCCGGGCCGGGCGGTACCTGGCCCCGCGGAGGCAGGGGAGGGCACGCAAAGTCTCCTCGCAAGAACCCTCCGGAAGGCCCTAATGCTCTTTATGACAAGCCCTAAATCCTTCAAATCCCTCTTGAAATAACGTTTAGCTTTTCGCAGCTTAATTTCCCCTCGCCCGAGCTGCAGGGGCACTGCGCCAGGCAGCGGCGATGCTCGCCCACCGCCAACCGGGGCACCCCGTTACCCCCAGTCCTGGGCATCCCATTACCCCTGGGACCGACCATCCTGTTACCCCCAGTCCTGGGCACCCCCTTACCCCTGGGACTGGGCACCCAGTTACTCTGGGCACCCTACTACCACCAGTACCGGGCACCCCGTTACTCCGGGCACCCCGTTCCCGGTGACCATAGAGGAGTCCACGCGGTAGTCAAGATTGATTTCCCTGATTTATTAAGGCAGAATTCATCGGACTCTATTGACCACAAATGACTTAATGTAAATGTTGACCCTGGTGAACTTGGAAATAGCAGGTATCGGGTTGATCTATAGATGACCTCTTAATTACCACAGTTATTAATTTAAATTATTGCCACTGCTTCTAGACACGGGAACAAAGAAACATTCTTTCCTCATCCCTGCGTGGTTTATTAGTCTGAACACAAAGTGTTTGACGACACTTTTAATTAAACAGCGATGAAGCAGAGATCCGCTTTCCCTTTCTTGCCTGTCCTGTAAAGTGCAGCGCTGCTCCTCGCCGGGGCTGGGGGAGGGCGGGATGGGGAAACGGGTGGGTCAAATGAAAGGAGGAGGTCGGAGGGGGGGGAGAAAAAAAAATAAACCGAAAGCACAACGACGACAGCACGACGTGGGGAAGGAGAGGAGCGCAGCCCCGGCTTGGCACCGCCGCCCCGGCCAGGCGCGCACGGGGCCCGCTGGCCCCCCTTGGGGCGGGGAAGGGCCGGGCCGGGCCGGGCCAGGCAGGGCCAAACCGGGCCAGGCAGGGCCAAGCAGGGTCGAGCCCGGCCGAGCCCGGCCGAGCCGGGTCAGACAGGGCCAAGCCCGTTCCGCTCCTCCATGCCGCCTGCAGCCGGGACCCCGCCGGCGGCGCTCGGGAAGGGGCAGGCGGCCCTGCGGGAGGGAGAAGCGGGGGTGAGCGACCCCCGGAGGGGGGGAAACGGAGGGGGGGAGATGCAGGGAGGAGGGTGCAGTACCGGGAGCGGGGCAGGGCACCAGCGGCACCTACCTCACCTCCTGAGCACCGGCCTGAAAGCCGCCCGCAGCCGCTCCCGGCGCCTTCCCCGCCCGCAGCCTGCACACACACAAGCAGCTCGGGGGGGCGGGGGGGCCCGGCTCGGCCCGGCCCGGCTCGGCCCGGCCCCTTCACCGGGCTGCCGGGCACGGGCTCAGGCCGCGCCGCCCCCCCCGGGCCCCCCGGCCCCGCCGCTGCGGGTCCCTTGGGGTCCCCCCGGTGCCCCCGGCCCCCCCGGTTCGCCGGGGCGGCGGAGAGCCGCGGGGAGCTGCTGCAGCCCCAGGGGGGAGCCCCGCAGCGCTTTTGGGGTCGGGGGCAGGTCCGGCGCCCCGCCGCCCCCCTCGGGGCTGCCCCTGCGCGCAGCCGTGCGCGCCAGCGACCAGATGCGCGGCTTTTCCGCGGGCGCGTAGGGGGGCGGCGGGGGCGGGGGTGGCGGGGGGGCGGCCAGGGGGGTGTCCGCAGCCGGGCCCCTGGCGCAGGGGAGGGCTCGGAAGGGGCCGGGCAGGCTGCAGTCGCTCCGCGGGGCCAGGCTGGGGGCTTCCAGCAAGGAGCCGGGCCGGCTCTTGTCCGCCTTGCGCGCCTCCTGCTCCTCGTCTTCCTCCTCCTCCTCCTCCTCCTCGTCCTCCTCCAGGTCGCTGAGCCCGCAGCTCCGCCGCTCTGCCCAAACACACAGCGGGAGGGGGGTCAGGGAGAACGGGGGGGGCCGGGGCCGCTGCCCCCCGCTCCCGGCTCCTACCTGCGCCCGCGCCCCCCGCCGGGCTCCCCTTCCTCTCGTCCCCCCCCCGGGGTTTGGGGGCCCAGGTCATCTTGTTCTCCTTCTTGAGCCTCCGCCGCGCGTTGGCGAACCAGGTGGAGACCTGGGTGAGGGTCATCTTGGTGATGATGGCCAGCATGATCTTCTCGCCCTTGGTGGGGTAGGGGTTCTTGCGGTGCTCGTACAGCCACGTCTTCAGGGTGCTGGTGGTCTCCCGGGTGGCGTTCTTGCGCCTGGCCGAGCCGCCCAAGTCCCCCGTCCCGTACCTAACGGGGAGAGGGTGGGGGGATAACGGGGGTGCCCGGTGCAACCCCCTCCCCCCGCTCCCCCCCCCGGAGGGCCGTTACCTGTCGTACGGGTACTGCCCCAGGGCCGGCTCGTAGGGGTAGTAGGCGGCGGGCTGCGCCATCCCCGAGGGCAGGGGGCCGCCGGTGCCGTCCTTCAGCTCGTACTGGGGGTTCTGCGAGGCGAGGGAGCGCTGGGCGGCCGGGCCGAGGGGGGAGCCCCAAATGGGGGGGGGACCCCAAATGGGGGGGGAGACAGATGGAGAGGGAGACATGGATGGAGGGGGAGATATGGAGGGGGGAGAGCCACGGATGGGGGGAGCCCCAAATGGAGGGGAGCCATGAACGGAGGGGAACCACGGATGAGGAGTAACCCCAGACGGAGGGGGGGGCCCAGATGGAGGGGAGCTACGGATGAGGGGTAACCCCAAATGAACGGGAGCCCTGGATGGGGGCAGCCCCAAATGGAGAGGAGCCCCGGACAGGGGAGAGCCACGAATGGGGGGAGCCTCGGATGGAGGGGGAGCCCCAAATGAAAGGGGAGCCACGGATGGGGGGGAGCCTTGGGATGGAGGAGTAACCCCAGATGGGGGGGGAGCCCCAAATGGAGGGGGAGCCCTTGATGGAGGGGGAACCCCAGATGGAGGGGGAGCCCCGTCCGCCCCCCGCCCGGCTCCGCTCGCCCCCCCGGCCCCCCTGACCCCCCCACTCACCAGCGCGGTGTAGATGGCCGCGGGCTCGGCGCTGTAGGGCAGGTAGTTGCCGTAGCCCTGGCCGCCGGGGTACGGGGCGCCGTACATGCCCAGCAGCCGGCCCTCGTACGGGGCGCAGCACAGGGAGGCGGCGGCGGCGGAGGCCGGGGCCGAGGCCGCATCCGGCCCGGGGCGGGGGGCGGCCTCGCAGCAGGTCGTGCTGGGGCTGCCCGGCACCAGGAACTGCGGAGGGGAGAGAGCAGGGGGGCGCTGAGAGCCGCCGAGAGCGGGGAGCCCCGTCGGGGGACGGCTGGAGCCGCCTGAGGGTGGTTTTGGGGGGGGTTCCGGGGGGGGGGGATGAGGACCCGAGGCCGGCTCGGGGGAAGGGGGAGCCCCCGGGAAGGGGGAGCACGAGGAAAAAAAGCGGTGGGAACTTGGCGGAGATGCTCGCCCCCGAAAATGGCAGCGGATCCCCCGGCTCCCTCCCGGCCGGCCGGCGCGCAGCGGGGGCGAGAAGCTGGGGTCCGGTTAACGCGGGAGGGGCGAGGCGCTGCAGTGTGCCGCCGAGGGCAGTCGGAGCCCCTGGATTTCAGCCGCTTGGCGGGGGCCAGCAACTCCCCGAGCACGGCAGGCACACCTCAGAGAAACCCCAAATAAATCGGGGCTCGACGTGCCCCTAAAACCCGACGGGGGTTGGGAAGGACCCGCCGGAGCCCCCCGCGCGCCGGGGAAGGAGGGAGGCAGGCGGGGAGCGCAGCGCCGAGCCGAGCCGCCTCCGGCGCTGGGAGCCGGGCTTTTGGGGTTTCTTTGGGTTTTTGCGCTTCAAACTGCATGGTGGAAGGGGAGCGGAGGGTCGGAGGTGGGGGGGAAAGGGGGGGGATCGCCGCTTTCCTGAGCGCCTTTTTGCTGGGCAAACTGCGAGTTATTTGTTTAAGCCTAGCACGACACAAACGAGACAGAAACACACACGCACATTTTTTAAAAAAAGCCTCCAGATGTGCCCTTTTTAAAAAAAAAAAAAGGCTCGAAGTAAGGGGAAAAGGGAAGAAAAAAAAAAAGGGAGGGGGAACAAGACATCTGGACAGCAGCAGCGGAACGGGAACAAAAGTGAGTGCTGCTCACTCGCCTTACCTGCGCGGTGGTGCTGTAGGGGTATCCGAACTGGGAGAAGGACATAGCCGCTCCTTATTTTTGGACCATAGGCAATATTTTCCCCCCAAGATCGATTGTAACTAAACCCCGCTTCACGATGCACCTTCTCACACACACATTTCCACGTATGGCTTTTTTTTTTTCCTTTTTTTTTTTTTTTTTCTCAATTATAGATGATTGCACTTAAGAAAAGCCGCCAGACATCTGAGGCGGGGGGGTGGTGTTGTTGAGGGGGGTGTTGGTGCCTGGATAAAAAATAAAATAATACAAAAAAGAAGCTACCCCCCACTTCCCATCTCTCGCAATAAATATGTTTGGATAGAGAGAGTTGAAAAAGCCACCCCACATGTATAGAGGGTTTAAGTGCAAAGGGGCTTTTTTTTTTTTTCGCTTTTTTTTCCCTTTTTTTTTTTTTTTTTCTCTCCGAAGCAAGGGGGGAGGGTGTGGGGGCAGGAAAATCGCGTGGGGCTGGCAGGGTGCGGAGCGTGTTGTGTTATTTTCTGCTCGGCGGGGCCGGGGGGGGCCAGCAGCGGGGCTGACGTCACGGAAGGGCTGCGGGGCGCGGGGGGGTCGCGCTCCTTCTGCTCGTTTTTTTTTTTATAATGCAATGCGAATTGGGCTTGGGGGAGATGGCACGGGATGAGGGAGAGGAGAGGAGAGCCGCCGGGCCGGTTGCGGCGCGCCCCGCTTTGCTGCTGTCCTGCCCTTCGCGGCGCTGGGGGGCGGAGGGGGGCACGGCACGGCACGGCACGGCACGGCACGGCACGGCACGGCACGGCACGAAAAGCCCCAAAATGGCACCGCCAGGAGCCCCGCGGGTGGCGGCTGCGGGTGGCTGGTGGATGGAGGGGTGGATGGACGGAGGGGTGGAGGGAAGGATGGAGGGAAAGGACGGAAGATTAAAGGGTAGATAGAGGGATGGATCGATGGATGGATGGATGGAGGGACGGATAGATGGAGGGACGGATAGATGGATGGATGGAGGGACGGATAGATGGAGGCATGGATGCCCACGACCCAAATCGCCCCAGTCACCGAATGGCGATGCCCTCGTTTGACCAGCGGCTAGCACATTGCTGGTTTGCCTTCGAGCCGAGATCCCCGGGAGCTAAACGGGGATTTCCCCCCACCCCCCTGCTGCGGGGGCTGCCGCGGGTTCCTTTCGGTAGCAATTAAAAAGGAAAAACGAAAAACAAAACAACTTTTACCCGGCTCTCCCGTCCCGAGGCGGGGACCGTGCCCTGGAGGCGGCCGCCCCGGTGCCCCTGTCCCGGCCCGGCCCGGCCCGGCTCGGCCCCGGCCCCGCTCCCCGACGGGTGGCGCTGCCGAGCCGTGAGCCAGGCGGAGCGGAGCGGCCCGGCCCGGCCCGGCCCGGCTCGGCCCGGGACTGCCCCGACGGAGCGGGCGCCCTCGGGGCTCCCCCGCAGGGGACGGGGCCGCTGCCCTCCGCCACCCGCCCCGACCCCCACAGCCGGGTGCTAATTGTTTAATTGCGAGAATCGCTACGGGGGAAGCGGTGCTAGTTATGAAGGAATAAAACCGCTTGTTCTAAAGCACTTAATTCAGCAAAAATTTAGTCTTTTTAATTTAAAATATATATATATATATATATATATATTTTGAACTGTTGTTTGCTGAAAGAACGAAGAGAGGCTCCGTGCCCTCCTACCTGCCTCCACTGAGACCCCGCAGCCGGGTGGGCATCGGGGGATGGCTGCATAGGGGGGCCTGCACCCCTGGCTGTAAGCGAGCCCCTGCCCCAAGAGGGGTGCCACAGCAGAGCCCAGCCTCGCAGCGTGGCCTCCTGCACCCCAGCGGCTTCCTCTCACCCCACGCTGCCCCGTGGAGGTGTCTCTGCAGCCAGCTTTGCACCCATGCATGCCCCAGAGCCACCCGGGTGACCCTTGCGATTCTCTTTGGGATGCGGGGTGCTGCGTACGGTAACGGAGGCGAGTCCCACCGTCCTCCCCAGCTCCTGAGCAGGCCGCGGCCCATGTCTCTGCGTGCTCCTCACCGAGCGCCCCGGCTCGCCTGGTGCTGTGGAAGCACCTTGCTGCGATCCGCAGCTACTGGCAGGAACCTCAGTTACCTTCTGTCTGGGGAAGCAGCGTGTGCTTCGCTGCTTTTATTGCAGGGAGACAGCTTCAACACCCAATTTCCATTCTGCTCGTACGCTGCCTCACGGAGAAGCGTAACTGATGCTGCACGAGTTCACTGCCGATTTTTCTCTTTGCTTTATCTAAACCTGTGTCATGCCTGTCCCCATCATCACACACCCACAGCGCACGTTGTGTTTGCCGAGTCGTCCCAGCGAGGACTTTGTGACTACAAACACGGGCAGAACCGGAGCGCGATCCCTCTTGATTCGCCAACTTTGGTTCTTGTAAGAGCTTAAACGTCCGCATTTCCCCGAGCAGCTCCTCTTGCAGTAAGGCAGGGGTTCAGACGCAGCCTGCAATGTGATTTTTGGTGCTATTAAAACCACCATCGTTTGGTTTAGCTCTGGCACTGCTTCGCTCGGAGGTAATTGCGCGGGGTGGAAGTAGCGGTACGTGCTTTGCGCCGACACAAACGCAGCTGCCGCAGACTGTGCATGAAATAATAGGTTAATTGAAATAAGCGTTAGGGTGTCATTTCTGGAAAGGAAGAATAACGTTCCAAGAGGGGTAGGAACAAAGCAGCTTCAAAAACATGGAGCAGAACTGTGGCTGAGAAGAAAGTCTCTTTATATTTTAGAGTATGGGGGGATTTTTTTGGCTGCAGTGTTTTTGTATTGAGAAAATGAAAATTCTTCAAGTCCATGCATGAATAAACAAGTACAGCTGGGCAGCCTAATACATAATTTATACTGATCAGTCACTGCAGATTTAACTGAATAAAGCCAAAATGAACACTAATTGTTTTGACAAACTAAAATAGTGTATATGATGGTTTATTGTGAAGCTTGCTGGTTGCTGTCCTTATCTCAGTGGCTATTGTCAAGACCGATTTCTGCATGAGAGGCAGAAAAAGACGAAACAAATTAGGACAATATTAAGATTAATATCTTGTTGAAGATAAAGCATTTTAATTGCTTAACATACAAGCAGGAAATAGAAAGAACTGTCTTCAGGACAGACAGGAGAATTGGCACAGTGCAGCGCGGGCTGTACACTGATTTAGGAGGCGAGGTGTAATTGCGGAGATAATGGGCACTACCTTGTCAGCTGAAGGCGAAACCCGAGAGGTAACAGATTTTTTTTTTTAAATGCTTTTGAAATACAGCAGGAATAACTTTGATTGCCGCTGGCCACTTGTCTTCCAGAAGGGAACATCCAGAAAGATGTCACTGGGCTGCCGGAGAGTTACCTATGTAGGCTAGCTCAGCCGAGCAGCCACCCTGTGTCGCTCTGTTGGTGGTGTCTGCAAAGGGTTTTCTCCGTGACGGAGAAAATCCATGAAAAATCCAGTGCCGTGAAAATCCCTGTGTACCACGGGAGGGGAAGGAGAATGATAACTGACAGGGCAACGGGGCAGCATGGCTGGCCTTGGGCTGAACCTTGCTCTGCTTCTCTAACCCTCTCCTTTAGGTGGGCAGCTAAATAAAAGCCATTTAAAATTTATTCGGGAAATTAAGAGAGAGGCGAGGGCAGGAAAAATACTGACAGGGATGCCCACACACCACTCCTTCGCGCGGCCGTGAGTCACTGCCTATCCCTGTGCCAGGCCAGGCCCTGCAGCCTTGCCTTCCCAGCCCCAGCTCCTCCTTCATGGCACCCCGCGGCCCCCTGGCACCTCAGATCCTCGACATGTTCGCTGTAAAACTGTGAGCTGGGCTTATGGCCAGCCCCAGGCCTTCCCCCTGCTCCTGGGTGGGATTTTCCCTTGGATCCGTGGCCATCCATCACTAAATCCAGCTCCCGCCCTCGTGGCTGGTCACTGAGGAACTCCTTTTGGAAGAGCGCTCTGGGTCAGGGTGATCCAGCACTTCTGTACCCGCTTTTTGGGTGTTAGCCGGGGGTTATTGTGTAAATGGTGATACCACCCACTGGGGACACGTCCACACGCACACGGGAGGGCTTCACCCCGAGGATGTTCGTGCTCGCTCAGCTGCGGGCTGCGTGATGGCGGCAGGAGCTAGGCCGTGTTGCTGCTCTCCTTCAGGCTGACCCCTCTGTGGACTGGGTTCCCAGTAAAATCAGCAGGAAAAATTTTGAAGACATATTTTTTAGAGTGGTTGCCCTTCTGCCACAATTTGAGCAGGATATTGGGCTCGCCAGGTGCCATTAAGCAGCACGACATGTTTGGGTTTTCGTGCCCTTTGTATCAGCTGTCCGTTTGGGCGAGTCTGCACGATTCCAAGCTGAGGGCTTTTAATTCAGTATTACCGTAGGTATCATTCGTCATTTTTGTTCTGTGGCAGTGAATGACAGTTTTATTCCATTTCCTAGTCTGCTCGCTGTGATTTCCAGGATCTGTGTTTTAATTAGAGTACCGGTTACATGCAACGGTGCCTTATTTTCCCTGAGTTATCACTGAACTTAGGCGCACCATTAAACGTGGGCATCAGAATTGCTTCCTTATTTACTTCCATGTGTAATTTACCAAACCCCAGTGGTGTTTGCTGCACGTTCGAAAGAGCTTGTAGCTTATTCCAAAACCCCAGACCACTTAACCTGAGACCCCCGTCCGACCAGCCTCCCCTCTCCATTAAAGCGCGAGCGAGGCAGGGCCTCCTCTGGCCTCCGCTCCCAGCCTCGCCTGGCTCGGCCCCGCTGCTGCCGCCCCTCCGGCACCCTCACGGGGCCCGGGACCACTTGTGAGTTCACACACAGGCAGCGCTAATCTACGATAAATCTTATAAAATCAATAAAAATATGGGAAGTATATCATTTTTAAAGAAAAAGCACACGAGACGTGGCCATTAAGGGCACAGCCATTCTAATACCTGTGTCTGGTTGAAACTGCAATTAAAAACATTCCAATAATAAATCTACTCTCAGTCTCGCTTAATGCTTTTAACTTTCTTGAAAGTTCAAGCTGGTATCCAAAAAATGTGCCAGGACTTTCACAATGTATTTTATAGACTCATAAATAAATATGGCAATTAATCTAAGCTATATTTCTTTCGTATCTGATGACAATTTATTATGACACTCACTCGTTCAGTGCACAAAAACTCTAATGCACTTAAAATCGGATTTCAAACCAAACGTTTTATGGGAAAATATAGTATTGATCATCCATTTAAAGATATCATGTGATGATTCATAACCTGCTATAAAAAGGATCTTATGAGGACATTCAGAATGAGTCTTGCGGACTGTTCTCACCACAAAATCAAACTTACGAGCTCTGTAGTTCTCAGTCATGTTTTATGTTTCTGTTTAGAGTTTTCACCTATAACTTTATGGTTGTTTAAGATGGATAGCAGCTTTAAAATAAAGCATTTTGCGTATCTAAGTGAACATTAAATACGTAGGGACTAATTTGTTAAATATATACTGGCATTTTTTCTCCTTTTACACAAATTCACAAAATTTATTCCTTTCAAGGATAATTTCCACTACTTGGGGTGTATTAACTGGGCAGTTTGAGCAATACAGATCTGCTGCCGTGTTCTTTAATAAAACGTGCTTCTTGTGTGACCCAGGAGTCAGAGGGTTTCAAATACTGTTCATTACGGGGTTTGGGCTAGCACAAACCCACGCTCTGCAGCGCCTTCTGCTCCCGCACGCCGGCAGCACCCGTCTGCAGCCTCCTGTCTCTGTCCATCGCTGGAGATGGTTCCAAAGTTGGAAATCTCTAGCAGATTCATGCCAAATTTGCTCCCTTCCCACGGGGGCCGGAGAGGAGCGGCCCATGGGGCACCAGCGACCGTGTCCTGCAGGTACTTTTGCAGCAGCTGACAATAGCCATGTTTCATCTCACCCTCCGAGATTCTTCATATAATGATGTTTTCCTATTTCAACAGCCCATAGTTGTTGCCAGCCTAATTATTTTCTAGATATCTTTCTTTAATGCCACAGGCTTTGGGTGGTGACACCAATGCTTGGAGAGACAACAGAAGGAAATAAGTAGTGAAGGCTGAAGCACTTGGTTAAAGAAGAGTCTCATTTATAAATCAATTTTAATAACATATTTAAAAGCTCTCACATTTGCCTTTAATGTGTTTCCATTTCCCCCTTGGTCATTAATATTTAAAATATTTTTCTTTACTGATCTTTTTTCTATTGTGTCCTTTCTAACTTTTTCTCTTTAATCTGCAAACTGTGAGTTTTTGAGAAATGCATAATCCATGAGAAATCCAGATAATTTGATACAAGAAAAATCTTCAATCCCATGAAAGAAACTTCAGAGGAGCTGAGTAATTTTTTAGAAGTTATTCCGAACACTTTAACTCGTGAAAGGGTGCGTGCTTTCCTTAGTTGACTTTCAAAGCGAGGAGGTTCCATTATTGCTATTAGGAAGTACTAATCAGCAATGACTTTTTTTTATAGATATATTTGTGGATATATTTTTTCAGAAGGCTTGTCATTGGGGTGTCTTCATTCCTGGTGTGACTTAAGGGTGTGAGGTTTGCTGCAAATCCATAGTCTGTGTGCCAAGGGCTTGTTCTTCGGTCCTACCCACCTCTCAGTGGAGATCACCTCTTCAAAAGTGCTTAAAAAAGGAAAAAAAGAAAACAGAAAGGAGAGAATCTATGGAGGAGTTAAGTGGCTTCCTAAGTGGGTTTGCATAAAAACTTGAGCCACGCTTTGAAGGATTCCTCACGCGCTGAATGCCACGTGCTGGGATCTAGCAGCAAGACGCTGCCAGCGTCTCACACACCCGTCCTCCTAATCCTCCTCTTGTCGTGCATCCAGGAGTCTGCAGGAGCAGGGCTGCTCGACGTGGGCTTAAAACAGCATCGGGACGATGCCGGGCACGGCGGAACAGGCCAGCAGGGCACCGGCTTTTGTGGGGGGTCTGCCACTGTGCTACTCTTTGCTTTGGAGATGTGTGGGATACCAGAGCGATGACACCCACGTTTATCTTAGAGAACTGTTTTCCACCTTAAAAATTGAAAGGAAAAAAAAAAAAAAGAGTAGCCAGGGTTTTCCCAGTGGGTTTTGTAAATAAGGTTAAAATGCGGATGTGATTTGCAGTGACTGCAGCCACAGGTGGGTCTGGGACCTGGCCCTGCTCCCTTTCCCTTTGCCCCCAGGTGAGGGCAATTCCTCTGCTATTTAATGACTGAACAGAGGTGGTGCCTCAAGGCTTTATTTTGGTGGGATTGTTGCACCTTGGGTTGAAGTGCACGTGGGAGCAGGCTGCTGGGGCTGTAGGACTGAGGTGGGTGAGATGTGGTGGGTGCCCCTGGTCCCCTTTTGTGCTGGGGGAGCCACCTGGAGAGGGAAGGGGCTGCAGAGGGTGGGTATGAGGGGCATGGAGGGAACCTCCTGAAGGGCTCGGTGTGGGGCAGGAGTTGCTGCCCCACTTGGCCAAGGCACGTGTGGCTTCAGCAGCCTGCCCTATTGGAGGGAAGGCAGGCACAGAGGTGAGCATGTCATAAATCCTCTAGAGGAAAAAGGGATGGGGGGAACCAGAAAATGATCCCTTTGTACATAATGGGAAGGCTTTGTGGACAATGAAACGGCATAGCTTGTTGTGGAACAGAACTATGCCTCCTTCCCTGAGCCACTGGCAAGGTTTTTAGGTGTTTAACAACATGATCTGTTTTTTTAAATTACTTTTACTACTTTTAGTCACTAACTTACTGTGCTGGGGAAGAGTTTACCATTGTTTTGTGCTGGGTTTTATATTTTTATAAATATAGACATGTATTATTCCTAGTCCATTATTCATCTATGAATTCTTCATGATTTGGAAAGGGGACATGAAGCAAAGTATGCAGAAATGTAACCCAGATGGGAATCTGCCATGCTTATTATTCTCAGGGAAGAGGCTAACGTGAAGGTGTTGTGTGAGTGTTTCAATATCTCCTAGGGAAGGGCTGTAGCCACCTTGGCTGTTTTGGCCATTTCGTACTCTCTTTTTGTCTTCTGATCTCCCTCTGCACTGGACATGTCCCAGGTGTGGGGCTGGATCGTGCAGCAGCTGCCTTCTGTCCCTGTGCCTTGGGTCATCTGTGACAAACAAACCCTGGGCAGCAGCGAGCAAAGGTCAATATTGTGTCATGATACAAGTAGTGTTTTTTAATAAATGTTAAATTAATTCTGTTCAGAAGGACTAAGTGCCACGTACAGGCCATATGCCCTCAGCCCCTCGGATCAGAAAGCCTCCTGCAGGATGTGGCCCTGCCTGAGCCGGGCCTTGGGCCTCGTCACCTCCAGGGCTCCCTTCCCACCTCAGCCCTGCTGTGCTTCTGGGAACAGGCGCGGTCGCAGCTGGAAAAACCAAACCCAGAACTTGCATTTAAGGGAAAAAAAACAACTAATTGTAGTTATAGAGAGTGAGGAAATGTCTCTAAGTGGTGCAGGAGGGATGTCCCTGCAGTGCTGAAGCATGGTCCTTCTTAAGACAGCATTAGTTGTCTTAAACTGCTCTGCTTCCCCACAGCTGCGTTCCTTTTGTGCTGCTAATTTGTCCCTTAGTTGTTCTTCAGCCTAATTGTGTGATGGAGCAGGGCTGAGCTGTTAGTGCTCGAGATGTGAGGGGTAAAAGGGAGGGTGATTTGGAAGCTCTCTGGTACCAGAGATGCAAAAAAAAACCAGTATCTTGCATAAACCAGATCTGGTCACTAATGCACTGTGGTGTGAAATTTGTACATCCTCACGAGCCCAGGGGTGGAGACCTTGTGTCCTAGCCCAGGGATGCTGACCGTGGACCCATGCCCAGGGCAGGAAGCTGCCCCGTAGCTGCGGAGCCAACTGCGCTTTGCACCCCTGAGAGCTGCTGTTAGGTCAATATAAACCCAGATCCTTCCAGTGAGTGTAATTATGCAAATGTTGCCCCTGCTATTAGCACTTTTACCCTAATAGCTCTAGCATATATTTTACAAATGAAGTGACTGTCACATTTCATTATGCTCCTTGCTGACTCATTGCTTTGGAGATGCTGTTGTCACTGGTGGGGGCTGGCTGTCCCCGCTGCCGCTGGGCACTTTCCCACCATCCAAGAGACCCGACCCAGCACAGCCCAGCTCCTCCAGAGCCCCATGAGATCCACGGAGAGTCCTCTCACTGTTCATGAGAGTTGTGGCTGCCCCAAAGTGTTTTGTTCCTCCTATTCTGTTTGCCTGTGAATGGCACTTGTTCTCACTGAACTCCAGCTGCTTGTTTTTTTGTTTTTTGTTTTTTTCCATGGGACATTTAATTATTAAACCGGGAAACAAGGAGTGTTTTGAGAAAGGTGTGGGGAAGTGGAGCAGGTGACTGAGATTCATGGGGTTGGCATTAGCCTAGAACTGCTTCAGTTAACTGTAGGCTTGACCATTAACTCAGTGGCGAGGTGTGGGGCTTTTAAACCATGCTGGTAAAAAAAAATAAAAATAAAATAAAACCCAGGGTTGTGCTCTTCTTTGTCTCTATCAGTGGAGTTGGGCTAGTGGAGGCTTTTCTGGGACCTCAGCAGGGCTGTAAGGAGGGGAGACCTGGCTGAGCTTCAGGTCTAATTCACGAGTGAGTTTGGGGCAGCCAAGCCTGTGTGGGACTGCAGGGACTTCCCTGGGGCTGTCTGTGTTTCCTGGCTCAACCAATGCAGTTTTCACTTTAAACCCACGTAAACCCTCTGGATGTGTACTCAACCTTACTCTGATTTAGCTTAGCTTGCTAACCGACTCTACCAAGAGCTAATCTGTTTAAATGCATCTGCAGTTGGATTTTGCATCGGTTCGATGAGGTCAATTTAGAATTGATTCCCTGAAGCCGTTTCAGGGCTTTCCCTATTGACAGCTGGGGGAAGCATTGAGCACCAGCCGGGCACCGACCCTGCCGTGCCACAGGGTCTTCACTGCTGCCTCGGTGCCTGCGCTCGTAAATAAGGAGCTAGAAATGGAAGAAAACCAAAAAAAGAAACCAGGGTGAATAACAGTCCTTTTCATGAATCCAGGCTGCTGTTGAAAAGCACATCAAGCTGTTGGTAGATAAATATTTTTCTGGAGTCAAGAACAGAGAAGCATGTGACATTTCAATTACCAGTGTTCATATTTAAATGTAAATAAGTGGCTTCTTTACTCTATAATTCAACAAACCTTATAATTATGATCTTATTATGATATTTTCATAGCACTTGCAGCAACATATGGCACTTCAATAAGCAAGCAAGGCAAGAAATGGAATTAAGACTTTCTGTGATGTTTGTTTGTGTATTCGTGGCTCCGTTATAACCCCTTTGTGTTTTAAATACCTCATTTCTTAATTTAGCAGTTTATATAATTGGAATGAATTTACATGGAACAAACCCGAGCCTTGTGGTTTGGTTTCCGCGCACTTCCTCGATCTGATGCAGGAGTTTTCTGCTGACAAACCCAACTCCAGGCAACTCGATAACGGCAAAGAACATTGCCGAAGCTAAATGATCATTAAGGACTGCACAGGTCAGTGCCTTATTAGTGCAAATTATTTTAGCTCTTGCAAGTGCTGCTGTTGAGAGCACTGTGCTGATCAGGTTTCAGACTGATGGGTGCTGAGGCTATCAAACATCCATTTGGCTTGTAATGGCTCTGGTACCTGCAGCTCAATTCGCGAGGCATGTGCAATGGCAAGCCTTGAACTGCAGGCAGTGCTCAGGCCCTGACCTGGCTCCTCTCAGCAGGAATTTAATCCCCAGTGCTCAGTGAGGCACCAGGCTCACCGACCCATGTGGGAGTCTGGGATATTTCCAGGGCTTTCTCCTTCCTGGCTTGCCCAGGTGCATGGTGATGGCAGGGCCCCTGGGCCAGGGACAGCCACCAGGCAGGGTTTCGGGCTCCTGCTGTACCTCGGGTTTTTGCTGCCAGGGTTCTGGGGGCTTCTCAGCTCTATGTCCACTTTGGTTGATGCTGGGCAAGGATCCGGGGTTTGAGTTGTGATTGAATGGATGGATGGAGAGGGAGGGAGTCCAAGTGGGCCTTAAAGGTAGCACAGCTGCAATGAGGCTTATATCCCATGGTGTAAGTGATTGGGGTGGCAAAACAGAACACTCCCAGAGCCTCTCCAAGTCCCTACTCCATAATATACATCCTAAAGGAGCATTGGGTGTTATGGCTGAAAGTAATTCATCATTCACACTGAATTTTAGGTGTAGCTGCCTTCTCGCACTGAGCTAACCGTTTATTCACCTTTATACTCCGTATTCTGTAATGCCCTCCAGAAGTAAATCAATGTCACTGCCCGAAACCTTGAGGCCAGTTTGTGTCCATGTGGCCCTTGATTTTGGGGAGGACAGCTGAGGCTTTTGCAAGGGTCCCTCTCTGTGAGGCGCAGGGCCTCGCAAAGTGCCGGCTCAAGGAAACCGGCTCTGCAGTTGCTGTTGTTTGTGTCAAGGCGAGTGTTGTACACAATATACGAAGTGTAGTGTAAATAATTTAACTAGCCTTTGAACATGGAAATAGCAACATGATAAAGTAGCAAAACATAACAGGTTCCCAGCCAAACACATCACTGACTAGTTAGCCTAGCTTAAACAAACAAAATTTTTTTTTTTTTACTCTGGTGCAACTGATTTAAATGCGAGGAAAGGGCTGCAGAAAGCTGTGTTTGCAGATTAACAGCACGTTGGTTATTTGCAGCTGCAATAACTTCCCCACTGACAGCTGGTCTGGGAGCGTGTGCCCAGGAGAGGTGCTGGCTGCCCGGGGCCCTGTTCCACCCAGGGCAGCGGTGGCACCAGGCAGGGGTTTTGGAAGCTCCCAGGTTGTGCCTGGGGCTGGGGTGGCCCCACTGCCCTCAAGCTGCTCCAGGGCTGCTCTTCCATGTGCTCCACTTAGTGGTGTGCAAGATTTAGGGAAAATAATGTTTTCTCAAAACATGCAGAATTAATTTTTATATCTGAGTAATATTGCTCCAGACAAATGAGCTGTGTTTGTGCTGCAGTCTCCACCTCTGTTTCCATCACGTGGAAAGCTGAGTTAAAAAACCTCTGTGCTGTCACACCAAGGGTTGTTGAAATGAGAACCCAATTTCTGAGCAAACCCGTGGGTCTGACGCTTGAGTTTGTTCCCATCAGAGTGGAGAGGTGAGCAGTAACATACACAGAAAAGAGGAGCTCCTCTTCTGATCCAGAGATGCATGGGTTTAAACCCCTGCTGAGCACTCCTCTATTGAATATCTCTTGCTCAAGTTGTTGCCAGCTTTCCTTGTGTATTATCCTAAAAGAGGCCTGAGGAACAAGATTATCTTTGCTTGCACATCTTATTTTAGGCATCAGCAGCAGCATGTAAGAGAGGCAAATTTGCTATTGGAACTATCAATAAAACATAGTTTGTATGTTAAATTAGTAATCACGAAAAAAGCTCCCAAGGTTTTTGTCTCCCACTTTTTTCAATTATCACAAAGCCGGTAGGAAATCCCAGCACGGGATTCAATGCGATTCCCTATTCTGAAAAACTTTGTAGTATCTTTCCTTATGAAGCAGTATTTTCTGGGACGTTGGGTAAAAACTGGGGAGACTTCAAAAAAAAAAAAGATGCTATGGGTAGATTAGCTGTAACTTTCTTTTTAAAATTTATTTTAATGCTTTGGGGCTCATTTTTTAACTCATGAAAAGCTCAGGCTAGAAACTTAATTAGTTTGGTTTGGCTGAGCCTACTGAGGATAAGGATGTCTGGGTATATTTTGGAGGGAAATATGAGGGTTAAAGACCTGTTTTGGTGTGTAAAAATTTATTGTTTATAAGTTAAATGGTTATAAATGGAAATAGAGTTGTTCCTGGCTCAGTCTGCTGGAACTAAATGAGCTGAGGGAGAAGGAAGTGTGCAGGAGAGGCGCCTGGGGTAGATGTAAAGCAAGAGATGGCACCAAGGCCTGCTCCTCCCGCACCTTCGTGCTTCAGGCCCAGTTCAAGAGCGTTTGGTATGATATTTAAGCAGCCTTGAAGCTGTATTGATTTCCACAGAGCAGTGGTAGGTCTGTGCAGCATCCTCCCAGCCGGCCCCTGATATGTGTGGTGGGATGGGTGCTCTGTGACTTGTGCTACCTGTGTGGGGTGTGAACCCCAGCTGCGGGCACGGCTATTTTGGTGTGTGGTTGGTGTCTTCTCACCTCTGCCTGCTTTGCTGCTGCTAGGCTGTTACAGACCCCGGGAGGAAATGACCAGCTCATCAACAGGGGGCTGGGGATGACCGGAGGACTGCAGGTACTCAACTCCATGACAGCTCCAGGTCTGATCAGGCCACCTGGGGCAGCAGGTGTATGGTTTTGTTGGGGGCCCGTCTTCACCTCACCTCCTGTGTAGTACCATGTGTCAGAAATGCCATGGGGAGTGACTCTGGGGGCAGCCTGTCTGGCCCTGCTGCTCACAGGAGGCTTCGGTGGGAACAAGGGCAATGGGAATGAGCAGCTAAACCTCACTGGGTACTCAGGGGAAGCTCTTCTACATTTTATTGACCAGTGTGGCCTTGTGTAACTGGTCAGCAGGAGCAGTTGACTGTCTGCTACGGAGGAAACTTCAGGCATCTTATTGATTCGGCCCAGGATCTTATCTGTGTATTTATTTGCCGGCAGAGAGGTACAGAAATACTAGTGCTCTGTTTTAATACAACCTCAGCTGTTTGCTGATCAGCAGTGACTATTTAAATTGACCAATCTACCTCACCCTGGCTGGAGATCAAGGGATCAGCACTTAATTTCATTCCTTGAATAAAGATTTTTATATGTATATATATCTCCACATGGAAATATCAGAACATGAAAGGTTAAATCAATATGGAGTTTTACATTGCTTAAAGGGCATTTGCATCAAAGCAGCCATGAATGCAATTCACTTGTTTAATGAATTTTTTATGCTTATTTAATGAATTTCACAAAGGTTTGGTGTTTTTCATAAAATGGATAAGGACTTCCAGTTTTATGAAATAATAAAAATGGAACTGAAGTTATGAAATGAGCAATCTCATTAGTTAGGCATGATATATTCATATGAAAGTGTACATGTTTCTGAATTATTGCAAGCAGCTCTATTGCTTGAGCTGTAACTCGTTATAATAGTATTGCAAATATGCCTTTAGTTAAGATATCAAAAAGTGACAGAAAGAAATTAGATTTTGATTGCTAATAATGATTTAATTAATACTTATTATATTTAGCATACTATAGATGCGCGCTCTCTTTAGAAGCTGCATGCTTGTATTCTTTGGCGGGAGATATTTGGTGAAATACAGTACTGTTCCTAGCCCCCTTTTTACTAGATTTCTAGCTTAAATTTGTTTGCGGAGCCTTACCCTCTGTTTTATTATGCTGATAAACAGAGGAAGATATTGCAGTGGCCTGCCAGTAGTCAGAACGGGCCTAATTGTGCACCTCTCCCTGGTGCTTCTGGAGTTTCATGTGCTCTTGGGATGGTGTGACCTTGTCTAAAAGTTCTCCCAGCCTGATGATGCTTAAGGGGTAAGAGGAGACGGTGTGACCACCTCTGATTTAAGTCATTTTTCAGGGTCTGGGTGGCCACGTGGCGGTGCTTGCAGGTGGGACGGCGTGCTCCTCTCTGGCAGGAGTGGTGGTGAGGCTGGTGCTTGCCCTCCTGGTTGGAATGGATGGTTGCTTGGAGTTGTCCTGTCTATTAAACTCGTGTTTGGAAGCTGCTGTCCTCATTTCAAGTGCATTGTGTTACCTTTGAGCTCAGCGGGTTGCCCATGGGCACCAAATCATGAGCCCAGGCTGCTGTGTGACCGATTCCCATTGACCCTGTGTCTCTGTGCTATCTCCTGCTGGGTCCCAGCACCCTGGGAAGGAAATGTCCCCAGGTACATTAACCAGCCCAGGAACCTTCACTGAGCTAGGGCTGTGGGTGATACCTGAGCATTTCCTCCATCCCCCCCCTCCAGCTCTTAGCCAAACCTTTCCCTTTCCTTCCTGACCTTTTGTCAGGATGTGTGGCCACCCTACCCAAAACAGCTGCTGTGGCGTGCCAGGTCCTGCTGCCCTGGCCCTGCTGTTTGCAGCCCTCAGAGCTCTGCCAAGGCAGCAGGCAGTAATAAGAGATAAAGCAGGACTTCCAAAATTAATGACCTTGCCTTATGAGTCCAGCATGGTGGATGCCTAATGAGCAGTCTCCTTAAGTGGATGCATTAAGGCACAACAAGGCAGGGCGAGAGGTAGGATAATGGTCCATCAGCAATGGTTGTTAGAAGAAAAGGAGCAATGAGATGCCTTTTCACCTACAAGGTGTTGTTATCCTACTCTTTGGCATGCTTTGAAGCTTTCTTATGATTGTGCAATTAGCCAGATAGATACTTACAGGGAAACAGAGCAGCCTTTGCATCCAGTCCAGCTCCATCACCTCCAGCAGGACATAAGCGTGGGGCTGTCGGAGCAGCTCAATGGTATTTTACTCCTGAAGGCACTGTTACAAAAGCAGCAGGGGCAGGGCAGGCTTAGGGGACTCCCCAAACAATGCAGCAAAGCTGTCCTTGAGGCAGGGTCGGTGCCGAGGGCTCCCGAGGCCATGGAAGTGGCTTGAGGGATGCTCGGGGTTTGGAAGGGGGCTTCAGGAGCTGGTCTGGGGCTGAGCCAGCCTAATTACAGAGCACCCATTGTGGGCAGCAGAAGCGGGGAGATTCAGAGCATTGGACCTGATTTAATAACCAGCCGGTAT
This sequence comes from Anser cygnoides, assembly GCF_040182565.1. NCBI lineage: Eukaryota > Metazoa > Chordata > Aves > Anseriformes > Anatidae > Anser > Anser cygnoides. The sequence continues at coordinate 15,306,188 of NC_089884.1, forward strand.
TTAATTTGTGGTGTGAAATAACATCTCTTATATCTAACATAAATATTTACTTGAGAGATTCGACTAAAACAACATTGCTTGCCTTCAAAGACTATCAGTTTCTGATCCGTGGCTGACAAAGAAAGCTTTGAGTGCTTAAATTCATTTCTAGAAATTAAATTACAATTTTCAACACTAAAGCTTCTGTGATTCCAGACACTTTTCCTTTCCTTTTATTGTGTTTGACAGCAACTAGACTCTCAAGGTAAGTGGTGGAGCGTAGTCCTATGTAAATGGAAAACATAAAATGAAAACTAGGGGGAAGAAAAACATTTAAAGTAGGAAATTAGACCAGTTATTGAGTTCCACACTATGGTTAATGAGTGTGCAGAAAGAAAACATCTTCTTGGCCTAGTGAGCTGGAGCATTACAACTGTTGCAACACTTCTTCTGTTTTTGAAAGGAAATAAGTAATAACCTCGACACATGGGAAGTCTTCAGTTTGCATTTTTTAATGCCTCAGGGGAGTGCAGTGTTTCTGGTTTAAAATCTGTTAAAATTTTCTTTAAAAGGCAGGTTTTGTTCTGAAACCAAAACAGAAATTAACATATTAAGCATATATGTAGGTCAGGAGTGTATGGGAGAGGGCTCGGCAGCTCCACCAGGACATGCTTTTTTCAGAATTGCCCGGCTGAGGTTAAGGACTGTGAGAGGAAAGATTGAAAATTACTGTCCCTTGCTGAAACACATTCAGTGTACTCAGGATTTGTGCTGTGCTGCCCAGGTGTAATTAACAGCAGGCTGTAATTATGGAGCTGGGGGCTGCTGTGGGGCAGCACTGCCTGGTGAGACCTTGTTGTGCTCTGGCTGCAGTTCCTACGTGTCCTCCAGCAGCGAGCTTCAGCATCATCTCCTGGGGCCTGCAGCATCCCGTTCCAAGTCCCTTGTCCGCACTGATAAGCTGATGCCCTCACCTGTACCTAGCCCTTTCCCCCATAGGGCTTGTAGGGAAATATGCAGGCTAAGTCGTGCTGAGCTGACCCCAACTGAGAATCACTTGTTTCAGGTACGTAGCAGAACATGGTATTGTTGGAAGGTATCAAACTGCTGTGGATACAGTCAAGGTATCGGGCTGTTTGGCCTGAATTAGTGAATGTTGCTTCTCCCCTGGGTGAATTAGGGCTGGGGGATGCTGCTAACAGGGCTGTGCAGCTCCTCAAGTACTGTAGTGAGCTCTGTACAAGGTGCTGTGTGTATCTGTGTGCTGCCATGTTGTGCAGTTTAGCAATACTCTTGCATGCTTCACATGCACTATTTAAATCCCCTTCAAGCGAAGGTTGAGGTATTTTCCTTTAAATTCATCTCCCGATGCTGTTACTGAGCTCGCTCTTGAAAGGCGTGAGCAAGCTGATCAATACTTTATCTTTTCCAGGCTAATAAGTTCATTATTATTGACACCATGTGGCTGGCTTCCTTCAGTCTGAAAAATGAATGTCCTGAGCAGAAGTAATTGGGGGATGTTTTAATGATGCTTTCATCGGGAAATATCTCGGGGCCAGGCTGGAGTTTATGGTCAGAACTGCAGAGAGGATGGCCAAGCTCTGCTGGGGACAAATGGTGGTGGATGGGGTGAGGCTCTTGTTGCAGTCCCTGCCCCAGGCTGTGAGCACGGTGAGGGGTTCCGGTGCCTGCATCCTTTCCCTTCTCTCCATCCTTCGGGCCTTGAATTTCACCTGGGTCCTGAAGCTAAACTCACGAAGACCTGCAGCATTCTGCAAAGCAGCCAGCTGGTGCCGAGCTGGCATTAAAACCCCCGTCCCCTCTCTCCACAACTTGTTCTGTCGACGTCTTTCACCCTGCGCAGCATTGGTGCTGCTTTGTGCTGCCCTGAGCAGTCTGTTTGCGCGCTGCCCTTGCTGCCTCCCAAGCCTGAGAGCTGCTCTCAAACTTCTGTTACCTTTTTTGTTTCCCTGAGTTGTGGAGCTTAATTTTAAGTGCTTCAAATCTGGACCAAGATTAAATAATTTGGGTCAGGGCATGGTCTCAGATGCCCTCCAGGAAACGCAGTCAGTGGTTAACCTAATCAGCTCCTGTAATTCCCCCAAATTCAGCTGAAACAGCACTTCTCCCCGAGAAGGAAACCTGAAGCCTAATAACAAGCATCCTGATTTTTTTGACTGCATTTGGGAGTAGTTCTGTCTCAGATGATCCAGACCCAAACCCAGGAGCTGTCTTAGGGCTTTGGGCAGCGCTGGTCCCGGGCAGCTGCTGGGGCACTTGGGGTGTACCGGGATGCCTGCCCCTGGCCCCTGCAGCAGCTGAGCAGGTTCTTGGGGCTAAAATATATAGCTCAGGAATTACTTTTGCTGATTTAAATAGCAGTATGTGTGAAGGTTTGGGAGCTAAATGGTAAAAAATTAAAGCAAACAAAACCTTACTGGTCCTCAATGAGGCTTGGTTTTTATTTTAATGTATGTGTACATAATACATGCATACACTTTTTGTAATGCCTCCAGAACTCAGATCCTTCCCCAGGTGGGACTCTTTCAGGCTTGTCCTCTGCATGGCCCAGTGGTGCTGTTCTATTTGGTCAGCTCCCCAGGCCTTAAGATGTGGGTGGGACAGCCCCAGAGGTACAGGAGGGATTGGGCACCTTCTTCTCTTTGTGTCTTGGGAGTTCTTCCTCATCTCAGGACTTCTCATATCGTTGTGTATGCACCTTATGAAGAAAGTCATGGGAAAAGGGCACAAAGCAGCTTGTTCTGGGAGGCTGGAAAGAGCTGGAGTTGTGATGTAACCATGTCACTGGCAGAGAGCGGCTCTCTGCTTCCTTGGTGTCGTAGCCCCTTGCAGAGATGCTTTGTCTACGTGCAGTGACCAGGCTCCTGGCTGCATCCAGCGCCTGCAAGAGGAAAAGAGCCTGGTGGGGCCCCAGATGTCAACCCCTGGGCTGCTACATACTTCTCTGCTTGGGGGAGAGGCCAAGTGTTAGCAATGTTAGAATGTAAAACGTAAAAGCACTTGGTTGTCACATGCCATTAGCTCTTCAAAGCGTGACATCTCAGGAAACACTTCATCGTAATCCTCCAAATGAAGAAATCTGAAGTGAGCTTCAAACTGGTTGTTCGGTTTGGGTATCGCCTTACAGGGTCACATTGTGCACTCGGAGTTGTACCAATGCTCAAATTGGTTTAAACTGCAGGCAGACAGCTCAAGTCCTGAAAAATCAACTTTCATGTTTTCTTTACTTTTTTTTATTTGCAAGTAAAACTTAGGAGCAATGCCTAGGTGATGAAGCTTGTCCAGATTCTGCTCCAGCTGATTTCCCTGAAACACCTTTTCTCAACGGCACAGTTAGTTCAGCTTTATCAAGTGAGTTTGTTTTCCTTTTCCTGCAGCCAGAAGAGTACCGGGAAAAGCTGTGTCCAAAGCCTGTGTTGGCTGCAGAGGCTTCTGCTGCTGCACCTAGCTGTATTGCCCTCCAGGAGGAAAAGCTTGGACCCGAGATGCTGTGTAAGGCAGAGAGTTGTTCCAGGGCGCTGGGCTTTGTTCCCGAGCGGTATTTCGGTGTTCTCACTCTGTTACGTGGCACAGCACCAGAGGCGTTTGGTATGTGAGGACTGGCAGCCACAGCTCACCGAGGCAGCCAGTGAAAACAGCTCCATGGCCATCCTGATATCAAGCTGTTTTCGTTCTCCGTTAGCGGAACAGAAATTACATGGTGTTGTGTCAAGCGAAGTTTATTCTACTGCGATGCTCAAAGGCCCCGTTAAGCTGTCAGATTGGTCTGCTCTGTCCCTGATTTTGCTCTGCCAAAATTTAACATGGTTTCAGTTCTCAAAGCCAAACCCTTCCAGACTGACCTCTGTCTCCACCCAGGTTAATGCCCTTCAGAAGGTTTTTTGTTACTTCAAGATATCATAATTGTCTCTCTGGGAGTGAGGAACTTATTTTTCATCTCTCTTTTTAACGGTATGGTCCATACGAGTCCCCGTGGACCTCCAGGGCGTTAGTTTGCCCCGAATTCTGGCAGGAGGGGTGTACATGGCTGCTGGGCTGTAAGGGAGAACTGCTGTGCTGCCCAGCTGATGTGACTCAGACTAAATCCAAGGCTGGGTGAGAGTCCTTGTGCAGATAAATTCAGAGGAGTCTTTGTAAGTTATGCATGGGTACTAGTGGACCTGACAGTGATTTTAATGATGATGGTGATAATGAGGAATGCAAGATAACTGGTCATCAGGAACAGCTCTTTTTTTTTGAGGTCTGTACAGCTGAGTATCGTTCCTACTTCTAATAGTAATTTTTCCTATTACTACTTTTGATGAGGAAAAACATTGTAATTCCATCACAGATGGAATCAGGGTCACTTTTGATTCACTTTCATGACACCTCTAATTTTTTTCACAACACCATTACTGATGTTTGCTTGTTAGATTGCTTCCCACACTGCCCTGAGTGGCTGTGGTCTGCCCTTTCCTCGGAGAGCTCTCGTCATGACCCAAGCCCAAACCAGGTTTCCATGTCAGCAGGTGTGTTGCTGGCTAGTGTACTGTAGGTATTCCTCATCCGGCTCCTCCTTTGCTTATGCTGCAGCATCCTGCTGGGGCTGAGCCTCTGCAGTCCATCTTCATGAGATGGGGTCCCCCCTTAAAAAGGGGGGAGAGGGGAAGCAGTTGTCTTACAGTACCCGTGATAGTGCTAAATGGTGTGTAATGGATGGCTCTGCAAGGCATCTGCTTCTGCTTGCTTCACTATTAGAGACCAAGGGATGGGCAAAGGGATGAAGACAAATACAAGTTGTTAAGACGTTTGCCTTAAATTTGTCAATCCCTTGTATAACATCTGCATGTTGTTTCGCTTCCTTCCCTGCCACTTTAGAGAGCGCCCGTCAGTGAATAGCAGATAGCTCGGTTCATAAAGCAGTGCTTCTGTAAGCTGTGCACAGTTGGGGAATGTGCTTCTGGTGGATTTGTTCCACGAAATGCAAGGGAAGGATTCATGAGTACATAAAATAACAGCCTAATCAAAGAAATAAACAAGAACAAGTCTGTAATCTTCACAAAATTGGGGGAAAAAAAGTGCTTTTGATGGACTTGCTCCTACTGTTTTCTTTGTAGCTGTTTCCAGAGCTCAGACCATCTGTTCCTTGTTGTAGGTTGTTAAGTGAAATGTGCTGCCAATACAAATAGCTCCGCTTGATGTTTGTTTGCATAAATTGTTTTGAAAGCTTCATGACGAATTTTAAGGATTACTTACAGGGGTAGGACTCTGTGGAGGAGGAAATATAAATTTGATGATGCATGTTGGAATCCATTAATTTGTTTGGAATTTATTATAAAAGAGAATATCCTATGCAATTGTTGACGGGGGCAGGGAAACAATTTCATCTTGAGCCCAGAAGGTTGTGGGGACGATATGCTAAGTTCGCCACATCGCAGTAAACGTGATCAATCTGCTCTTGTGTCTTTCTGAGCTTCGTTGCCTTTACTTACCCAACTAAGCTCTTCTCAGTGTTACCTACTCGCAAGGCTCCTGAGCAGTGATATCTGGGTTTCGTCTGGTTTGGGAATGTAGGAGTTGGTTTTCTGAGCCTTTTGGATATCAGGCAGTTCTGTGGGCCTTGAAATGAGTGACAAAGTGATGCAAGTGGAGGGGAGTTACACCTACTGTATGGTTTATTGCAGCTTCTGGGCTCACCTGGTGTCTGCAGCACTGTTGTGCCACACACCTACAGCACACGGGGTGATAATCCCTGCTCCTGAAGCTGCTGATCTCAAGGCTGACAGAAGGTGAGGGATGAAAGCTGCATAAGGAGAGACAGAGGACTCGATCCAAGCCACCCAAGTTGGTGGCAGAGCTTGTGCAGCCAGGCTCCATACTGACCTGTGTGTGATGGTGCTGCCCGACTGGGAGCTGTCTGCAAGTGTCCTGCAGAAACCCCTTGCTCTTGTGTTCCTCCCCTTCGAGACTTGATTCTGGTGGGTTATCTCTGGCCTTGCTCTTTGGGAGCGCTGACTAGTTGGAAATGATTTTCCTTCCCATTGGACCTCTGGATGTGGATTCTGAATGCCTGGGCGGTCAGATGTTCCTCTTGTCTGTATGAACAGTCAGATGTTCCTCTTGTCTCTACGAAACTACATGGAAACCACAACTGCACATGCGTGCTCCTTTGCTGCTCATCACAGCTTTGCAGTGGTAATTCTCCGGTTTTAAGTGAATTGACCTGGCTGCTTTCATCTTCAGGTAATGCAGCCTCAGTTTATAATTCAGACCAGGAGCTTATGGAGATTTAGAAAGAGGCCCAAAGCTTTGCTTTACTGTGCCAGTTAAAGCATTTATACTGATGACAGTTAAATTGTTGAGGGCTCTGTTATTCATTTACATCACAGACACTAAGGTCCTCTGACGACCTACAGCAAATGTAAGCCAGATGTACCTAAACATATCTATTGTACATTTTACTTCATTTCAAACACTTCTCCTGACTTTCAACTCAAACCTTCTGTCTGTCTTGTCATGCTACAGTGTTTAATGATATTTTATTGCATTAGTTCACAAAACCCTTGAGTTTTTCAGTTGTCCTAAGCTAATGGACTGGATCTGTACCCATTTGCTAATACAAGATCTTTTTTAGTAGGTAGCAGAGCTATTAAACATAAATCAAGGTTTCCGATAAAATATTAGGTTTCTGCTGCATCTTACAAAAGGATAGTGTGCAGTTTTACCTGATTATTATATCTTACAAGCTATAGTTAAAGCTTGTTTGGGGATTTACTGCATTCCATACCCAGTAATTTCATACAAATCCATAATGATTATTTTGTATGTTCCTTTCATTTAGCTCATAAAAGAAACCACATAGTTTGCTAGCTGCAGAAACAAGAGCCATCCCCTATTTCCTCTGGAAGGATGCATTAAGAACCGGTGTTTTTAAAGGTATTTCATTGTTACTTAACCTGTGTAACAAAAAAAGAATCAAGCAGGCAGTAAGGAGATATTCTGCCTTAAGACACAGCCTGCCTGGTTTGCTACAGGGGAAAAAGCAACACTTTAGTAGCATTATAATTTTTGTTCTTCTGAAAAATAGGTTAAAATAGCAAAAACTTAAGGGAGATTTATAAATCTTCTCGTACCTTTGGGAATGAAACAAACAGGTGTTTCCTATTCACCTTTGGAGCAGGGTCTCTGCCTTTTGGTAGAAAAAGGTTGCTGCTTTGGCATTGTCTCTGGTCCCAGCTGTGGAAAGCACTCGAGCAGAGGCTTGCCCTACTGCTGTTCTTGGTGCATCCCTCCCCAGCCAGGGTGTCTCCACTCCCTGCTGCTATTTTTAAGTACATGCTCAAGTCCTTCTGAAGCAAATGTGATTGTGGTTAGGCCATCCCGAAGTAGTGCTCTCAATAGGAAGACACTGACAGATGCTCTTAGTGCACACGCTGAGTAGGATGTAAAGGATAATTGCACCTTTATTTTTATTAGAGCAAGCTAAGAAATATGCATCACAACTTGGTATCATTTATACTGGTGTAAATCTGGAGGAACTTTGCAAAAGCCTTTTAGAGCTGGTTTATAACCACCTAATGTAAAACAGCACAGCATGGCTTGTTTCTTGGCCAGAAGGTCAATGCAGTTGACTGGAGCTGCTTGGGAACTTCTGATAAAAGGCTTATTTGGAAATGCTGTTGTGATGAAACGGTTTTAATGGAAAAAAAAAATCTGTCCAATGAAAGTGAGGTCTAAGTTAAGGGAGAGCAAGATGGGACTGGATACTTGAAGTAGTCACAAGGCTGTCCCCTGGGGTATGGGAGTCCCAGGTTCAAGTTCTCTCAGTGGGACTCTCACAGGTCAGGCTTGTGGTTGGGCTTGTGGTTATAATGGGGTGAACATGCCACATTCAGGGATGGAAGGATGAAATGTTTTGAAGCTTTGTACTGGAATGCAATGTGGAGTGAAAACCAACTTGGAAACCTCAAACATTTCCTTGTGAAACAGGGTTGTTGTTTTGTAGCTTGCAGTACAACTGTTTTATTTCTTCAGGCTTCGGTTTCCTTGGATTCAGAGCCACTGTTACCAGCACTACCTCCTGCAGTCACTTACTGCTGCCTATCTGCTGTGCTCCTGAACAAAGCAGTACATGAAAATGGGAACTCCAGAAAGTTCATCTCTTGGGCTGTTACAAAGCAGCAGGGAGATGATCATGCTTTACTGTAGGTTTTACAGAGCTGTTTCACAGTCCAAGTTAGGTCTGACGTTTGCATTTAAGTAGGTTTTTATTGAGCAAGCTTGCAAACACATCTATGTGGTGGTTGGAGTTAGGCTTGTGATATCAGATGCCTTTATACTAGGTGATAACATGAGTGACCTTAGGCTCTGTTTCTCCAAAGAAAAACAACGTTAATTGTTGACTGTACATTATCATTTAAAATACAATGCTGTCCAAACACAGGAGACATGTCATCCTGTATCACTGAGAAAACAGAAGTGAGCAATGGTTGCTGTGTTTGCTAATCAGTGGATAGAAGTGGTTTTTCTTTCAACATTTCCTCAACCAAAAAAAAAAAACCCACATCTAAGCTCCACAAGTAAACCACTAGAAATAACACTGTTAGAAATGTGATCGTCTTAATGAGAATTTAGAAGACAGAATAAGTATTGTAGCTCGAGGTCACTCGGGCTGTCACTGAAGTGTGCTGCTGCCTGTGTGGTGGGGCTCAGTTTGTGATCCAAGGCATCTCCTACAGCTGGTAGGCTGCTGGGGCGTTCCTCTCCAAAGAGATGCTGACTTGGGGTCCATTTCCTTGGCTCTGGGGATGCCCCCAGCTCTCCACTGGATGTCAGTGTTCCCCAGGAATGCAGCTGCTGGAGCACTTATCTGGCAGTAAAAAAAAAAAGGAAAGGGGGGAAGTAAAGAAAATTAAAGACCAAAACAACTTTGACTCCTAAGAAAAGTAGTTTAGAAAGGACAGTCTTGTGACAGTTCAAATCAGCCTTAATTATTACACAAACCTCAGCAGAAAGATTGTTTGCAGTAAAAGGCATCTTACGTGACTTCCGGGCTCACATGCCAAAGGTTGGATTTAGTTTCAGAAAAAACAAATGAACATTCTTCACTCATCTCCCCACAGCCCTGATATTTTGATATGCTGCAGAGTAAGTGACTCTGTTTTTGTCTCCGACAGTTTTTTCTTTTTTTCAATAGCCACAAAAAAATATTTTTTCAAATCAGTGAAAGCATGAGCGTGTCACTAAATGATTGATTGCTTGCTGGGTTTCAGCTTTTGATAATTAGGCTCAACACAATGTCTCCTCTTCACTAGAGAATGGTATTGTGCCAGATTCAAACAGCACATGAAAAATTGAAATCAGAAAATAAAAACCTTTTAAAAACCAACTGCTGCCATCTGTTGCATGGTTCAGAAGGGAATGCAACAGTGGAAGAGGCACAGAGTGCTGGCAAACGGCAGGAGGAGTGGGGAGCTCCTCCATGACCTCCTCTTTCCCGGCTCACAAAAGGACCTCCATGTGAAACTCTTGTATCTTGGTCCTCTTTTTTTCCTCTGTAACTGAAACAGAATCATAAAGGGGGAATTTCAATGGGATTTTGCTGAACAACCAAGTGGGATTTGTAGCACGTGTCCAGCTTTAGCTTTCCAGATTCTAGCTGTGAATGTATTGAGTGGGAAGATGTAGGCCTGCATCATAGTGAGAATACGTTGCCTCTCAGCAAAGGGGCTGACTTCTAAATTGAAGTCCAGAAGATGTTTCTGGCCCTGGTATGGGGTATATTTGAGCCCTCTTCCCAGTTCAAAACATGACCCCCAAACCTGAAGTACATCTTCATCCCAGACTTGCCTAGCAATGTTAACAAGCCTGGTCTTTGCCAACAAAACTGACTTATCCCAGGTTGTAGAGCGGTTAGCTTCCCCTTGTCCACAAGACAAGCTGAGCCCTGAGCCTGGTAGCTACAGCAGATTGAAGAAAGGGTTTCTGGATGAAACTGGAAAAACCTGGACAAAACTGGCTTGTGGACAAAATGGAGACTGCTTCTCAGATTGTCTTACAGTAAGCCATTTCTTCAACCAAAAGCAACAGCAAGGTTTACTTGTCAGAAGCTCTGAGCTCCTGGAAAGCTGAACCAGAGGGCTGAGTGATTAAACCCTTCTGAAATTTGGTTACTTTGATCTACTTATGGTTGTTGGTGCTGTCCAAGTAAGCTCCTGCCTTGTCTTCCATAAGCTCCTATGAACTGCCATGTAAAAAGCCAAATATTTGCTTTGGTTTTGTCTCCAACTTTGTGTTGCATTGCATTTCACTGCCTAAACTGTCATAATACAGTAGGTCAAAAGTTAAGATATTTCATGTCTCAAAGGCAGGCGAACAAAAACTGTGTGAAAATAGGTTACTGTTAAGATGTTTTTTCTAGTGAATGTAAACAACTGGTGCCCATGTGACTACGGTGAATTTTAGCAGAGGCCATGGTGCTAAAAGTAGGGTCGTACAACACCCGGTGGAGTCACAGCCTGAGCCGTTCTGAGTTACAGCAGGAAGACTGGACCTTGTGATGTTTAGGTAGGATGCAAAGTCATTTGAGTTGCTCTTTTTAGGCTTCTAGATTAAATTATCATCTGCAAGCGAGTAACAGCAAACAGAATAAATATAGCAAGTGGGATACTTCCCTGTAGCTTTAGCGGTGGATTGTCTGACACTTAAGGCAGCTTTTGCAGATTGCTAAAATATTTTGTGAATTGGATGCAGCTGCGGGAGCTGCTTGATATGGAGCTGAAAGCTGACCTATCCTGCAGGGCCTGTATGCTTGTGGTCAAACATGCTGAGAGGCTCCTTCCTCCCCCCAGCTCGTTTGAGGTGTTGATACCTGTAAAGCTCTGAATGTGCCAGACCATAAGGAAAATAAACCTAGAGAACTAGGCTGCCTCCACTCAACTGCAGTAATGAGCTGAAGGCTCCAACCCGGGAAGGAGCAGAGCGCTGCGGCCTGCCCGACTGCTGGGATGGATGCAGCATGCGGCCTGCCGAGAGGCCAGGCCCCCAAATTCCCTGCCAATTTACAGCGGTGGGAAATCAGCGTCCGGGCTGCTAATTTCGTATGTGATCCTTTGTAAAATGTAATCTTTGCCATTCATTCCTACAATGTGTTTTCTTTCCTCGTGGCCACCTCACAGTGTTTATTTGATCGCGCTGAGAACCCCCATCTTATCTGGGCTTCAACTTCTCCCTTTTGAAAGAGATAACGGAGGAAGAGGGGCTCAGAGCAGGGAGGGAGAGTGCTTTTGTGGATAAATATCCTATGTGCATCTGCACAGTTAGTCACAGTTGAATATTAAAGCCCTTGTTATTTGGAATATTAAAGCAGCACCTTGTTATTTTCAGCAGCCTTTACAATGTGAGACTGAAATGCTGTTTAATTTTTACTGGAGCTATAGTTCTGGTGTTTTTTCCTCCAAGAAAGATACTCAAGTTGCTCCACACTGGGAGGTTTACTGAGTTCACATAATGCGTACATGAATTAGAAACAAATAGGCTTAATTTCCTCAGGTCTCTCTCGACTGTTAATGGTTAAGCCTTGTAGGGGATTGTGCTTCTTTCTTTACCAGTTCTCTCCTCTTCACCTAGAACAACATTTTTACTTCATACAGTCAGTTGGAAAAAAAAAATTGCTTTGTAAGTGACCCTTGACTGTATTGGCTCTCATGGTTGACCCTAGGTTAAAGGATACCAAGATAGCTTGAGCCTGCTTTTTGTCAGCATTTCCACTCTACAGGAACTCCTGGAGATGCCTTGGTGGGAATCCAGTGATAAAACTGGAGCTCATTTCTCACAGAAAGGAAAACAAAACTGAGGAAAGAATGTTTCCTGCTACTCTTTGGTCAGTCGATAAGCTTAATTGGCCAGGCCTGCCTGCTGTACATTGATTGTACCTGCTAATAAAAGAGCTATTGATTGGCACTTTATTTAGCACTGGCTTGCATGGACTATAGTTCCTGCTAATGTTATTACTACATCAACCTTTTCCTGTTCCCCAGCTCTTTAGCACCATAAATTATGTCAAATGCCACCAGTGTTTTCACTGTTCTTGGACTTCTGGACAGTTGCCTTTACATTTTTGACCTCCTTAGTACACAGTGTGTCATCCCTAATAGGTGTGAAAACGTTTAATAGGATGCAGGCGGAATGGAGATGCTGTGTTGGTATGGAAAAGGGCTGTAATTGTTATGCCTACATTTTGTTTTAATTGGATCTCAGAAATCAAATAAATTGATATTCTGACATCTATTTAACGTGACTGTGATTAGTGAGCAGTGGTGGCAGATTAATGGAGACAAATACCTATATTTGGAAATTTGCACTATCTTCATAGCCACATTATTACCAGTAGAGGTTGGCATACAGGCTCCTGTCTATGTAGAAAGCTCTGAATAAAGTACAGATGGGGATTAGCTAAACAAACTTAGACTAAAAGCCAACATCTCCAGCACCCAGTCATAAAATAGCCATTGATGGGACCCAGCACAATAGGCCCTGCCACAGTTTGAGTTCTGCCTGAGCTACTTGGATATTGCCCCTTGGTGTTTTCTAAAGAAAATGTCTGAGATGAGCAAGAACAGCTGGTCAGCACTAGTATTTTAAGTTCTGCAATAATAGACAGCCTTGGGAGAGAGTGCTTGTGAAGTCTGTCCTTTAGTGTTGTGGTGGGAACTGGAAGGTGTTGTGGTCCCCAACCCCTGGTCCTGTTGTTCTGCTTTTCCGAAGAGAATAACTCACTTTTATGGACCGAAACAGTAATAAAATATACTTTCACTTCTTGCTTTCCTGTACTTTAACCAGGCATACAGATACTTGTATGCATCGTGGCTGGCCGGAGTTGCTGAGTTGCAAGTAGCTCTTAGGAAACTTTCCCTGAAGTATGTGCCAGTAAAGAACGATGGTATGAAGAGCCATCATGCATGCACACGTGTAGTAGTTCACAAACTGAGTTGGAAATGCAGCTATAAAGGAGCTCACCAGTCTTTTTAATTTTTTTATAAGACAAAACAATAAGTAACCTCGCTAGCAACTATTTCCCAAACATCCATTTCACAAGTAGGATTGGTGTATTTTGCAGGAGAGTGGAATGAGTTGCAAGAAAGTTTCACTGTGTTTAAAAAAAAAAAAGTCTGATTTATTCTCTGGAATACTTGCTTCCTCCACTGCTTTAGTTTATAACATTTAAGTTTTACTTTGTATGAAGAATCATTAAAAGATATATGCAGATATTCTGATATCTACACTGTATTTAGTCTAAAAATTTCCATTTTGAGAGAAACAAAGCAATGCGTTCTTAAATGCGGACCCTTTAGTTTACACCTGTTCGTATTTCTGGCATAAGAGCATTTGCCCTGGTGCATGTTGTAGGGGATTCTTGCAGCCAGCCAAGAAATTAGAGCCACTGAAAAGTGTCATAGACCTGCATTGCAAACCACCTTTACTTCAGATATAGGATCTCTGCTAAAATACTAAGGGAAGGATTTGGTCAACTTAAAAGCTGGGAGGTATGGCTATGATTGATGCTCAAACATTTTCATTTTGCCCCCGATGCCCATCAAATCATCTTTCAGATGAAAAACTTCCTTGCATTTAATTAAACGTTGGAGACAGATTTATTTTTCTCATATCAAAGGCCTTCTATCATTTGTTTCTACCACTTTTAAAAGAACCTTTGTATTCAGTGATTTTTCAAGAGAAAGTTTAGATTTCAAAAATAGGACTAGATGAGATCCAGGAGAAAATACCATTTATTTCACAGCTCTAGAGTCTTAATCTCAAACACCAGCATGTAAGGGTCATGACTGTAGGCAGGAAAGCCCAGGACCTTGGTTTCAGTGTAAATATGAACTTTGAAGAATGGTGCTGATTTATAGCAGGGGAGGCTCCAGCTCTGAACTGCTTGTGCAGACCTGACATCCCTTGTGACTTAGTCTTACAGCTTCCCTCTTCCTTCTCCCATTATAACAGAGGTGATGAGGAGGAACCAAGTCTCGCAGTGTTAAAGCTGAAGCTTACTATAAGTAAAGAAAAAAAAAAGGAGGAACAGAAGCCTTAATGTGTGTGCTCTCTGTACGCTTGTGTGTGCAGTTTACTTGTGTAATGAATCCATCCCTGTAACGCCAGCTGCTTGCTGAGTTCCCTCGCAGGGCAGAGATGAGTGGGGTGGTGACGCCGGCTGTGATTGCACTGCTGGGCTCTCCTGAAATACCACCAGTGTGGAAAGAGCCCACGCCATGCAGCACAGCGGGGGTCACGCTGCTGCTGGAGACTTGCAGTGGTTGTGGGAACTCTGCTCTGCTTGCACACGCCACAGCTGGCGGCAGCTTGGGGTTGTGCCAGCCTGGCTCCCTCTTGCAGGGAGAGGCTCTCCAGGATTCCCCTGCCAAGCTCCAGCTGCCTACTGGAGCAGCGAAAGCCAGGGTTAAAATGAGGACTGCGAAATATAAATGTGCAGCATGTCCAGCTGTTTTAACAGGGCTGCAGCTACTGCAGACAGGGGTAACATCCCTGTGCATGAGCACTGATGAGATGCACATAGGAAATGCTCTGAGAAATTCCTATAACGGTTCAGGGCAAACCCATGGAATAAGACCCTTAACAGGTGAGCTTAGGGAAATGAGGGTGTGCCTGCCAGCAGAATGATGTTGACACAGGAATCTAGACCTCAAAGACTCCAGACCTCAAAATGTGAACGTGAGCGGCTGGGTTGGAAGCTGAGGCCAGTCTTCTGCTGTCGTGCTGCTCCTGCACTGAGCATGGCTCCTGGGGGAAGGCACTATTCTTTAACTGGTGCAAGTTAAAAATCGGTGACTAATTGGGAATTATTTTCCAAGGCTTGAAATGCAGCTTTACCAGTTGTGTTCAGATATACCAGGGTGTGTTTGACAGTGCTTCATACCTCCCAGCACTCCCAAGGCAAGTATTAATTGCCCCATAAAACACGCTCTGTCGTGTCTTGCAGCTCAATGTGTTACATGTCTGTGCAAACTTGTTTTATAGCCCTAACAGCCCACTACTGTTTCTGAGAAATGTTTTCCTTTTAATGGGGGAAAGAAAAACAACATTTAAAAGTATTATAACGGTGACAAGGAAGAAAGAATGTGATAGAATTTCCACTGGCCAGAAAAGCCCTTGTGGATTAAACACCTGCTATTAATGGTACATGTATATTATTCATATTAAGGAGTCTTCTGTCTGGAGACCAAATCCATCTCCTCTAACTTGAGGGGTTACCTGATATCTGGGGAAAACGTCGTCTTAGCTTGGCCTGGGGCAGGAGCAGGAGGCTGGGTGCAGCTGCAGCCTGTCCCAGGGCTCAGCGGTGCTGGGCTTGGTGCTGAGAGCCTCACGGCCTCGTTGCATGGGAAAGCCACTTGCTGTGGGTCTGACTGTTATTCATCTAAGATGTTTCCACAGTAATTATAGCAATTGCGAACAACAAAGTAGACCCTTTGACTAGGGAGAATTTTAATTGTCCTCTCCCAGTTCCCACTCCCACATCTCCAGGAATGAGATGAGCGTGCCAGCAAGCAGATCACAGCCTTGCCTCGGGTTTACACATGGCACAGCTTCGCTGAGGTCAGAAAGGATTATTTCCAATGTCTAATCAGAAGCATGTGGCTGAGTCCGTGTGGGGCTAGGGTCCAAATAAATGAGAGTATCCCTGTGTGTGCCCTACTGTGAATCCACATTTCCACTTAGGTGCCCGTGCTGCACTGCAAGTTTCCTTCTGTGCTGAATGGGAAGAAATGCTCTTACATGGAAGATTACCTGAGGTTACCTATCCCCTCCCTTCTCAAAACTGCTTTTGAGGTTAATCCTTATGACCGGGGCTAGCTTACTTCATCCCGTTCCTACCTGGCTGTCTTAGAACTGTAACAGTGAGCAGGCTTGGGGCTGTGCCTCAGTATGGGGCTTGGGACGTGCTGCTTCTCTCTAAAAAGTATTTTTAGCCTGTTCTCCTGAGCAATAAGTAGTTAACACTGGATTTAGTACCTGCTGTGCTGTGAGCTATTACCTTTGTGATATGGGAGCATTTTATGGCCACTTTTCACTCCATACTGCTGGCAGAATGATTTCATGATGTGTATAGATGTTGAAGATTCAGACCTCAGATTTGTCGATGTGTTGCCAAGTATCTAGCATAGGCACCCAATTAAACTGTGATTTAGTTTTTCTTGGTGTGTGCTTTACTGAATCTGAATAATTTTTCTGCTTTTAGCTCAAAAGTGAGGAAAGATCCAAAGGTATTTAAGTGACAAGTCTCTGGCAAGGAGACCCAACTGAAGCTTACTCATTAAAAATGGCAAAAATCTAATTTTCTATACAAAAACTAAACTGAAGGGCTTACTGAGATTCGAGCCAGCGCTTGTGTTCCAGTGTATGCTATGTAATATACACAGCTTCTGTGCCTAATAAATGTGGTATTTTCAGGCCCTGCTGCTGCACAGTAGTTGAGCAGGAAATTGTCTTTATTTGCAAGTAATGTGATGTGAAGGGATACTCTAATTTACGAATAAGTAAATCTTGCCTTTACAAGAGTTAATTCCATTACGTATAAATAGTTTTCAATTTACAGTTGTAAAATCAGTTGAAGTTAGAACCTAATTCATAAACAAGCATTTTGAAGATTTATGATGCGTTCCCGTTGTGTTCTCTTCAGGACAATAAGGAGCATGCTTCCCTCGCCCATGTAAATTACCTGCAGTGAAATCCATTTTTGTGATTTATCCGTCCTCGCTACCCTCGCTTGCAGGCTAATGTATCTGAGAGCTCCAGTGCAGAACAGTCCTTTAAATCAAGGGAAAATAAGGAGGTTTGTTAAAGCAGATTAAGCAGAAGTTTAAGGGGGCAGTTGCACAGAGATGTGTATTGCATCCTTGCTGCTTCTGAGAGCCCAACTTTCGGGGCGGGCTGGGTGCGAGGGGAGAAAGGCTCAGCCTGGTGCGCCTATGGGAAGCACGGGAAGGTGGCCGATTCCAAGGGGCTGTAACCAGCATATCAGAGGCAAAAGTGGGACTAACAGGAGAAGCTTGAGGAGAAAGACTATGCAGTTTAATGCTAGTACTGTAAGGAAGCTGCTGCTTGCTGTCAGAAAGAGCAACCGGATAAAATCACCCAATGTGAAGTGTGGATTCAAATCCTGAGACTCATGGATCTTCCAAGTGAGCTCACACAAGGATGGGAGTGTGACATGCTTTATAAGAAGTATGATGCATTGTCATTTTGATGTGTACAATGTCTAGTCCTTCCAAAAAGGTTCTTTTATAATCCTGGGTAGTTGTGTTTAAGCTTCAGTTTCCTGCCTGGGTCTTGCCTCCAACTCCCAGGTCACAGTGAGGCAGTAAATGCTGTTAGGGGCAGCAGCTCCCTGCCTTGCTAGAGCTGCAGGAGGGACCAGCATTTTGGCAATAACATTAAAATATCAAGTTTTTTTTTTTTCTTTCCCCTCCCTTTCCTTGAATAAATGCTGTAAGGCTATTGGTTGAGCAATTTCCCTGATACTACTTGGCAAGGTATTCCTGGTCAGGCTGAGAGTCTGAAATGTAATAACACTGAGACTTTCTTTATCACCATTCAGGCCAAGTTAGGGAGAAAGGCAGAAGAGACCTTAGTTTTCTGAGTTCCTCTAAAATGGGGGTACTTGCCAAAGCCATGAAACTCCAGTGTGCAGCCTCAGCTTGAAGGTATGGGGAGTTCTCGTGCCCCAAGGTCAAGGACTTCAGTGTGCCTGTGAAAGGCAGACAGGAGTATAAGGCTAAAACCCTGATGAGAGCCTGAAGCTACAGGGACCCCATGTCTGTGAAGCATATGGGCTGCAAAGTATTTGGGAATATTTGGTTGCTAGACAGACCAAATTAATTTTTCATGGGAACATCAGCGGGAGTAGCAGGATTCAATATTCATAAAAAAAAAAATTAGGCATAAGGTGGATATATTGTTGATCTGTGCTTGCTCAGAGTGGAAGAAACTATGCAGTTGTAGTAGCCTTTTAAATGCATGTCTGCCTTGTGTTAACTTGTGCAAGAGCAAAAATAGGTAGTTTTAAGTAGGTGTCCAAGCAAAGTATAGGTATTTGGGGTTGGGACAGGGAGCTTAGCACAGTAACTTTAAACTCCCAGTGGTGAGGTAGCTGTGGCTTTATGCATTGGCTGTAAGAACTGCATTTGTTACTTAGGCGTGCAATTGTGTATGCAGGTTATCAGGAAAAAGGGAGCCAAAGCTTTGGCCACACATGCAGTAATGCAAGGTTCTGATAATGCAAGTGATTCTGTGAAATTCTCGCTAAAAATACTCTTCGGTTTCTTACTGTTTACCTCTGTAATGTGATTATGATTGAGAATATATGAAGGCACATAAAGCAAACAGATACTTCTCAATATAAGAATAACTTATCTGTTAAGTACTTGTAAATAATAGCAACATAATCCCAGTAATTTGCCAGGTAAATTAAATAGTGTATTTAGAGTAGTCATAGTCCAGTGTAGCAATTGAGGCTGCAGTGTCCTGGGTGCTGATCTAGTCAAAAATAATTTTTAAAATCTGATGTTACAGTGTAAGTAAACTTAATTATGTTCCTTCTCAGAAAAGTATTTGCAATCATGATGGCTGATGACTTGGGTAACACCTACAGTGAAGGGAAAATGACATTACAGAAAGAGGGAGGAATGATTCCAAGTGATGATTTGCATGGGGTTTGACATGAAGGAAAGGAGAAGGCACACTTGAAATAAGCTTCAATGCGAAGGTTGCAGTGACTGATCATGGCAGTGGTTTTGGAGAAGAGTTGTATTAAGGTGTAAGATGGGAATCTCCACTTACTGGGGGTCTGGGAGGAGCTGTCCCTGGGTACAGCCTGTTGCAGCTTCTGTGTTTCTTCATCATTAGTACCAAGTGCTCGGGTCTAACCCATAGTGGTAATTTTCAAGAATGCTTTTTTCAAGAATGCGTTTATACATAACAGCACAGGTGGCTGTATGCAGGGGTTAAAATATTTAGAATGTCACTTTGAAAAAAATGAATGATTCCTGAATGTAATTGGAGATAAGATGTTTAGTAGGAATGTTTTTCCCACCCAGTGGATGAATTTGGTAGGAAAAGTGAGCAGCTCACAGATATTCATATGCTTATGAATGAAAATATCGCCTAATTTGAGAGGATTCAACATTTAAATCACCGGTGTGATCTTTTAATATTGATTAAGGTAAATACTCCACTGATAGCATTGGTCAATAGTGTGTGTGTAAATCAATGTGTGATGTTTTTACTGTACGCTTAATGTTTCTCTGAGTTATGTGCCTCTGGTTCTGAAACAATGAACTGGAGGCTGGAAATCATTTTGGTCCTGACAAAAAGTGCTGCCTTTCTTAAAACATTTACATTTTAGGTAATTGGCTGCAGCACCTGACAGCACCGCTGTAGCCTAATTGAAGCCGTGTCTCAGCAGTGCCACCATAAAGCACACTTTCTGGAGTTCATAACCAGGGCAAATTTGGGGGGAGTGGGGAGGGCGCCAAGTTTTTAAAGCTGCAACATGATACGTAAAGTCTCAGTAACTGGATCACTTTGAAAACATCTCTTTAAATAAATCACGTCACATTTAGGAAAATGTTTAGCTGTAAGAAATGTTTGGCTAGAAGTCCGAATCCAGTCAGGGCAGCTTGATCTGAGCCAAACTCATGAATACCAGCCCATGTTCATGAATATTTAATGGGTGGGAACTAATATAATTCACATGGTTTTGCTGCTTTCAGCTCCCTAGTCCAGCTCCCACATTCTTGCCCAAAGCATCAGTGCCTCCACAGTGGAAATATCGTGTGTCTCATGTCTTACGACGCTATCGGATACATCACTTACCCACTCTCATAAATTCCTTGCAGTGTTACACAAACTGATTACCCTGAATATCGCTATTGTGGTGTCTGTCTGGAGCTGCTGGACACATTTCGGGCTGGGCTTTGACCTCTGCTGGCACAGGGCTTGTTGTTTAGTCTCCTGGTTGCGCATCAGCAACATCACCATGGGGGGGAAATAAAAAAGACTTACTGATTCTTTAAGGAAGTTTCAGTCTTTCTTTAACTCACCACACAACACTACCTCTTAGATCTTGGTAAATTAGTACCTGAAAACAGGTAAATATGCCAAAATAGATGGGATACTTGTACTTGCTATTCATCTCTTACAATTTTGTTTGTGTTTGGTGGTGTATTCATCTGATCTGTCCCTCTGTGGAATTGTAATTTAATGATACTAATGATTACGGAGGAATAATTTTTTTCACTGGGGAGAAAAATATAGCACAGCCAATTTGGGTGATGGCACAAGTGATTCAGTGGTTTAAATACTAATAAAAAATGAAATATCTTAGTAAGGGTTAATTGGAGGGCTTTTATTTTTCAAGCCCACTTAGCTATAAGTAATTAAAATGGAGAGAAACCAACATAGTTGAGGCTATCGGCATTGGTAAGGGTTAAAAAATAAAAATGCTGTGTCAGTTTCTGTCCTCGGAGAGCCTGTAGCACCCTCAGGCACCGTATCCACAGTCATTCCAGGCAAGTAAATAACAAAGAGAAAAATATCTTAGGCCATTGCCTGGAGAGGGGCTTAAAAATATTAAGGAAAGACAAGAACAATAAACAGTCCTCGTAGCTTTCCCTGAAGCAGGAGCAGGAAGGCTGTCAGGAATAGCTTTAAAAGTAAAAATGCAGCAAAATGGGAACTTCTGGGCATGAATGAGCTTAGCTCTGGTGATGTTCGGTGACACACATCAAAGCATACCTTCTATGTGTAAATTTGCCTGACACATTTTTAAAGTCTCCGTGGGGTATTTGCTGCTGTTATCAGTTAAACCTGAGAACCCTAATTATATTACATCTGAAATTTGAAGGCCTGTTTTATGCAGGAGGTCAGCACAGACGCTAATGGTCCCTGCTGGCCTTCATGGTTATGAGTGCAGTGAGTTAAGGGTCTCATCCTGCAGCCACTCAGGCAGCTGTGTGCATTAACATACAGTAGGTGGCTTCAATAACTTTATCGGGCCCTATGGTTAATGTTATCTCCAAATATTTGGAAATTCAAACCCTAAGTATCTCTCACTCTCTCTTTAAACTGAAATATTTACTTCTAAAATACAAAGCTACAAAAAATTTTACATGTGTTTTTTGTAAGGGCTGGTTTTAAGTTACGCCTCGATTCTCCTGATCATGTCTGTTTAGACATGTGCTGCTAATGCAGCATGAAGCCATGTAATGAAGATGTCTTTGGCCCGGAGAGAAACTTTCCATCTGCTGCAATGTGAATCCCCAGCTCTCCTCCTTGTTTTACAGCCCCGTAGCAAAGGCATTCGTACCCTGTCATCTCACACATTGTATCTACAACTTCCAGCAGTTACTAAAGGGAGAGGTGGTTTTGATGGTGGCTCATATTTTTCACATCTAATTCTCTGCTGCTCCCATCCCAATAAAAAACATGAGACTTGGACTAGTATTTCACTTGCGTACCTTGGATCTGCTCCATAAGGGAGCTGACACTATTTCAGCTTTCTCTGTCACCTGAGGATGTTACTAATGACTAGGGGGTTGTAAGATGTGCCTTCCCCTTGATGCCTCTTCCACGTTAACTGCTTTGATGCATCAGTGTCAGGAAGTAATGTCAAAAAACAATCTTCTTAAAAGCCTATTGTAGGGGTTGAAAGGAAACTCAAAACAACAGTACAGAAAAGTTGAATAGAAGATCTTATCTTCTCTGGTTCAATTTAATATGCAGTCAGAACTGAGCCGATTTAATGACTTTCTTGTTTATAAGGGTATGAAACTAAGTTACTGGTTCTCTTATGAAGATTAATTTAATATTGGATGTAAACCCTAATGTATCCTCTACCTTAGGTTTTCTTGATAGTTGTATGTATTTCTGTCTTTTCTAAATAAAGCTCTAATAATTGTGGGTAGAGCAAAAGTCGCTTTGGGTTGTAATTCCTATCCAATCTCATAAGCTAAGCAGAGTGGATTGGATATTGGTTCTCCAAGGAAAACCAAAATGAGACAGTAAATAGTACCAAAGATGACTTTCCTGGCACGGCCCTTCCTCTGGTGCTTGCCATAGGTAAAAGGTTGTGCTTAGTAAATGCTTTACTGGTAGAGCTCCTTTAGACTAGGGAGCTAGCTGCTATGGCAAGAAATTAAGAAAGGTGCTTTTCGTAAGACACATGTATGATGCTGGAGAGTATTTCTAATTTCTAACTGGGTGATGATAGCGTTGTGATCTGACTGCAGAAAACACCTGCGGGTACTGGAATGTTGAACCTAACCTCAGTAAAATAATAGCCCTAGCGGAGACATCCCTGAAAATATGCCTGATGGCAGAAGCATGTGTTTGTAGGTCACTGAAGTCCAACCCATGAGTAGCCATTAGGTTGGAGGCTCCAAAATGGGGGCACTGAAGATTGCACCGTTCCTTTATGGAAACTATGATGGGTAAAGGAGGTTAAACATAAAATGAGGAAAGCATCCTCATTTAAAAAAAAAAAAAAAAAAAAAAAAAGCTCCAGGAAAAGAAACAACTTGAAACCAGTCACCTGCATTCAGATTGAAAAGACTGTCCAAATTTGAAAAATTCAACATGGAAATAGAGATTCTTCATGATTTGAAAAGTCGCTTAAAAAGCAAGTCTATGATAAAGACCCTCTTAAAAATAAACTCTAAGGACATAGGGAAATTCCTTAGTAACCAGCATGTTTATGTTGTATTTTACATGCAGGAGAGACAACTATTCTATATAATCTTACATGGAACTTTTTTATTTTTAGACTTGTTATTCCTTTTATTAACCTTATTAAGATTAAGACTTAATGAGAAATCAAAGGTATCCTGTAAAGGTCAATAGTATTAGAATAGTCAATACCCCAGTAATGCAACAAAACCATTAAACTCACTGTTCATTAAGGATATGTACGCAGAATATCTAGTATGTTGTGAAGTCCATGATACTTACTTATCAGCAATCCCTGATATTTGAGTTTAAAAAGTGTGATTCATAGGCAAAAAGGAAGCTGTGCAGTGTGCTTAATACAGATTTTCACTTTCATCCCCTGAGGGGTGGCTGGCTGCCCTTTGCCTCTGCTTTGGCTTTCCTTGTCTGCCATCCATCTGAAAAGGAACAGGAGGGAACTTGGGCAGAAGTTCTGACTCCGTAATACTAAAACTGCATGCAGGCTGATGCTGTTGCTGCATGGCTCTGACCTCAAGCTGCTCCACCAGTGCCACTAGTGGACCGTCAAACAAGCTTGTAAGTAGCTCTTAGGGGAGAAAATGGGTGAAAAGAGGAGGAGTGAGAGCTTCAGAGTAGAAGCTGCAGGTCCTCACAGACTTCTTGGTAACAAATTTCCACTTATACATCCAACACTCATGGAAAGTGGTTTCTGTTAGGCTTATGAATGTGTTTACAGGCCCTGAGCTGAGCTCCAGTGATGAGTGCTTACAGGAAGAGCCTCAAAGGCATTGCACAAACTTTGATGGGAGCTTCTGGGCTTTCTTGGAGATAACTGGGGTTATAAGTAGTTCCTATGCACTGACTGGACCCAGGCAGTCTGCAGGACTAGGTCTCCTTGGTAGGGATGTGGGCTTGCACCAGGGCAAAGGGAGGTGAGGTCTGGTGGGTGTGAGACAGAAGTCAAGACATGCTGAAGAGGGCTAAAAAACCTCAGGTCAGAAAGCAACTTGCACCAGGGAAAGTGGCTCAAACTGCTCAGTCTCTGAGCTTTGGCTTGGTTCCACTATCTAAGCCTAAATAATTTGTGATGGAAAGACAAAAGCTCCTTTGGCTTTCATGTTACACTGCACCTTCTGAATTTTTTAAAGATTGAGTCCTAGCTGCTTTATATATGGATGGTTTTGCATTTAATGAGGTGCTGCTAATTTTCAGTTTAGTCTATTTATTCTTCCTTATGAGGAGCAGAAGCAGCTGCTAATTCCCCTTGAGACTGCTCATGTAGAGTACCTGCACCCACCCATGTATCCTCATAAATTGTTTCCTGAACTAAAATGAGCTCTCAGTATTCATTTACTCGCTTTTGGCAGATTTAAGTGGGAATATAAATCTGCATCCGCTTTTTGATTCACAAATGCATTTTATTCCATAAAGAATTCATGTGGCCACATATGAAAACTGCACCTCTGTTTCTGCTAAGTTATAGCCTTCCCCTTCTGTCAGAACGTCTCTTTCCCCTGCCCCCATTTGCCTGCTCCCGTGTTGCTAAATAACAGTAGTTTTAGTACTGCCAGAACAGAATATTCACTAGCAATTCTCAATTCTGACATCCTAAAGCCCTAGAGTCATATTTCAGGCCTGGATGGCACTTAAAGGCCCATAATCTTTTGCTGAATGGGTTTTGCAATACGCAAGCTGAGGCAAATTATTCAGTTTAAGGACCTGAGCTGCTTCGGGAATTCAGGGCTGGAATGTGGCGTGCGCCACTGTCTTTATTTATTTATTTAGAAGATGTTTGAACAGGAAAACCTGCAGGGATGGAACATTTCACATATCGTTAGTTCCTGGCACCATGGCCTTGGAAAAGGGAACGCAGCCATGGCACCATGCGAGGCATTCAAGCACGGTGTGGAAACCTCACCTGGAAAATGGCAGGGGTGGGGAGAGGAAGATCCGCAGATCCTAGCTGATAACGATGCTTTGGTTTGTTTGTCACAGAAAACATTTATGGAGGAAAATGAACATTTGTGGGCTGGTGCGTTCCTGGCAGTTTTCCCTATATGACTTAGGGATGGCTCCTTCCAGGTTCACTGGTGCTATTGAAAAGAAAGCATGGTAGCAGGGTGAACGTAACCATGCTCTCTGCACCAAAAACAGTCACTGCTGAAGGATGAGGCCTTCATTCTTCCCAACAAAATCGCTAGTCTATTATCGGGATAGATCTCAGTAGAGTTAAGGATTTTATACTGTAACTAATGAAAGATTCCCAATGGTGCTCTGTTAACTACATTTAAGGATTCCCCTCATGAGCTGATTCTGTGATACAATGAGATACACAAATATGTATGCTAGCATTGCTGCCTCCTAGATAAAATATAAAATAAGTCTTTGCCTATGGCAGGGCAGAAAATTTCTTTAAATCTCAGTTAAAAGAAAAAAAAGGAGATACATGCTTTGTATATTTACTTGTGTAAGTATGTTAAAATATAGTTAGTCTTTATTTTCTCAATTTTTAGAACTTAGTCTGTTTCTGTATATAATTTTATGCTGATGAACCTGGTAACTTAACTTTTTCCTCTTACTTTCTCCTGTGAATTTTGCGGAGCAGTACTCTAGGGTTAACACATTGCCTGTTGCTCCAGGATGCTGCCCTTGTTACAACACGTGCAGATGCACTTACAGGATTGCACTTACAGGTGGTGCAGTTCTGTTAGGAACTCAGCCCTGAGCATCCAGATCTCCAGCTGAGTATGTTAATATCTTTTATTTCCTCTGCTAAATTATCTCTATGCTGTAAGAAACTATTGCATCAAAAGCAAAATACTGGAGTATTTCAGGAGTGGGCTTAGGAGAGTGGAGTCCAAATGGTCCTCCAAATCCAAATGCATGATTAAAATTGGATAATCTTAAAGTTACCAAGATTAATCTTAAGTTTACCATTGATTATCAGGTTACCAAAAAAGTAATAGATGAAAACAAAAACACCAGGTATTGTAAACGCAGGGAGGTGACAGTCCTTTTGGTATGTGTTCTTATTCAACTTGTATTGATTTAGACAGGAGGTGCCTGAACTTATTTACAGACTAAATTCTGGCCCTTAAATGAAATTCTTTTTGCATTTTAAAAGACATTTTGGAGAAAATATTTCTCTCTAGCATGAATATGAACAACAGAAGGTGGATGATTATCCAGCGACCACTGAGATTTAAGTGTAAGAGGCCAAATACATGGGAGGATTTGCCATTGTGCAATTGTGCTGTTTTGCACCACACCAGAATCCAGTGCAAATTTCAAATCCCTTCAGCATGCAAGCTTTGTAGCTTAGTAATGTTATTCAATCACATTACATACATCTATTTCATATGCTCAGTTGTTTCTCCTGTTCCAGGAATTACCTGAAATTACAGGAGAAATCATTCTTTCTAGCCTTATTAGTCATCTTTGTAGCGTTGCATCCATTCAGTGGCCTCACTCCTGCTGGTGTTGCTGCTAGCATGTGCTGGATTTCATCAGCCTACTCAGGGAATGACTCCTTGGCACATGCTGCTGCTGCTTTCTGGCAATGCCAATGTAGTTTAACTTCAGCAACCTGAAGGACCAGATGTGCCAACAGTTTAAAGGCATAGCTCTCATTGAACATGAAGTATTTAAGCTCATATGGCTTTCTACCCCCTGGTAAGAAAGTGTTGGCAGCTTTCACCTTGGAGCTCAGATCATCTACTCCTTTTTCCCTGAAGTTTGCACAAGCTAGGCTAGCGATGCCTGAGGTACCTTCTCTGTGTAGCGGCTCAGAGTTGCGTCTTGCCAGATGATAGGGCTTCTGGAAAGGGAAACTTTATCACATCTTTACTTTTTTTTTTTTTTTTTCTTGTGTAATCTGCCTCTGTAAACAGTTTTTTGGCAGTCTGGAGCAGTTTAGATGGGATAACCGCAATTAAGATGTTGCTGTCAGAAAAGTAACTTGACTTTGCTTATTTGTTTCAAAAGTACATGCCTTTTGCATTTTATTTATTTATTTTTGACTGTAGTTCTAGTGGAATTCAATGTTTAACAAAGAAAGTAAGAAAACAGTCAGCACCAACCAGGCTTATGTCCTGCATGCTGGTGCTGTGTGGGTCTGAGCACACAACTCTGTGGAAGCCGTAGCCAAGGCCTGCAAATCCCAGAACTGCTGGGCTTGTGTTTCAGTCTATCTTGGTCTGTCAGAGAGGTTTGGTTAAACTTCCTCTGTAAATTATTGGTTGAAAGAATATAACCCTCATCACAGAAATCAGGATTACACTCGACACATTGCAGGCAAGCACTGTGGTTATACTTCTTGTCCTGGACAGGGACAAGAAACTATAGGCACCCACTTAGTGCCTATCGCATCTAGGCGTGTGGTACCAGCCAAGAGCAAAGCAAGGGACAAGGTAGGCATAAGCCAAAATGTTTTAAAAAAAATAAAAATAAAAATCTGGCCATTTATTTACTTGAGCCTGTCAGATTGTTAGGTGCTTGAAAGAGTGCTTGAGGTCTTGGCCCTCAATTTAATGGGTCTCCTAACAAAGGTAGCAGTCTGATTATGACTGGTATGCTCATGAAGTTGCAAGACTGAAGAAATCAGTCAGGACCCTGGCTATCTGGGCCTGTGATTTTTATCGAGTTGGCTGTCTTCAGGCATATCTTATTGCCAAGCACTTCACTCTACTCAGACGTAATTCACTGTTGATGTATACATATGTCATAGCATCTAACTAATCTCCTTTTGCTCTGGAATAGGCAGTGCTGGTGATACCAATTTAGATATACAAATGCGACTCTTGTGGGCTGTGTTGTCTACATAATGGCTTAATGTTGGTATGTGTATTATTGGACATATTATTCTTGGCGTTTTGGCATGGATCACTGCCTCCAGAAATATTTTGTAGGTTTTATGTGCTTTTACACTGCTAAGCTGTATTATATTTCCTGTATTTGCATTGGCCTAAATGGATTGAATTTAGCTAAAACCTTGGATTTTGTTCAGCTTTCTGGTAGAAATTTATTTTTATTGTATAGCCAGTTACATACAAAGTCTTGAGAAACAGAGGGTGTGGAGAATCGGTTGCTTGTTTGCTTAGAGTATCCCAAAAAGAACACAGCGTTACACGGCCTTGCAGTAGCCTAGGCCCAAAGCCATAAAAGTACTGAAGATGAGAATTACAAGTGTTGTAAGGAAGCCTTTCTATTTAACTCGAGCTTGGAGTTTCTGAGAACCTCTAAAATGCTTGCCATTTACATGAGAAGTCCCACCCAAGGTGAATTCAATGGTTTGTGGCTTTAAAAAAGCCATCAGTGTGATCTGGCATCTGGGTAAGCAAGGCCCAGGTAGCCTGTGGGGTCACTGGAGCCTAGAGAGACGTTAGGACTTGCTGCCTGCTAGGTGTGTTTCAGAAATCTGGTGGATTTCAGAAATCTGGTGGGTGTACTTGCTATATACTTCAGATGGACACTCAGACTTTGGTGAAATTAGTTGGGAGACTCCTGAATTTGGGGCAGATCTCAGGTCAAGGCCTACATGCTTGATGGTCTGGGCCTTAGTGCCTGCCTTGATAAAGTAAAAGCTGTACTTAAAAAACAAACAAACAAACAAACAAAAACTACACAGAACAAAAATAACCAACCTCCCTACCAAAGATAAGACCTTAGAAAATACCTATTGAAAAAGAAAAAAAAAAAAGAAAAAGAAAAAGAAAACGTAAGGAAGTGATGAAAGGCAGAGATACCTAGAAAATTAGTCGTGCCACAGGTGATCTTCAGTGACTTCTAAGCAATGTCGCTGAAGTGATTTGTTTTTAACTTTTTTCTTAAAGAGGTGAAGTGTCCTCCTTATACTTTGAGATCCCTTATCTACCATGTCAGGATCTAGTTGAGAAGAATTACTTCATTCGATTATATAGAGCTCATTAGCTCCACCAAATTTAACTTCAAACTGTTTCTCTTCCAGGTGGTTGTCTGCAGGCAGGAGTTCTTCTACATGTGTCTGAGGTGTGTGCTTATCATAGCTATGTTTTCATAGGCAATGAAGTTATGACGAGTTATTTTCTTCAGGTTTGATGCATCCCAGTTGCTTATATGAACTGTTTCCCAAGGTAGAAGGTAGATTGATTGGATGGAGAAAGATCTGACTGCAGTGCAAAAAGTAATTTTCTTATCTTAGAAAAATTCCATTATTGTTCATTCCTAAAATATATCTGCTGTCATGTCAGCAGTGCCAGGAGTACCTCTAGTAACATTTAGAGATGGTCTTGGCCGCTCTCTGAGGTCTGAAGTGTCCAAATTGAAACTGGAACTGCAAAGGTCTGTGAAAGACTAATGAAATGATTTGGGGATTATGAATGTAGTATACCACAATTAAGGTCCATGCAGCCAATTTCTAAGGATTTTTTGGTTCAGATTGAAGATAACTGTGTGAAAGATGTCCTACTATTTCCTACTATTTTCACTTTTAGGAAACTAAATCTATTAATAAATAGTTAAAAAAAAAAAACTTTAAAAAAAACAAACACTTTAGGCCTAACCTCATGGTTGATACTGTCTCCCTTTCTGCTGGAAAAAAAATGGAATTTTACTAACTTGTTGAAATTAATTTTTTAGCCCCTTGCATGTTTCTGATTCAGTTTCTTGTGCTCAGATCAACCTTCTACAGTATATATCTGTTATGTAATTTCAGGTTTAGTAATTAAATGACTAACAAAAGCTGATTTATTATATTTTTATGGTCAGTTTAATTCCATATGAGACTTTCAAATCAGAGTTAAATAGAGTTGATCCCTGTGTTGAAGATGCCTCCTCCATTGTTAGAGGAAAGCTGATAATATTTTGGGGAAATAGCAGGTAAAAGGAATATGCAGATTAACATGGGCATGAGAACCCAGCTCAGGCGGACTGTGATGTCTTTGCGAGCCAGAGAGTTGTAAGGAGCTATTGAATCTGAACCTCCATCTCTTTGCACAGGAACCTTTCTCCCACTGTGATATGGAGATCATGCACTTTCTGAGTTCAGTATTCTCTTTGGTAGTAGAATAATGAATTATATAAAAGGTAGTGTCCCTTTATTAGGTATAAAAATTGGATCTGGTCTTCCATCTGCAGTGTCGACTTGAGTTCATGTGCTAAGGAAAAGGAAGGGCTTTTCTGTTTTTTTGTTTGTTTGTTTCCAACAGATGGCTCACAGGTTTTCCATTCCAAATGTAAATTTTATCCTAAGGATGATAAATCTTATCAGAGAGCCACTTCAGTGTGGGTGGAAATTTTATTCATGAAGTCCACACATCTGAAAGACTAGGATATTAGTCATCACCAAAATAGACCTGTTCAGTATTGGGGGTGCAATTGTCCTATAACCCAGATGCTTCAAACAGGGGAAGAAAAACTATTTTACTGAAGTGGGCAAGACAACCCGCCACTTTTCTTATCCAAGACAAGGGAATGATGAAAAGTTTTAGTAAGAGGAAAGCATTACATACATTGCTTGTTTTCACGTGTTTTCTTGCTCCATAATCATCTTCGAATATTAAGATTGATGTGGAAGATAAAATTGTATTATTAAAATCATGGCAGTAGGTTGGCCCTCAGCCGGTGATGGATTTATTAACCAGTAGAACTTGTGTGCGTTTGCACATTACCAGGGCTAGTAAGAAGAATGACTGAGAGGGTGTTTGCCATCATAGTTCCAAAGGCATCCACTTGATGGAGTTGTCCATCAAAAATGGCTTCAGGCATTTAATGAGAACCACCCTAACATGCAAATATAACCTCTTAGACCCCTTTCCACCAAGGCATTAAAATGTGTTCTCAAATGCATGGCTTGGAGTTCTAGAGGGGTGACAGCAAAGAATACTAAACGTAGAAGAAAATGGAATACTAGGAAATCTTTTGCACACATTTATTGTTCCAGCTTCTGGTTTTGGTCTTCCCATTATGTGCTATGATAGGAATCAAATCACTGAAAACATTTTGGTCTCTGTTTCTCACTTAGTAACATAAATAAGATGGCCATAAATCAACAGGGCTACCTGGAATGTGAAGAAATCTTTATTTACAGAAGATGGTAATCTCTAATTACTCGGTTCAGCATAAAATATTTTCATAGTTGGTCTCATTAATCTAATTCCATATGTCAGAGTCACAGCATCATCTGGAATATTCCACATGATTAGTGACATTTTATTAAATTCTGTTATGAAGTTGAAAATGGTGATTTGAAATACCTTAGTTATAGGAATTGGACTTAAAATGCATATGTCTGTCTTTGCTTGTGTATGTGTATGAGAGGGATAGAATGAGTCATCAAAAAAAGGAAAGCAAATTACTTGAGGAGCTACATCTCCTTTCAATGAATAGCAATTTAAAGACAGGACCTCTTTAGGAGCTTTAGAAATGAAGCCACTGAATCTGTTTTGATCTGGATTCTTTACAGCCAACAAAAGGGTTAACTGCCTGGAAGAAGGTGGGCACTGCGAAGCACATTTTGCCTATGAGATAAAGATCATATGAAAATTTACATGTTAATGGAACATTTAAGGGAAAAAATTGCTCTTTGTCAATTGATTGTATAAATATTTTATCTAGTGTAATATTAGAGGAAGGCAAGCGTGAAGGCATTCAGTTTGAATAGTTTTTGAGAAGAAAATTAGGACATTATTGTTGAAGAAATAATATAAAATAGGGAGTTACAAGCACTTGATCTAAACTGTAAAAACCTTTCATGCACTCTGGCAGAAAGAGCAGATTAAATCCATAATGAAATGGGTAACTTTAGGCCTGCATAAATTTCCAAGCAGTCTCAGTTTCCCAGGAATCTCTCTCTGCTAGATTAATGGCTAGCAGCCTGCCACATAATGAAGTAGTTTGCCTTGGCAATGTGCTCATGAATTTATTATGGTGTCCACAAGTGTGCTATATGGCCTAGACATCTTTATAAATCCTGGATTTAGAACTGCAGCGATGAGCCATTTCGGTCCTAATGGTGAGGTTGATTTATCACTGTGGTCCTTCACTCCACCCTCCCACCCCCTCCCTGACAGTTATAAAAGGAAAATACAGGTCATATCATTGATGGAAATGAAATGTGAAGGTAATTAGATAATGCCAAATGGATATGGGAAAAGGTGCACTGCTGAAATTTTAAATATGTTGGTAATTTTTTCCTTGGAGCAATTATATCAGGTTGATTTATTTTTACAGTTTATAATCACTTAACTACCTGTGGCTGATTTTAACCAGAGCTTGTGCCTTTGGAGACAAGAAGTAGAGCTTTTCAGTCCATGATTGTTTATTGTAAATTCATTTATCTCAAAATACCTAATTTATTATGCAATTTACACAAGTCACAGCTCATTGCTGATGGGGAATAATGATTACCCACTTGGTTCCTCGTAAACTGTTCTCTGTGGCTTTATAAAATAATAAACAGCCAAAGCTGCAAGGATTTAAGGAGTTCTCTATATTGAAATTGAAGCCTGTTTTTTTTTTCTTTCAAAGACACCAAGAACAGTAGAACACAAAACAAATTGTCTAGAGATGTTAAAAATCAATACATGAGTAGTCCAGAAATTAGTATATTGGATATTTATTACTTATATTTGTATTACAGAGGGCTCAGGACTTTTATTAGGAATTTGGATGTTTCTGAAAGAAACAGTGATGCAAAGTTCTGAGCAAACCAAGGCAGTGGGGCATCAAAAACAAAGGCATTACCATGCTGTAAGTGTCTGTCATGGAACAAAAGAAATAGATCCAGCCTGGGATTTTCAAAGGGACCTAGAGGAGATGGGGCAGCAGTGTGGTTCCATAGCAGCTCTGGTGCAGCACTGCCACGTTTTCTGGCAAACCTTGGGCTACTGTAAACTGAAACTCCCAAATAGTGATGAAAATGTGGCTGTTGTGAAACAGCAATCAGAGATCTCTCTTCCCACTTTTGCCTTTTTTTCTCTGCCAGATCCATATTGATAGCATTACTTGAAGTTATGACATGGGGGTGGAGTAGGGTGGGTGGCCAAGCTGGGATATTTTTTTTTTTGTGCGATCAAGTGTAGTAGGGATGTTTTGCTTGTAATAAGACACAAGCTCATACATTCGTTTTGGACTGCATACAAAGATCCCGCCAGTCAGCAGCACAATTTTTCATTATCAACTGCTTGTGGAACAGAGCCACGGAAACTCCACCTGAATGCTCCAGCCCTCCTCTGTCTCGTCTTACCTACTCAGACATAGCAGTAACAGCTGAAATGCCTGGTGGGAGCCCATCACCTGAGGGAACATTTTGGTATTTCGGGGGCTGGTAAGCACTTGTGTCACTAAGGCAGGAGAAGGAGCCCGCTTTGTCTGAATGGGATCCAATCCAAAGGATTACATTCTGCCAGCAGCTTGGAGTTGTGCAGAACAAATGTTCATCTCTTCAAAGAGATGCAACTTGTCTGTTGTGCCTTGAACTCAGGAAAGGGAGAGCTGCTAGATCTCCCTGCACTCTGCCTCTGCCTGGTGCATCCCCCTCTCTTGGACACCTGAGTTGTGTCCAGTCAGCCTGCACCAGCAAGCCTGAGTTAAAACTGAGCTCGGGGAGCCTGCACAGCCTCTGAAATGTAGCGGTGTTACTGTGCTCAGAGCAGGGCCCTTCCTTCTGGGGGTAATGATGAGTAAAAGAGGAGAAAAGAGCCTGCCTTGCTGATTTAAAATTCTTTTGCATTCAAAAAGCAATATAGAAAACGACAAATTCAAAGTGAGGCTTTGAATCTAAGCTTCTACATACATTTTTCTCCCAGTATCCGCATTCAGTGCTGAATTTCTCCCGGAGAGGAGAAAGGAAGGCGAGGACCGCCTGTTCCTCCTCCCAGACGCGCAGATGTGGGTGCATGGGTCCCTGCGTGCACCCAGGCACCCGAAGTAATGGTGTTTCAAGCTGTCGTTCGCCAACAGTGGTGCATGCAAGGTAGAAAAGAGACTTCGGTGAAGTTTTAATCTGAAAACACCGAAATGTAAAAGATTTCCTATGCAGAGATAGGAGATATGGAGCCAAAATTGCCAGGTTGGCTCCACCTGTCATCCTTTTGCGACATAAATGCTTCTACTTGAGTTTTCTTTATAGAACTGCTCAGCTTAAAGGAGATGAATAGCTTGTATGGTGGACAAATACCTCTTGTTTCTGGAGCTCATGATGGAAGGAGGGCTGTCAGAGCTGTAGATAGGTGGGCTGGGACACCCAGTTCTCATTGACAGATTTGTGGGACCCGGGGGACTTTACAGCCTGCTAGCAATTTCTCTTAAAATCATTCCTTCCTGTCTATTGATGGTGAATTCTTATGACAATACCATAACATCTACTTACACTGAATTGTACTTTAGTTCCCTGAAAATGCAGTTAACATGAAACTTTTCAGTTGGGTTGTGGATTGTTTTTTGCTGCCTGGTGACTTTTCAGAGAAGAAAATTGGAAATGCTTCTACAACTGAAGTTATTGTTGTTTTTATCCCTGGGGGAGAGT
Organism: Anser cygnoides; assembly: GCF_040182565.1. Lineage (NCBI taxonomy): Eukaryota > Metazoa > Chordata > Aves > Anseriformes > Anatidae > Anser > Anser cygnoides. Next base: position 15,340,416 of record NC_089884.1, read on the forward strand.
GGAACTTTACTTTCAAATGTGGTTTAAGTAAAGATGTTTTGGTGTAAAAGATGAGAATATAATTGTTGTGATGGTCTTCTGCAGCAACGGGGATTAGATTTCTAGCTGAAGTATAAAACTCTTGAAGTTTAGAGGGTGTTTAAAATTCGAGTTTTCAGTGTAAGATGAAAAATTTGAATACATAAGAACTCTCTATCAAAATAGTTCCCCCCCCCCCCCTTTTTTTTAAGAACAGTTTTGCGTGTTTTGTTGTGTAAATGAGTTACTCACAAATTCTCAGCATCAAACATTCAAGGCTGGAAGTAAAAATCCTGCCTGTTCCTGGAGGAAATTTGATAATGATGCGTATTTGATCAAATACTTGTTTTATAAGTTTCCAGACGTTCACACAACCGTTTGAGCGTGGTTTGGGCTGGCAGCGCTCCATGCACCAGCACAGGTAGGCTGCCACAATTACTTGCTCTTTGCCCACAAGTAAATTGTCACCTTTCTGATGCAGCCAGTCCCAGCTCATTGCAAGCACTGTTGGTTTTAGCATAAAACGCATAGGGAGCTGTGGCTGATCGCTGTGTGCCATGACTCCTGAACTGGTCCTACAGCCCTTATTTATCCCATGGAAATCCTCTGAGCCAAAAATGTTTGCTGCTCCTCTTGTTGTTTGTGGATAGGCCTCTTCAACTGGGCACTGGCAGCACTGATTATGATGCATGTTCTTGTGCTGTACTATTTAGCACTCGATTTTTCCCAGGGTAAGATTTCCAGGCACAAAATGGTGCCCGGCGTCCAGGGGAGAACAACCAAAGAGCTTGATTTTTTATATCTTCAGTAGCAGTTTTCTTTAATTAATGTCTCCTGTAATTCCATATATTCTGGTGGTAGTATGCAGTCCTATTAAGTCCGTTTTAGTTGAAGCTTCTCAAGTAATCTATTATGTATTGGTTCTAAGGCAGCTAAATAACTCTTGAAAACATCTGCTGCCTGTATCTTAGTTTTTCAGGGACTACAGTAATAATGTCAAAAAATTTCATTTAGCTGAAGTTTAAGATTTAAAAGATAAGTACTGTTCAGTTGACTAATCAAATAGTCATAAAAGCTCTTTTCTGAACTATAATTACATTTATTCAGTTCTGGGTTTGATTTATTTTTTATTTTAATTGTCAGCCCTGCTACACCATGATGCTAATAGAAATGTTATTGCAGCCAATATGGGCTAAAATGATGTCTGATGATTATTAATGAGAGCAATAAGAAGGTATCTTCATATAAAGTCAGCATTAAAGGAGTAATTCATTTTACCTGATATAATTGGATTGTAGCATTTAAATAGCCTGGGACTTCCTCTTAATTGTGATTAGTTGTAGCTTCTTCCTTTTAGTACAGTATTTAACTCTTCCTCCACCGCTCCTTCTGTTTCTTTTATGAAGTAATTAAATGTGAATTGTTCAGTGCCTTTTAATAAATATATCCAAGGATTTAGTAGCTGGTAAATGGAGTAGCTGACTGTTAGAAATACTTATGCACAGTACCCATAGCTGGGGCGTGAAGCTATCACTTCACAATAATGTTTTATATGGCACATAATTACACAAATGCAGCAATTGTTGCTTTGGTTGCAAGAGTCACAGCAGGTGTCCTTGTTGGGAGGGATTGTAAAGCTGAATTTTAAGAGAATCAAATGAAAGGAGGGTAATTATCTTTATTTTACCAAGGGATAAGCAGAGTCCACAAAGGCTTGTCTGAACAGTGCTCACGAATGAGCTGGCCTGAGCCGGCAGCATGACAGACTGAGCCTGGCTTTCTCCTCCAAGACGTTGTACTTGGGGTGGCCACTCTGGTAGGGGAGAGGAACCCTCTTCTCCAATTCTGCCTGCTTTTGCTGTCTCAGAAAAATTACCTGCTCAAGGTGGGTTTCGTCTAGTCTGGATAAATACAATTTACAGATTGAGCCCTTTTCAAAAAACCTGGATGCGTTTTGCCAGCACAGCCACAAGGAGCATGGCAGGATGGGGGGGGGAACACATCTGTAGTGCTCCAGATCCACAGGTTTTAAGGATTTGAAACCAAACCTTCTTTCACCCTTCTATTAATTTAACTAGGTTTTAAAGAGCTCCAGTGATTCAGGATTTAAAATGATGGCCACTTGGGAGCTGTGATATAAAAGTTAGCCCGTATTTATGACACTCTACTGTAAGAAATGAGCATCTATCAGGAGAATAGTAACGCTGATACATAGGAGGGCTCTCTGAGGACAAGTTAGAGCCATTTATCCCTTACTGCGAAACGCGCATATTTCTTACTTACGCCTACCCGGGCACCTGCAGAGACTCTGAGTCTGGCTGCTGCCGGTAGCTCCCAGCTAATATACATTGATTTACTTTTACTCTGGAGTGCACGAGGATAGATCAGAACCTGCTGATCCGTCTTCTGCGGTCTCCGCTATGCGTACACCTCACCTAACTCTTACACTGGCCAGGCAGTAAGGCCATGTGCAACTCCTCTCTCCTCTTTTGCAACCCTTACGCTATTTTTCCACATTAAAGGGATGTAATTTGGAAATGTTTACATTTTCATGTATTTTCATGCGTATTACTTTGTATATACCATGCAAGATTTTCACGTGTGAGGGAAAAATACGGCTTGCTCAATGTCGGCAGTGGATCGAGGTGCTGCACAGCCAAGGACAGGACTCTGCTTTAAGCGGGGTCGCCATCTGAGGCCCTGTGTGTGCCCTGTTACTTGGCACCTATGAAGGTGGGTGGCAGCTGTTTTGTGCCCATGGTGCAGATGAAAGCAGTTGGTTTCTCTAACACAAATAAGGTCAGTTCTGTTACCATTGAGCCTGCTCCAAACTCTGCTCTTGGTAGCTTCGCCCCATGGTTACAACAGATTCAGAAACTGTCCCCTGTGCTCTGTGTTTATTGCAGAAGTTTTGCTGGTGAGAATTAGGAGTAAGAACTCTTCAAGCGTGCATGGTTTTGCATTTTGGTGAAAAATAATTACTGGACTTAAGAAATGCCCAGGATAAATAATGAGCCAAATAAGACTGCCACTAACCTATTCCAAAGGCTATAATGTGCTAAAAGAAACTGCAGAATTAACCAAAGTTCTCTTAAGGACCATTAACATTACCGGCACTTGTGCATTCTGTCCAGAATTTTGGGATTACAAGAAGCAGGAAGGGATTGAGCTGATAGATATTTGGGTGTTCAGAAATTGCTGAGAGTGACCGGAGAGCCAAACATGGGCTGGTTGAGCTCCTCTGCGCAGCTGTGCCAGCACAGCCTAGTCCTGGTGCACAAATATCCCCGTCTCTGGTGCCCTTGTAAGAGTAAAAACTGATGGTAGTGTTGGAACACACCAATCTATTGTCAAAAACATTTTAAACTTTTTAAATTCCATTTTATTTCTTGAACCAACTAAATAAGATTGTTACTTCCTAAGCTCTTTTAAAAGCACACCAGATTTCTTTCTCTTCTAATGTGAGTACAAGACCATCTCATTTTTCTTACGCCCTGTTTGCTCACCCTGCATAATAAAAGGTAACATAGGTAGGGCTTTGCATCATCAAAGACAACATGCTCCACGAAATACCATGTGTATAAAATATCTATCATCTCCCTCGGAATACGACTGCCTGTTTTCTCCCTTTTCCGCCCCGCGTTTTGTCAGGTACATCACTGTATATTAACGCAACGCTTCAAAAATAATAAACTGTTTCTGCTTCATTTGGCCCTTCCCGCGTTATCCCGTGTTACGAAGCACATGCACGTCTTTTAATCTGCCGGTAACGTTTTCCTCGCCTCTGCCCCGCTCTCAGTGGTTTGGTGGCTCCCAGCCTGGGGTGTTTCCCCCTGTAATTGCGGGTCAGGGAGCAGGGCCCTCGCCGCCCTCCTCCTTTCCCCTCTATGTAAATGGGAGCACGCCGGCTGCGCGGGGGGGACCCGCTCTCCCTGCAGGGCTCCTTCTGCAGCAGATGCATTGCCAATCCTCTTATTGTACAGATATTGATCCCACCTCCCCATAATGAACTGGAACAACAACTCTATTATTCGCAGGTACCCGATTGGCTGAGGATAATATGAAATTAGCTGGCGTGCATCGGGCCTGTCAGTATCGATTTCCCTACCCAGATTACTTGTTACAAAAGAATAGAGCTGTCTGCACCGTAATTGAACAAGTTAACTCCTTGTCTCATAAAATGTAAGCCCATATTGATTGCCTACTGTAGTATGCAGAAGGAGGAAAGTTATAATGGTATTTAATCGCCATGGTGCTGAGAGGCCCTTTTTTTTTTTTTTGTGAACCAAGTGACAGCTGCTGAGAAAAGGCTCGAGGCTCCCTTGCAACCAGGGAAAGCAGCAGGATTTCTCGGAGTGATACATAATGAGGGGCCGCCGTGAATAAAGAGGGCTGCTTGCCGCGGTCGCCTTGCTCGTAGCACTTCTGCCACTGCTAAACGTAGTCATTTTTATTGTAATTGCTTTGCGGATGAGTGGCAGGGCCTTCTCGGGTGCCTGGTGGTTTCCTTCAGAGCTGCTGCGCCTTCAAAACGTGTTTTAGGTGTGCGCTCCCGTCGGGCATCAAGAAATATGGCTCGCGATTCAGAGCGGACGGCGTTTGGTGGACATGGAGCTGTGCTATCAGTCCTGCTGGGCGAGAAAGGGGATGGCACTAGGTATTTTGGGGAACAGCTGGGCATCTCATGCCCTCAGGATGGGGTTGGAAGGTTCAGACCCAAGGGTAGCCCCGCTCTGTGCCCGTTTGCTGTTTCCAGGACTGCCTGGCTCTTGTGCCGCGAGATTTTCCTGCGCAGTTACCTGTTTTTGTTTGTCTCGAGCACTTTATTTGCAGTTTCGTGTTCAAAGTCACTTCTCCACATGCTGATAGCTTTCTACTGGTCTCATTTTTGTTGCTCTTTCTGTTCCCTGTTGTCTTTTCTTCCAGAAGTGCAACATGAACTAATACAATACGTAAACACACTACGCTGCTAATTTTTGCAATAGTATTGTATTTCTTCCTCTCTGCTTTAACCCAGTAAACCTGACAACAGCTCCCTGGCAGTCCTATAAGCTATGCCTTTCTGACCTCATTGAACTTGCTCTCCTGGACCTCAAAGCATTGCTGGAGCAGACAGAACTGGTGCTTTTCCAATAAATTTAAGGGAAGCAGCAGTGTGCCTTCACCTGCTTTGGCTTCCACTATGCTTTCCCCTCAGCTAGACTGGCTGGATTTTTCAGAGGTGCCACAGAAGTTTCTCATTCCTCCCTTTCCAACTTCAATTTTTCACGATGCAGAATTTATTAGGTGGCATTTGATGGGGATACAAATGTGTGAATAAAGGCGTTAGCTTTGCTGGGATTTATTGTAGTTCACCTTATCTCAGCCAGAGAGGGATTAGAAGGGATTGTGCACCTTGCAGATGATTCTGTTCTCCAGAAAAACTGCACAAGGCTGGAGAAGGATCCTAAACAGAAGTAGAAGAGATCACAAAAGGGAGAGAAACCAAAGAACCAGCGATGTAAAGCTGAGTGTGAGGGGGGAGCTGCTCCAAACCACACAACCCAGGCGTGCAGCGTGGGGCGGGACGCGTTGATGTTGGGTTGCAGAGACTCCTGCAGAGCCTCTAGGAAGAGAATCCAGATGAAGAAACAGAGGCTAAAAGGCTTGTGCTGGCTGAGGAAACAAAGTAGAGTGCACAGGCCATGTCATTCCTTCAGAAAGCAAAGAATGTGACCACAATTGCCGAAGTGAAGGAAATACACTCATTTTTGCCTGGATTAGAGCTCGGCATGACATGAGAAGTTTGCAGTTTGGCCTGCAGATGTTATTCATTTCATCCAAAATTTGTGTGTCAAAATATTTTAAGAAAATTTACAGAGAGGTGTATTTATGTTCTCAAGTATATTAAAGAAAAAAGCATGTATACTAGTCCAGAAGGCTTTTGCACACATCTCTGAATCCTGTATTCATTTTACTGCCTTCAAACTAGCCTTTGTAGACCGAACGCATCGCTCAACGTGAGGCCATGCAGACAGTCTCTGACAGTATGGTCACGGCTGCTACTGGAGATGGGGCCTTTGCCCTTTAATGAACTTTTCCATGCCTTTTTTTAGCAGCTTTCATAGTGTTACGGAATCATTCAGGTTGGAAAAGCCCTCTAAGATCATACGGTCCAACTTTTAAGCTAGTACTAAAGTCCAGCACTAAGCCATGCTACCAAGTTCTACACCTCCACGTTTTTTGAAGCCCTCCAGGGATGGCGACTCAGCCACTTCCGTGGGCAGCCTATTCCAATGCCTAACAACCCTTTCAGTAAAGAAATTTCTCCTAATGTCCAACCTAAACCTCCCCTGGCACAACTTGAGGCCATTTCCCCTTGTCTCATCACTTTCATTCCTTCCCATTCCTAAAATTTGAAAGGGCGTCACCAAGTGGTGCCAGAAGTTCCCAGAAGCAGTTGCAGGCGCTTCCTGCTTCAGTCTCCAGTCTGCTGTTCTAAACATCAAGAAATGGTAACAAACACTTTGATAATTGTGTTGATGCTTTCCTTCAGACGCAACATCTTTCCAAAGAGAGAGTGCTTTTGTATTTCTATTTGTCTGTTTTAATTTCTTTACAGAAAATTGCTGAGTTCTGGGGAAAATCAGTCTGCTCTGTTCAAAGTCAAGGTCCCACGCTCATGGCTGTTAAAGTGTGAGCACAAAATGTGTCATTCTGTGGAAAAGGATCCATCTTTTCAGGGTTCATGTTCACGTGCCAAGGTCTGCTGCGTATTGGGTGTATTACAAACAGTGGTAGAGAAATTGTGCGAGTATGCAAATGCTGGTTCTTTTCTGATTATTTATCGATACTTGTGATTTAGTGGGATCCTGTTACCAGCACCCATCTTTCCACAGATCTGTCAGAAATGTACAAGAAGCTCAGAAAGCCTGTGCTTGAAAGCTTCAGACATTTTTGCCTTGTACTCAGAGCGTGCGCATCCCTACCTTTTGGTCTGGCTGCTGCAGTATGTAACTGAATGGGATCCAGTCGATGGCTGGAACTGCTTGGTGCTACTACAGTGCAAATAATAAATAACAATAAAT